>NC_083403.1:18846178-19157428 GCF_020745735.1 Hemiscyllium ocellatum | reverse complement strand
GTCCCTTTGCTGTGAGTCAACATGGGCTTCAGAAAAAGATACTGCAGGACATCAAAACTGAAAGGAAGGAATTGCAAAGTCTAATTGGCTGGGCAACCATGCTAGGCAGATGAGAGTTTTGAGTTCTTAACGGGCTGCGGACAACAAGTAGAGTTCCAAGTCAGATGATAATTATTCGGAAAAATTTGAAACAAAAAGAAACAATAACGCGTCTTGGGAATTGTCAGAAATACGATGCTTCTTATTCAAATCTCTGATGGGTTCTCAAGCGCGGGAGAGTAGTAGGTTCTTTTTATTTTGAGAGAAGGGGAGATAAGTATTTCCCTTTAGTCTGGGAAACTGAATAGAAGAGAAGAGTAGTAAAACATATCACTGTGGCAAAAATTTGTTTGTTGAGGATGTGGATAGGATGGTTTTCCACCTGATTTAGAATAACCTAGCTCTGAACATTAGCTCGCTTTGTTTTCATGGATGCTGCCTGACCCAACATGTTTTGTTTTCAGAACGGATTTCAGCATCTGCAGTAATTTGTTCTTACCTGATTTTCTATCAGCATTGGAAATGATTCTAAAAAGGTATTCAGTAGCAATATCCATTGAGTGCCACACTGATAATACATATTCAATGAATTGCATGAGTGACAAAAAAAATCATTAAAGCAGTTTTAAAACAGGAGAATTTTTAAAATCTCAAATTGAAGTGGATTATAGTAGCAAATGGCTCACTTTTGTTTTTAAAAAGGAACACATTCTAAGAAGCTATTAGAATTACCGGAAAAGAGGACATTTGGAAATTTACTGTATACTAAAAAGACTGTAGCAGAAATATAACGGTCAGATGTATGGAGGAACAGCAAACAGAGACAAGTTGTCACTCCACATTTTCTTTAGATGAAGAAGCTTATTATTGAGCTCCACATTTGTAACAATGAATTTTGACTCTGCCTCTTTCAGAAATGCAGAGGATGTGAAAACCAAGTTTTCCCTAGTGCAGAAGTCTAACCCAGGATGGTGCCAACACAGAAGGAGCCACTTGTGGGAGACTGGCCGCTCCAGTTCAGTAGTACAGTTTTCTGTGTACTTTACATCTTTTTCCTTTTTTCATCTTCACAGCTGAAGTGTTGTCAGAGGGGCAGTGTGGATCGGGACTCTCAGCGGCGGCATGGCACCAAGCCTGGAATCCCAGCGATGGCGGGCCCAGTAGTTAGCTGATCAAAAACCTCATCTAACCTTTCCTTCAGAACTATTGGCTTGACTGAAGTAGAACCCTCCGAATTAGATTTCCAAGAGGGTTCCAGATGCAGGGGAACTGTCTATCAGAATCTTCAACTTCCCCGGCAATTCCTATGGAGTCTGCTACACCTTGAATTCCATATAGTCCTGAGACACTATTCTAATCTGCATTGTTTGAGTGACTGCCTGGCTACCAGAACATCAAGGCCAATACATTTTGCATTTTTTTTTTGCTTTGTTTTCGCATTAACTAATGTACAACAACAGAATAAATAAAAGTTATCTCATAGGGTCTGGTCAGATGCCAGAGATCAAATGGAAATAGTGCACAGGTAGGATAAGTGGTTATTAATTAAATGGTTAATTTGATGAGATCTACATTTATAAA
Organism: Hemiscyllium ocellatum; assembly: GCF_020745735.1. Taxonomy (NCBI): domain Eukaryota; kingdom Metazoa; phylum Chordata; class Chondrichthyes; order Orectolobiformes; family Hemiscylliidae; genus Hemiscyllium; species Hemiscyllium ocellatum. The sequence continues at coordinate 19,155,808 of NC_083403.1, read as the reverse complement.
AATGGTGAGGAAGTAATTGGTGTTCCTGGAGTAGGTGGGATAGGCTCTAGAAATAAAATGGATTGGAATAGTATTAACTGGACTCTGTCTAATCAGCATTTTAACCTCTGGTACTTAACAGCTTGAACTTGATTTCATTGACACAGCCACCAGTGCGGAGACTAACACTGGGCATAACTTCAGGGACAGATGAGAGGCATATTCAGGAAGGGCTGAGCCATTGTGCATAACTGGCCAGGATAAAAGGCTGAAGCCAGTTTAGAGGTCACACAGGGTTACCACTCCAGAGGACTTTGATGGGCTGTCTACAGACAAATATAAAAAGTGCCTTGGGTACACTGGCAGAAAGGAAGTGTGTAATAATAAAGGAACTGGAGAAGAGAGTTTGTAGCCTATCCTTTCCAGTATTCACATACTTGTAGGCCCAACCTGTCCACGTCATCTTCAGGATTGATGTCTCAACTTCTATTTTATCACAAGCAGCAGGCACTCAAAGCCTGAACCCCTGTGCTGTGAAAGCTCAGGCTGATATCTTCATTGGAATGGATTATCATGTACAAAAGCATTTTAAGGATGTCAAGCATTCTAACAATGTGCCCTTTGATAGATTACTGGGATTGGGGAGATGTCAACTCAGGAAGGTGACAGCTCGTTCACAGGAGAAAAAAAAATCATTTGCTCTCCAACCCTCAGCACTTCACCAGTGCCCACTAACCAACCCAGCGTATCAGCTCCCCAGCCCACTTCAACATAGTCCATCCTAACAGTTGGACCAGACACGACACTGCTCCTTGAGACATCTAGGACATAAATACAATGGTAACTAGACACTGTCCTGGCTTTCTTACAATCTACAACAATATTGTAATTTTAAGGAGTTGAATAATCAAATAAAGCCTCAACCTATTGCTCAATCAGTTCAGTTAAAAAACTTTCTATAAAACAGAAAAAATATACTGCTTGTAATTTAGACAAGCAAATCTAAGGCTTAGCAGGCATCACGAGAAGATAAAATCTGTATTAGGCTCACTTAGAGATTCTATGATTACTTGAAGTAATTTTCATCGCAAAAATGGCAACTCAACTGAAGTATTAGCAAGCAACAAGGGAAATTTACACCTAATATATTTTTCATAAATATGAAGTAGTTATTGTATGGCTGTTACAGCTGCAACGTTGCTATAGAACACCTCTGGTCAAAAGAAGGCAGATCTAAATGGGAACTAATGTATAGTCATAAAAATGAGGAAAATTACAATAGCTTTGATACTTTATGCTGGAATTACAATGTTAATTTTTGTTCCACAGAGTGTAAAACTGAATCAAACTAATTATCAATTGGTAATGATGTGGTCCTATGCTACAATGTTCACAGAACAAATGGAGTGATACAGCTTAGCAAACTACACAACAAACAGCATTTTAGTCCTTGCACGGTTAGCTATATAGAAAGTATATCAGTACCCAAGACAGATATTAGACAGGAAATCAATAATGCTGCAAAATCTAGAAGCATCATTTACTCATCTATACACATCAACGTGCTGCTGGGACTCCAACTGTCACTTGTGTAATACAAGTGGCCAGAATTCAATTGTACTGATCGACAAGTTACATGAATATTCTGGAACCAGACTAGATTGCCAACTGGGTTTTCAAAACAGGCTTTACCTGGAGATTAAGCAGAATTAAATCAATGACAGAGGCATACAGCATAGAAACAGGCCCTCACCTTACCACATTTGGCCTGACGAAACTACACTAATACCATCTACCTGAACTAGGCCCATAGTCTACTATACTCTGGCATCCTCCCTACCTTTTATCTTAGCCTGCTGGACACACTTTCCTCATTCCTGATGAAGGGCTTGTGCCCGAAACTTCGAATTTCCTGTTCCTTGGATGCTGCCTGACCTGCTGCGCTTTAACCAGCAACACATTTTCAGCATTTTAAGTGTTTATCCAGATGCTTCTTAAATATTGATGAATACCCGTCACCACCACCCTCTCAGTCAACAGGTTTCCTATTTCTACCACCCTCTGGGTGAAATTTAATTTCATCAGATCTCCTCTAAACCACTTGTCCCTCACCTTAAACTTATATCTTCTGGTCTTACACACATCTGTCATGGGGAAAGAGATTCTCACAATTTACTCTATGCCTCCCGTAATTTTGTATTCCTCAATCAGATTCCTCCCTCTGTCTCCAAGGAAAACAAATCTAGGCTATCTTAACAACAACCCAGGAAAGAAACTGTCCACAGTGATTTGGAACAAGCTGGCCCTATGAATTTCTGCTTGCTGCATTTTCCTTGGTTATTTCCACAATTAAAAGCCTTACTTACTTCCATGGGGTGGTCAACCCTGGAATAACATGCTCTAGGGTCATTCCTGCTGTCCAGTACTGTGATGTTCTCTTGTTGTGGCCTCTTTGAGTTCATTGTCTTTTTATTTATTTATTTTCCCTCAGAGTAACTTACACAACAGAAGGAAGACATCCAACCCAATGGAGTCACCTAGCCTAACTCCACTTTTCAGCTTTGAACCCACTGCTTTGGGAGTTATTGCACTTCAAGTGTGTGTCAAGTATATCTTACATGTTGGAAGGGTGCCTTCCACTACCACAATTTCAGTCAATAAGTTCCATTTCACCACCAGCAACTGGGTTAAAAAAATACCCCCTGAATTCCTTCTAGAACTAGTATTTGTCCCCGAAATCTGTGTCCCTTAGTTATGCAAAAGGAGAACAGGCTTGCGTTTCACAGTGTGTGTCATGACTTTAGAATATCCCAAAACACTTCACAGCTGAAGTAGTACTTCTGATGTGCTGTAAAGTTATCTCAAAGGATAATAGAGCTAGAAGCGATTAAAGAAATAAGGGATAAAGCCATGGAGGGATCTAACTGCATGGATGAAAATTTAGAAAAAATCCAAGGCACGTCTTGCCCCACTAGCCAGTGTAGGTCAGCAAATGTGCGTGATAGGCAAACAGGTCATGGTGCAGAATTTTGGAGAAAGTTTACGGAAGGTAGAATATGGGAGATTGTCCAGTTGCATTTTGAAACAATGAAGCTTGGAATATGAAGAAGTAAAAGTGCTGATGGGCAAAATCTACCATTGAAGTGTATGAAAATAACGTTTTTCATAAATATGATGTAGTTAGGAGTAAAATCTCTCAAGTGCTTGCCAATGCTCGAGCTCATTTGCCATTCTTAACATGAAAGCCTAAATCATGGATGTTGGGAGATCTACTGTAAAGCATAACAGTTATAACTTCAATTGATAGGAAAGTAAAATACTGTGAATGTTGGAATCTAAAATAAAAACAGAAATCGCTGGAAAAATGCGGCAGGTTTAGCAGCATGTGTAGAGACAGAAAGAGTGCTAATGTTTCAGGTCCAAAGAGATTCTTCCTCAGAAGTTTCTTATTGGACTCAAAGCATTAAATCTTTGATTGCCCTTGTTTGATGGTCAAATGTATATTTCCCAAGCAGTGTCACTGGAAAGCAATCAGTATTAGGAAATCCACTTAATATTACCTGCCTAACACCAGTCTTCCACTCATTCCCATCCACCTCCCCCAACACTTCCCAAAGGCCAAATGTACCAAACCTGCCCATTACTATAATTATAACTACATTTGTTAGTAGTGAACAAATAAATTGCAGTTTTCCTACAGTTCACAAGCTCTAACAGAGGGCAGATTATTGAGATAGAAATCAGTTTATTCAGTGGTCTAGGATCTCATTTGCCCAAACTGTGATCAAAGAACTTTAGAATCTTTACAATGTAAATGGAGGCCATTTGGCCCATCAAATGTGTGCCAACTATCTGAAGAGCATCCCACCCTATCCCAGCATTTACCACAGCTAATCCAGTTTCCCTGCATCTCCCTGGACAGTATGGGGCATTTTTTAGCATGGCCAATCCACCTAACCTGCACATCTTTGGACTGTGAGAGGAACTGGAACACCCAGAGGAAACCCATGCAGACACAGGAAGAACATGCAAACTCCACAAGACTGTTGCCTAAGGCTAGAACTGAACCTAGGCCCCTGACGCTATGAGGCAGCAGTCCTAACCATTGAACCACCATGCTGCCCTGATGTTTCCCACTATACGTTTTCGAATAAAAAAAAGACTATAAACAAATATTTACAAAATTCCATTAGCTATATGGAAAATTCAGGACTAATTTATGATTGGCAAACTCTCAAGGATGGAATTGATAAGACTGGTATGGTTTGGATGCCTTTGACCGAGCAACAAATTTACTTTTCATGCAAGTTGCCACAACCTTTTCAATAAGCCACACAGTCAATACTCAATAGTAAATATTCATCAAATTTATTCCTGAAAATGAATATTCACTTCACGACTTTGGCCAACAGGCTAGGAAAGTCAGAGAACAAGTCATGTGATGAGTAAAAGCTCGCATTAAATCAAAATAGCAGAATCAATCACAAACATTTACTTGTCCCTAGCACAGGCTTTAACTCATTGAAACGTCAACTACTTTTCTTTCTCAGCCAGATCCACAAAAATGTCCTTAGTTGCTTCAGAAAAGGACATCAATCATTAGATCACTGTGGAAGGCCCTGACTTTTGCCACTTTACATCAGGGGAAACCACTTATAGCAAGTTTTAATGAAATCTGCTGCTTTTGCAAAAGTTTGAACAGTCAGTTCACAGTGGTTCCCAGATCACACACCCTTTAGAAGAACGTAATGGCAACACCGCGTGGCAATATCGTCTTTGTCATCATGGAGGCAAAACGAGGGCATTCGCCAACTTTTATCACAACAGGATATCACAACATCATCGCAGCTTCAGGATGAGGTAGGAATGGGCAAGACATTCATCCCACCTGCTCCCTGAGCACAGGGTATTAAAAATGTTTGAAAATTCAGTAAAAACTATGTGCAGCTCAAACCTGAAGATAGCTAAATGCTAATATCTACTAAATTAACAACATTAAATAAGCAGTTATAACTCACTTTACATTCAATTAAAATGAGCATTTGCACTATTTTAGCATGTCTATGCAAAGGGAAATATAATATTTTCATTTGGTATTCTTTCTTTCATTGTCACTATGTTTCATCCAAAATGGGACAGAAAGTCAACAGGAATGAGTAAATCAATATTCTAACTAAACAGGGCATTGATGGGAGATTAAATTTTGCCAAATCTGTGCAAGAGTTATAGAAATTAATCTACAATGATTTCTGGAAATAAATTTGCAACTAGTTGGCAATTACATTGTGAATTCTGTCATTCTATCACCAATTCTATGCTAACTAAATATATGGTTGAAATAAAAACAAAGCCAGGGTCACCATTTTCAATATGAGTGATTAAAGAGCGCACGAGAACTCATCAAACGATGATGTGGGTGTACGCTCAGTATCATGTCTAGCAGTTGCTGTCACCTCCATAAAAGAAATGGCAGCATCTCAGTCCCTCACACCCACACCCTGACCATTTGGTCTGTGGTACCTCTGCTAGTTCTCTGAAGGAGCACTTACCTGATGTCTCCCCTGCAGCTCTGCATATTTTTATTTCTTCAATGAAAGCTGTGATTGAACCTGCCTTCAGCGTCAGGCAATGCATTCTAGATCCTAATTATTTAATGCATCAAGAAAAAAATCTGTCACCGTTACTTCTTTTGCCAGTTACCTTAAGTTTGTGCTTGCTGGATCTTTCCATCAGAGGAAACAGCTTTCACCTATCTACACTGTTGAGACCCGTCCAGATTTTGAATATCTTTATCATATTAAGGCACATGTGAAGCTCCAGCTGATGAAGATAAACAGTACGCATAATCATGTGATTGAGGACATATTTTAGTTACAAGAAAACTTGAAATAAATGCTCAAGCTTATTCTCCTGTAAAAAAAATTAAAAATTTACATAGTATCATCACAAATAACTGTGGAATAGAGTTTCAAAGACACCTGAAGGCTGTTATACAAATTCAGGTAATAACAATGAATCTATAACAGAGGGCTTATCAGTATCTGTTTAACTTGAAAGTGCCTTGAAATTAATGATAGAGAATGTATGTATGATAGAGATGTTCCAGAAATGTAACAGGGAACAGAGTAGGCTATAATAGAAGAGAACTGCTAGCATCAAATAATTAAATTAAGACAAGGGCAATATTTGTTTGGCAGTAATATAAAAACATTACTGAAATTGAATCTCAATTTTGACTAGTGTTTGCACAGGTTACCCCTAGGGGGCAATGTTGACCATCATTAGCTCAGTTCAAGCAGCACAGAGGAGGAAGAAAGCAGATCAAAAACAGACATCCCTTTTCACATTTCTCAACCACAACATTACAAGACAGCTCAGCAGACACATCAATATGCCTGCGGTTGAATAAACCAGCACCCTCAGCTTCTATATAGAAAGGGGTGGTCGAGAAGCGGAGAAATTAACAGATAAATTGCTGCGGAAAACAAAAAGACAGCCCTATTCATGGCAGCCAGTACAAGGGACTGTAGATGAGACTTCAATAGATAAATCTAACAATGTTTATGGGAATTAAAATATGAAGCAGAGCTTGCCTGTATTAGCCTATACTGTATGCTTACATCAGAAAATTCAATTGTCCGTTCCCATGGCATTGTTGCAGCTCCTGCATTCTGTCGCTCATTGCCAATTCAGAGTAAGCTGTACTGTATATACTTTAAGATTTTCATGGGTGGAATTGGTAAAATGGGTGGATATTACACAGTTTCTCTGCTTGCCAGCTAATAACTTGCTCTAAGTACTGGAGGATTCAAGCACATTGATCAATTTAATGGAATATTTAAAGAACACAACATGATTTATCAGTGTTTTAGAAAAGTTTGAGGCATCTTGAATCCTGTATATCTATGTAGATAGATGTTAAATGTCCTAACAGTGCTGCATCAGTGGATTTCATTTAAAAAAATCCTTCAGAATCACTGATGTAGTATGAATGTAATTATTCATCTGTCCCATTACAGTAAAAAGAATTTCAACTACACATTGTGCTACTAGCATACAGAGAATGTTTCTTTTACACAGCACTTGCAGTGAAATAAATACTAACTATTGAATTTTGCGCAAAGAAGCTTTGTTGAATTATTGAGGAGATTAAATAAAATCTGTGAGGTAATACCGTAGAATTTGGTATCATTCTGAAGCTAAGCATCACATATTAACGTTCAGATACTGTCCCTTTTCCAGTTTATTCTGTGCAGTGATTATTGTTATTGGTAGTCTTTTAGACTGCACATATTTACAAGTATGGCAGTATGAGAGAATACCTTGGACTGCTTTAATGTAAACCGATAACGCTTCTATCGTCGTGAAAAGTGAATCAATTCATGTTTCCAACTACCTATTTTGATTTTCAACTAACAGCATTTGTATAGGGAATATAATGCAAGTCGGCTCCTTGAACTGGCTCTGCCACTCAATAAGATCACGACTGATGTTATACATCAACTTCACTTTCCTGACCTTTCATAACACCTTTCAATTCCCTTAGTCTCAGCGAAGTTGATTATTTCTGTCTTGAATACACACATAATGGCAGAGCATCCAGCCCCCTTAGAGGCAGGGAATACATTAGATTATAGAACACTCCCCCAACCTGTTATGAATTAATATGTGCAAACATTTTACAACTGAACTGTGAACTGGTTACAATCTGCTTTGGTTATGTAAATAAATAAAAGTTATTTAATATGTTCATGTAACAGATTATTTCAATAATTCTGTGTGAGATACTGAACTAGCAATCTGTAGGCATGAATAAACTACCATAGCAATTTGCAAGTTTCAACTTAATCTTTTAAAAAAAAATCTGGAAACATTGTGTGATGAATCATAAAAATACATCTGGAACACTGACGTCCTTCAGGAAACATGAGTTGGTGGTTTTACCTAGTAAACATTCATTTGCATTCACACCACAAGTGCTGGGCAATAACCATCCCCAATGAGAGAAACTCACCATCACGTAGTGATGTTCAATGACATTACCATGGCTGAATCAATCAGTATCAACATCCTGGGAGTAACCACCGAACAAAAACTGAACCGGACTAGCCTGTGGTGACAAGAACAGGTCCGAGACTAGGAATCCTGCAACTCATCTTCTGACTCCCCAAAGCCTATCCACCACCTACAAGGCACAAGTCAGAAATGTGACTGAATACTCCTAAGTTGCCTGGATGGGTACAGCTCCAACAACACTCAAGTAGTTTAGCACCATCCAGGAAATACCAACATGTTTTATCACACTGCAACAACAAATATTCACTCTGTCCACTGCTGATCTATCATCTACAAGACACAATGCAGGAGTTTTCCAATTCTTGTTGGACATCAGCTTCAAAGCTCACAATTGCTACCATTGAGAATTATGATCTCCACGACGCAGATAGCAATCAACCAGTCACTGTGCACACAATCACCTTGTTACTGCATGGCTTCTGCTCCTGGAAGCTACACAACCAGAGAAGCATGCATGCTCTTCACAGCTTTTTCCAGCTTGCTGCATCATTTCAGTTTGGTCAAGATGGACCATCTTTGTAAGGTGAGGGGGTTGTATGGTTGCAATGCAACAACTGAATAAGAAACATACTAGGAACAGACCTGTGATTCCAGTATCTTACAATAGAGGAAATATGAGAGGCTATTCATCTCATAGGGTTTATGCGAACTCTCTGCAAGAGCAACTCAGCTATTCCTGCTCCCCACTGTAGACCGGCAAGTTTTCCTCTTCAGCTACTTGCCCAACAAGTCTGTGCAGAATGAATAATAAACAGTCATGCTCATGTCCAACATCCGAGCAATACAAGCCGACCAGGACCTCAGAGACAAATCACGTCTGCAGAACTTACCTTCTGTGCCTCCATGCCTGAAAGCAGTCAGCAACATGCTGGATGTTTCAGAGGCATGGATCCAATGGCCAGCCTGCTATATGATGAGAGTGCAGAGAGATGGTATAAAATTTAAGACCTAAGCAATAATGATCAGCTTGCACCATCTTGAAATAAACCAATGGAATGGAACATAAATTTATGTTCACTACCGAAACAGATAAAGGTGCTTGCCTTACACCACCACGGCATTCCAATAAAAGGAGAATATGGAAACGACACCATGCAACAATGCAAAGTGAATTCAGGGATAGTTTATCTTTGAACAACATACATTAGACAAAGAAATCTTATGAAGTGCAAGCTGTTTTCGAAGCTCAGCAGTTTGTTTCTAAAGGCAAGGTCTGCAGCAAAGATACAGAGAAGCATCATTTCATGTTAGCTACCTTCTGATAAAACTCAAGAAATCATTCAGAGATGGCAAGATAATTAAAGAAGCAATAACTGTGGTCACTGACTCTTTATTCAAAGACTAAGAAGGAAGAAAGAACACCAGTCTTTGTGCAATTACAGCAGGATCTGAAGGTCTGTGAATGTTTCTCACCCAAGTTTGATGAATCAATTGACATGACCAACATAACCCAGCTAATTTTCTTTCCTTAAAAGCCATGCACACTAAAACCAAAAAAGATCTTCACATCCTTTTGCCTTTTAAAGTGGAAGCAATGTGCAAGGATATCTATAAATTGAGAAGGTAGGCACTTGAAAAAGACATTACAATTAAGATTACATCACAACTGAGCATGCACCAGCCATACTTGGTGCAATTGAGGGCTTAGTTGCATTTTGCTGAAGTGATTCAGATTTCTTTTTTGCCAATTACCCGCTGTAAATCCACCAAAAGGAAAGAGGAAGTTATGGACACTTCTCATGTAATGAAAGTTGTTGTTACGACTGTACACTCAATTTGAGCCAGCACCCTTAGCATTATTCATTTAAAATGATAGAATCATACAGCTCTGAAGAGGCCATTTGGTCCATTGAGTCTGTACCAACAAAACTGCTCTAAAATCTTTAATACTTACCAGGACTTGGCCCATTAGCCTTGTATGTTAGAGCAGTTCAAATTCTTTAAAAAGAATACATGGATAAGCACAAGTTTCCTGCCTCAATTTCCCTCCCAGGCAGTCCATTCCAGATTCCCACCACCCTCTGGGTGAAAACATTTCTCCTCAAATCCCCTCTGAGCCTTCTGCTTTCACCTTAGAATTATGTCCCCTGGTTATTCACCTTTCAACTAACAGGGACAGCTGCTTCCTATCCATCCTGTCTATGTCCTTCAATCTTGTACGCCTCAAGTCAGGTCTCCCCTCAACCTTCTCCACTTCAAAGAAAACAACCCATGCTTGTCCAGCCTCTCTTCATTGCTAAAGTTCTCTATCCTAGGCAACATCCCTGCATGCACTCAGATCCTTCCTATTGTGTGGTGACCAGAACTACACACAATACCTCAGCTGTGGCCTAACCAAAATTTTGCACAGCTCCAATAAAACCATATAATCCATGCCTGGACTGATAAAGGCAAGTATTTCATAGGTTGCCTTAAACATCCTACTCACCCCTTCAGGGATCTGTAGACAAGCATCCCAAAATCTTTCTGTTCCTCTTTTATGCAATGAAATCAATGCAGCTTATGGTGAACTAATTCTCCATCCCAATGTGAGATGATTAAGTCGTTGGAAAGACTCGCAAAGAGTTTTCGATCTGATGTCTGAAATTGCCACTTCGAGTGGAGGAGCAAAGTATACAGTGTGCTATCAGACAATGCATGATTGCTCGATTTTGGATTCCCACAGACATAAAGGTTAAATGCGAACGAGCTGAATTGTGAACTGCACAGAAAGAACACTTAGCAGCACATAAGAGCAGCACAAACTGAAACTGGATCTGTGGACTCAACAATTAAACAAATAAAATGCTGTTAACATTTTGAATCTGGAGAAAATACTAGATAAAGAAAAATGGTTCCACTGGAAACTGTCTGTGCCCACCTGAGGAAGAGAACAGAAGAATCCAACAGGCAAAGTCCCGATTGTCTCAAATCCACTTCTTCAAGTAGACATCAGCAGGCCGGCTACCAAATTCCATCAGGTATTTGACTTAGAGAGCAGTGGAGTTGATATAGCAATAATTACAGTGCAAAATGATCAAGGACGTGATTTTTTTGGGGGGACTTGAACAGAGAAAGATGTCAATCTTGTGCTTTTAAAGTGAAAACTGACTGACTCTTCACACCTCTGTGAGACAGCTTTCGCTCAAATGGAGACAATCGAGTCCATGTATTGCACTTGCCTCACAGATACCCATTTGATGGACCGCGGACTACTAACAGTCTCAAACCACTCCCCAGACTTCAAGGCACTGACAGATAATGTACGGTCACAGGTGTCATGCTGAGACTTGTGGTGAGTAGAGGTCAGAATGACTTGGTCAAAATATATTCTATTTTATAATTTTATATAGCACTAAAAATAAGCTTCCGTATATTTTTTGGGTAGATTCTAGGTTTCACTCAACTTCAAAAAGTACTTGTACTTAAAATTTTGGAAACTGTTACCATCCGAAAGGACAAGGGTAGCAGATACATGGGCACATTGCCACCTGCAAGTTTCCTGCCTGGCCAATGCTCACCATCCTGACATGGAAATACATCGCTGTTCCTTCAGTTTCACTGAGTCACAATCCTGGAATTGGCTCCCCAATGACATTGGGATTCTATCTATACCAAATGGACTGCTCGGTTCAAGAAGCAGTTCACCACCAACACGGGGAGCAACTAGGAACGGACAATTAACGCTGTCCTATCCAACACCACCCATATCACGGGAAAGAGTTAAAAATTACTTCAGAATTCAGCCTCAGACTGCACAGGGTCAACTCTCAACTACCTTATGAAGTTAGTTAGCAATTCCTAGGGCAATTCAAGATGGTCAATAAATCATGACTGCCACTGATACACACATGCCAAGCGAATACATTTTTAAAAAGTAATAATTCCCAGGCAGAGAAAATTGTGGGCATATGTGCTTCAAGTTGTCTTTGAATTGGATGTGATTGAACGTTTCCATCAGAACAACTGGGCTGCCAGAAAACATCTATTATTTAGACCCTGAATGAATTATACATAAAATCATTCATAAAAAAAAAGAGTAGGCTCTATTTTGTTGAGAGAGACAAACTGAGATTCTTGTGGAGGGAGGAGGAGAACTACTTCTTAGTCTCTTTCTCACTGCACCCCATGTCATCACCTGTGCCCCCAATTCCACTCCCCCAAGCCCCACCCCCTTCTCCTACTTACCTCTCAGCACCCCCCCCCCCAACATTCCTCATGAAGGACTTATGCACGAAATGTTGACTCTCCTGCTCCTTGATTGCTGCCTGACCTGCTGTGCTTTTCCAGCACCACACTTTTCGACTCTTAAATTACAGCAAGTTTTGGTCCCCTATCATCCCTGCGATAAAGTGGCTCCCAGTACAGAAACACCTTGACTTCAAAATAGTCATCCATATTTTCAAATCTCTCCATAGATTTGACTTGCCCCATCACTACAAACTCCACAATCCTTCAAACTCTGAATTTCACAACAGAAATCACTCACAGCGTTCCAAAATCATTAAATAATCAAAGGTAAAAGGAGGAAAGGAGGGAAATAACCATTAGTAGAGAAAATGTGCTTCTGAGATTAATGGGGCTACAGTCCCTCGACGTGATGGGGATGCATCCTAGGATATTAAAGGAAGTGGTGATAAAGATACTTGATGCCGTGGTAGCAATCTTCCATGAGTTCCAAGACCGTAGAAAAATTTAAATTTACTACCCTCATTTTAAAAGGGAAAGCGACCAAAAACGAACAGGTAACTATAGCTCAATTATCCGTCACTGAGAAAATGCTTGGAGTCTATTATAAAGGATGTCATAGCAGAACAAAGGTTCATGAAGGGGAAATAATGCCTGACAAATTTATTAGAATTCTTTGAGGGTGTGAGAAGCAGGGGAAGTACTGGCTGTAATATATTTAGACTTTCAAAAGGCATTTGATATGGAACAACACATTAGGCTACTGAATTAGATAAGAGCACATGGTTTTGGTGGGTAGTACATTCGTTGAGTGTGGGATGCTGGAAAAGCACAGCAAGTCAGGTAGCATCTGAGGAGTAGGAGAATTAATGTTTCAGGCATAAGCCCTTCATCAGGAAGGACTTATGCCCGAAATGTCAATTTTCCTGTTCCTCGGATGCTGCCTGACCTGCTGTGCTTTTCCAGCATCACACTCTCGATTCTGATCTCCAGCATCTGCAGTCCTCACTTTCTCCTAGGGTAGTACAATAGCATGGATCGAGGATTTGCTGACTAATAGAAAATAGAACTGGGGATATTTTCAGGAAGGCAAGCAATAACTAATGGAATGCCACAGGAATCAGAGTAATTTCTTACAATATAGTTTAATGACTTGGATGAAGAAAGTGAGCATACTATAGCCAAGCTTATGGATAACACAAAAATAAGTGGGAAGGCAAGTGGTCAGCATTGACACACAAGTCTACAGAGGGATAGGGACCGGTTAAAACGAGTGGACAATAAGTTGGCAGATGCAATTTAATGTGGAAAAATGTGAGGTTATATACTTTGGCAATATTTTCAAAGGGAGAAATCTACAGCACAGAGGGACTTGGAAGTCCTTGTGCATAAATCACAAACCATTAGGACACAGGTTCAGCAGGTAATAGGGAAGGGAAATGAAAGGTTGGCTTTTATTTCAATGGTAATGGAGTATTAAAAAATAGGGAAGCCTTGCTGAAACTGTGCATGGCATTAATCAGACTGCAGCTGGAATAATAGGAACAATTTTGGGCCTCTTATCTAAGATTATAATGACATTGGAGACAGTCCAGAGAAGGTTCACTAGGTTAGTGAGGAATATGGAGGGACTGTCTTATGTCAGAGGAGAGGTTGAGGTATTTGGGTCTGGACTCATTGGATTTAGAAAAATGACAGTTGACCTTAATGAAACATACTAGTTTCTTAGTGGATTTGACAAGATAGATATGGAAGGGTTGTTTCTCCACGTGGGAAGAGTCTGGGACAGGAGGACATAAACATATGGCCACTCATTCTAAAGTTATGACAGAGATGAGGAGGTGGTTTTTCTGTTAGTTGGTTGTGAATCTGTGGAACTCTTTACTGCAGGCGACTGTTGAGGTTGGCTGTTTAATATGTTCAAGGCTGATATAGGCAGATTTTTAAATTAGTAAGGGCTGACAGGAAAGTCAAAGATTACCTGATCAGCCATGTTCTCATTGAAGGGTAGAGCAGACTTGACGAGCTGAACAGCCTCCTTCTGCTCCTATGTCTTGTGGTCGCTTTAAATTCTCGCCTAACGTGCATCCCCAATTTTAACTCATCCACCATTATAGGTTGGATCTTTAGTTGTCTAGACTTAGCTCTGAAACTCTCTTCCCAACTTTCTACCTTGCTTTCCCCTTTAAACTTTGCATCTTTGGCCAAATTATTGCACATCAGAGCTAATACCACCTTATAGGGCTCTGTGTCATACAGAAGACCACAAAGAACATTGACTAGTACAGCAAGTTCCCATTTAACTACCAGCCCTTGGCTGAAAGGAAAGTGATGCCTTTGAAACAAGAAATGAATGCCTTCAGGAAAGGGGAAGAACACCTCACCCCACTCCACTCCACTCTACTCTACTCTCCAGACAGGGAAAAACAGCATGGCAGAAAGGCCTCACTTGTTATATACTTCAATGTTAGGCCAGTCAAGACATTGTGTTGCAACAAATTCAAGAGTATTTATCATATTGGACACCATGATTATTTCTTGAGGAATGTGGATTAGGATTCCAAAGAAAGGACATTTCCTGAAATATCAGTTGACCTTGATGCCAACGTGAATGTGACAGGTTCTGATGAAAGGTCATTAACCTGAAATGTTAACTCTGTTTCTCTCCTCACAGATGTTTAGATTAGATTAGATTAGACTTACAGTGTGGAAACAGGCCCTTCGGCCCAACAAGTCCACACCGACCCGCCGAAGCGCAACCCACCCATACCCCTACATTTACCTCTTACCTAACACTACGGGCAATTTTAGCTTGGCCAATTCACCTGACCCGCACATCTTTGGACTGTGGGAGGAAACTGGAGCACCCGGAGGAAACCCACGCAGACACGGGGAGAATGTGCAAACTCCACACAGTCAGTCGCCTGAGTCGGGAATTGAACCCGGGTCTACAGGCGCTGTGAGGCAGCAGTGCTAACCACTGTGCCACCGTGCCGCCCATGTGAACAGAACTGCACAGCATAGCCAACATTTTCTGTTTTTAAGTCCCCAGTAAATCATGGTTAGAAATAAATATTCCTGATGTTCTTACCGTGGCAGCATAGTGAAAATTCAGAATTTAAAAAAAAAAGCTACATTAATAGTGACTATGTTGATTGTTGGAAAAACCTATCTGGCTCACTGATATCCTTTAAGGAAGGAAATCCGCGGAACACAAGACAAACAGCAGTGTGGTTGGCTCTTATCTGCACTTCGGACAACTGGGGGTGGGCAATAAATACTGGCCTTGCTTGTGACATCCACATCTCAAAGGAATAACGATAAGACTTTTTATCAACTCCTTAAAAGAGGTAGTTTGCCCCTTATAGTACTTTGTATTTGGGGAATACACTAAATAGAATTCTATATAAATCAGAAACAGATCCACCGACCTATCCAATCTGTGCTCCACGTAGAATCCTCCTGTTTCATCCACTTTACCTCAGCCTTTCAATAAATCTTCTGTTCTCTTTGCTCTCATGTACTTGTCTAGCTAGATTCTTTTTTAAAAGCACCCCAAGGTATTTGCCTCAACCACTCCCTCTAGTAACAAGGTTTACCTTCCAAACATTTCAAGTAAATAACACTAATTTAAAGATATATAAAATATTAAATGCTCCATGGAATTATAAAATAAAATATTTTTCTTCTAATAAACAATCATATTTAATTTAACACAAGAGCAGTGCTCCTTTCCAAATACAATATAACCATAGCCAAGCTCCCGAGGTAATCGTTGTTAGTTTTATTCCCATAACATGGATCACTGTTTACCCATATATCTTTATTACACAGTTTCAGCAGCACCAAGCTGAACAATTTTGCGTACTTCACCTAAAATGGATAATAGACTTTCAATTTCAGTGTAATAACAGGAGGCAGCATCATCGGTAGCCAAGTGGCAATGCTGTCACCTCAAAGTCAGAATGCCGGAAGTTGTGTGGTAAGAGATTACCTCCTGTCTCCTAAGCCTGTCCACCAGCTTCAAGGCACAAATCAGGAGCGTCATGAAATACTCTTCATTTGCCTGAATCAGTGCAGCTTTAAAATCCTTGACAGTGTCCACGATAAAACAGTTGGTTCATTTGATTTATTATAATCACATGCACCAAGATAGTGAAAAGTATTGTTTTGCATGCTAACCAGATAAATCATACCTAACATAAGTACATCAGGGTAATAGAACAGACTGCAGAATCTAGTATTACAGCAGAGAAAGATCAATTCTAATACCAGTGGTCCATTCAGAAGCCTGACAACAGCTGTTCTTAAATCTGTTTTATGTTTTCAAATTTTTGTATTTTCTGCCTGTTGGAAGAGGGTGGCAGAGTAAAACCTGAGTGGGAAGCGTCTTTGATTATGTTGGTTGCTTTCTGGAGAATGCGGGAAGTGTAGATGGAGTCAATGAAAGGAAGGCTGGTTTTCGCAATGAACTGAGCTGTGTTTACAACTCTACTTTCTTGCTGTTTTGCGCAGAGCAGTTGCCATACCAAGCTGAGATGCATCCAAATAGGATGCTTTCTGTGGTGCATCCATAAAACTAACAAGAGTCATTTTGGACATGCTGAATTTCCTTAGCCTTATGAGGCAGTAGAGGCATTGGTGTACTTAAGACTGTTAATAGACCAGGATAGGTTGTTGGTGATACTTACTCCTAGGGACTTGAAGCTCCACACCAGTACCATTGATACAGACAGTGCCATGTCCTCCACTCTGCTACCTGAAGTCAATGGCCAGCTCGTTTTGCAGATGTTGAGGGAGAGATTGCTGTCTTTACACCATGCCACCAAGTTACCCATTTCTTTTCTGTATTCTCTCATCGTTGTTTGAAATCTGATCCATTATGATAGTGTCATCAGCAAATTTGTAAATGGAGTTAGAGCTGAATTTGCACCCCATCCACTGCCTTCAACTCTCACTCTCTAGACCACCAATGCAGTTTGTACAAGATGTCTTTCTGCAACTGTTCGAGGTCCTTTTAACATCACGTTCCAAACCAGAGATCTGTGCCAATTATAATGGGCAACAAGTACATGGAAACAGCACCGTCTACAAGTTCTCTCCCAAGCAACACACTGTCCTGACCCCTCTCAGTTGGCTGGATAGCTGGCTTGTGATGTGCCAATAGTGCGGGTCCAATTTCAACGCTGCAGTTACAATGTAGATCTCACCTTCTCAACTTCACTCCTCACCTGAGACATGGTGACCCTCAACAATTAAACATAAAACAGGTACATCACAGAAACAGGTCCTTCTGCCCATCATGTCATTCTACATTAATCCCATCTACCAGCACATGGTCCATTTCTTTCTATTCCTGCCTGTTCATGTGTCTGTCTAAAAGCCTCCCAAATGTTGTTATCATAACCTGCTTCTCGCACCTGCCCTGGCAGCAAATTCCAGGCACCTACCATGGTCTGTGTAAAACACTTGCCTCCCACATCTCAAAGATTTTCCCATTCTCACATTAAACCTATACCTCCAGTGTTTAAGGGGAGGCAACACCCTAGGAGGTATTATCGCTGGATTGTTAATCCAGAGACACTGGTAATGTTCTGGGAGCCAGTTATGAATCCCACCATGGCAGATGGGAGAATATGGATTCAGTTAAAAAATAAATCTGGAACAAGAGGTCTAACAATGACCACGAAAACCACTGCCAATTCTCAGAAAAAAAAATCTGGTTCACTAATGTCCTTTAGGGAAGGAAACTGCCATCCTTACCTGGTCTGGACTATACGTGACTCCAGACCCACAGCAATGTAGTTGACTCTTAACTGCACACTGGGATGGCCAATAAATGTTGGCCGAGACAATGATGCAAATTCATCCTGTGAAAGAATTTTTAAAAAATTGACATTTCCACCCTGAGAATATGACTCTAACTATCCACCTTATCCATGCCTTTCATAATTCAATGCACTTCTATCAGGGTACCCCATAGCCTCTGAAGCTATAGCGAAAACAATCCAAGTTTGTCCACCCTTTCCTTACAGTTAGTACAGTCCAATACAGGCAACAACCTGGTAAATCTCTTTTGCACCTTCACCAGAACCTCCACATTCTTCTTATAGCATGGCAACCAAAACTGCCCACAATATTCCTAACCTGGTCTGACTAAAGTTTTATTCAGCTGCAACAGGACTTGCCAATTTTTATACTCAATGCCCTGAATGATGGAGGCAAGCATACTGCATGCCTTCTGTACCACCTTACCCACTTGTGTTGCCACTTTCAGGGAACTATGGACTTGGTCTGAAAAGATCCCTCTGTACATCAATGGTCCTAAAGGTCCTGCCATTTACTGTATACTGTCCTCTTGCATTTGACCTCCTAAAATGCATCACTTCACACCTGTATTAGATTAAACTGTCTATCTGCCATTTTTCTGCACAAATTTCCAACTGATCGACACCCTGAATGGAATGAATGAATTAGGTTTATTGTCACTGCTGTAGCCTCTCCTGTGGAGAGACAGCAGAGTTAATATTTTGCGTCCAGTGACCCTTCCACAGAACTCATTCCATAATAACCAACACCAACTCTACCTAATAAGTCCAGGATACATCTGGTCCCCAAGAATTTTCTTCAATAAGTTTCTTACCATTGATAGGAAGCTCACTGGCCTACAGAATCTCCTGTATTATGCCTAATGTTCTTCTTAAACAAAGGAACAGCAGTGGCTGATTTCCAGCTTTCTGGCACCTTGCCTGTGGCTAAACAGACAAACATTTCTCAAAGTCCCAGCAATCTCCTCCCTCCTCAGTATCCTGGGATAAATCCCAACAGACCCTGGGGACATATCAACCTTCAGACAACCAACACCATCTCCCTGCTCAACAGCGATATGCTCTAGGATATCAACATACCCCTCCCTGATCTTACCATCATTCATGTCCTTCTCCTTGGTGAATGCCGATGTGAAGTACCCATTAATGACCTCACTCATTTCCTCTGGCTTCATGCATAATTCCCTTTGTCAGAGAGTGCCATACCCTTTCCCGAGTTAACCTCTGCTTCAAATATATATACTCAATGCCCTGGGATTCTCCTTGCCTACTTACCAAGGGCAGTTCATGGCCACTTTAGCCCTCCTAATTCCTTATTTAAGTTCTTTCCTGCTCCCTTTATGTTCCTCAACAGACTTGTCTGATTTCAGTTTCCTAAACCTTAAACATATGCTTCTTTTTCCTTTCTGATCAAACTTTCAATATCTTGTCGTCAGGGGTTACAGGGGTTTCTCAATATATTTTCCTCAGCCCAACCACCTTTGGACATTTCAAGCCTTGCCTTTGGTGCAGTGCCACCATGAAGGGTTGACCATAATTATTTTTCCAATTCTTACTCTTGAGCAAAATAAACAAAAGACAGGTGGGCATGTTTGGTCATTGAGTAGTGCATTCCCATGGTTAGAATGGGCCTGAGCTCAAGTTAAACTCTGGATTTAAGTGTCGGATTTGACTTGCATTCACAGCGAATTTCTCATTGGCCAGGGCCACACAATTCAGAACACGCAACATGAGCAGTCTCTCAGTATGTATGTTTCACACATCAGAGTTTCTCACCCTCAAAGCAACAGTCCAGAGACATTGTGGTCTTCTGTTCAGGTAGCATGGTGGTTCAGTGGTTAGTGTGCTGCCTCACAGCACCAGGGATCCAGGTTTGATTCCACCCTCAGCTGACTATATGGAGTTTGCAAATTCTCCCCGTGTCTGCGTGGGTTTCCTCCGGGTGCTCACGTTTCCTCCCACAATCCAAAGATGTGCAGGTTAGGTACATTAGTCAGGGTAAATGTAGTGTAATAGGGTAAGGGAATGGGTCTGGGCAGGTTACTCTTCGGAGGATCAGTATGGACTTGTTGGGCCAAATGGCCTGTTTCTACATTGCAGGGATTCTATGATCTGTGAGTGTCATTTCCTTCCCAGTGGGGAATTGACATGGATGCTATAGCACATAGCAGTCCCATACAATTTTAGATTAAATTGGCTCACAAACTCCCAGGCAGGCAGTCTGCAATTTCTGCAGCCTTGGGATGACCATGTCCTATGTCTAGAGTTTGCAAGCCCCTTTTCATTATTTGAGGGGTTGCTGCTCTGCTTTTGGTTGCACTTCAGCCCCATATTCCTGACCTTTGGCTATCTGCACCTGGGGGAAACAGGCAGATTAGAGGACGCCCTCATTAGTCTGCTTTTGGGGCTAGCCAAAATGTCCATAAACAATTTCAGACAATGGACACTGAGGGTGATCTACCAACCAGATTTTCTGTCTCTTTGCTATGATTGCACTCACGCTGATACCCTTGGAGAGGGAGCCCCTGTCCATGTGAGGCCATCTGTGAATGATGGATGCAGCAGTGCTGAAACACTTCATCAAAATGAAATTTCAGTTACAAAGCTTCTGTTAGTTCACTTTAGTTACAACCCCCTTCACAAGTTTATGCTTTACTCCATTTATTTGGTTATTGCTGATTCACAAAGTAAAATAAAAGGCAAATCTGGAATCAAGTGGAGGAAGAAATGGAAAAACAGATTTGAGACAGGGCATGATACTGATGGCAGAGCAGGTTAAAGGGTTATATGGTGTACCTCAGCTCCTAGCATGCTCTCATCACCATGTGCCCCACCACGAACCTCTTGGGTATCACCATAGACTGGAAGTCCCCTGAACCAGTCTCAAAGGTCTTTATCAATACAGCAGGCTTGGTATTTTACAGCAGGTGGCTTGAGATCTAACTGCATAGCTTCTTCACTTACAATCTTACAATGAGCTATTTTTCAATTGATTGGATAAATACAGTCACCATAACACACCAGCACAATGTGTCACACAACATGCTTCCTTTACTCTATTTGAACCATCTACCTAGGATTTTACTGTATTTACATTATATACTATTACAACTTCAGAGTTGGATATGGAGGAGGCAGACAGCTATAATATTGTAATTGGTTATAAGTACAATCTTTAACGAGAGATTGGCATTTAGAGTCATAGAGATGTATAGCACAGAAACAGACCCTTCGGTCTGACCTGTCCATGCCGACCAGACATCCCAACCCAATCTAGTCCCACCTGCCAGCACCCGGCCCATATTCCTCCCAACCCTGCCTATTCATGTACTCATCCAAATGCCTCTTACATGTTGCAATTGTATTTGGTTTCCTAATTCACAAACTAGCTTAGAATGAACAACTCCCACATACCCCATGAATCAATAAGTTACGAAACTATGAATTGTGTTTTAACTTGCTAACATTTTCTGTTTGGTTACATTCATTGTGAGCTGAGAGTTCTCATCAGCTCTCAGGAGATCAGCGAAGCCACGATTACAAATATAAACAGGATAAAGAAGAAAAAGTATCATTTCTTAGAACTCTACTTCACATATTGAATATATGAAGAATATTAAAATAAAGCTCAAACGCAACCTTTCATAGGGCTTAAAAATGTTTTTTGAGATCCAAAATACGGACAGAATCCAACACATATCAGCAACAGATACAAAATGGCAATGTGCCAAAACCTGTTTGCAAATGTGAAGTATTTCTTTTATCTGATTGACCTTTTTGAAACCCTTTCCAATAATCCTGACATCCACCAAAAGCTCCCTGCAGGCAGCATCTTATCTGTGTTCCAAACCAACTAACTTTTTATCAACATTCCTTCCACATCCTGTTTCTACTTTCACAGCAACTCTGAAGTACTTAAGTTGTACTTTCACATTCTTACCCCTGAGAATTCAGCATCGCTGAGTATTATTTTGAGTGATACAAGTTGTTAATTTTGGAAAATACTCTACACTCCACACCAGATACTAACCACCATCCAGTTTTTGTTTCCCATTCATTCTTTGCAAAGGACAACGATGGGGGTAAGTTGTCTATCATTGCTGTCTGTGAAGCAAAGGTGCACTCAAAAGAGTATAAGAAAATTTTGATGGAATGGTCAAGTATATCCAAAATCTTGATGGCATGTGAATTGAAACGGGGAGGTGATGATATTCACATGCACCTACTGTCCACTTCCTTCCCAATAATGCAGACTGAGAGTTTGGATATGCTACCAAGGAAGCCATGGCAAGTTACGACGGTACATTTAAATTGAATAAACTGCGAGGTACATAGACAAGGAAGGAATTGCACAACGAGAATAGGGAAGCAAAGATAAAGCAGATTACCTTGTTCTGGATAACGTTGAGCTTATGCATCATTGCAGCTACGTTTATCAGAACAATTAGAAACACGGTTTCACGCTTATGGCTTATAAATGTTGAATGCAGACAGGTCATGACAGAATTATTATAATGCAAGAGTAGCTATTTGGCCCACTGTGCCTACATTGGCACTTCATGTAATTTCTATCCAAAAAAAGTCAAATGCCATCTTGATTGTCACCATTAAACCTGCCTCCACGCATGAGCACTTGTCACAGAATACAGCAAGCTTGCTGTAATCATAAAATCATTTGAGGTTGGTCCAGGGGTTTGTGGTCTATACTGGCACCCAACAGGTTGGTGGTGAGAACATCGTAGCAGAAGTAATATATATGATCCCTCAAAAATGTCCAGATTACAGAGGAGGAAGTGTTGGATGTCTTGAAATGGTTAAAAGTGGATAAATCCCCAAGACCTGATCAGGTGTACCCGAGAACTCTATGGGAAGCTAGAGAAGTGATTGCTGGGCCTCTAGCTGAGATATTTGTATCATCGACAGTCACAGGTGAGATGCCGGAAGACTGGAGGTTGGCAAACGTGGTGCCACTGTTTAAGAAGGGCAGTAAAGACTAAGCCGGGGAACTATAGACTGGTGAGCCTGATGCTGGAGGGAATCCTGAGGAACAGGATGTACATGTATTTGAAAAGACAAGGACTGATTCAGGATCGTCAACATGGCTTTATGTGTGGGAAATCATGTCTCACAAACATGATTGAGTTTTTTGAAGAAGTAACAAAGAGGATTGATGAGGACAGAGCAGTAGATGTGATCTATATGGACTTCAGTAAGGCGTTCGACAAGGTTCCCCATGGGCGACTGATTAGCAAGGTTAGATCTCATGGAATACAGGGAAAACTAGCCATTTGGATACAGAACTGGCTGAAAGGTAGAAGACAGAGGGTGGTGGTGGAGGGTTGTTTTTCAGACTGGAGGCCTGTGACCAGTGGAGTGCCACAAGGATCGGTGCTGGGCCCTCTACTTTTCGTCATTTACATAAATGATTTGGATGCGAGCATAAGAGGTACAGTTAGTAAGTTTGCAGATGACACCAAAATTGGAGGTGTAGTGGACAACAAAGAGGGTTACCTCAGATTACAACAGGATTTGGACCAGATAGGCCAATGGGCTGAGAAGTGGCAAATGGAGTTTAATTCAGATAAATGCGAGGTGCTGCATTTTGGGAAAGCAAATCTTAGCAGGACTTAAACACTTAATGGTAAGGTCATAGGGAATGTTGCTGAACAAAGAGACCTTGGAATGCAGGTTCATAGCTCCTTGAAAGTGAAGTCGCAGGTAGATAGGATAGTGAAGAAGGCATTTGGTATGCTTTCCTTTATTGGTCAGAGTACTGAGTACAGGAGTTGGGAGGTCATGTTGCAGTTGTACAGGACATTGGTTAGGCCACTGTTGGAATACTGCATGCAGTTCTGGTATCCTTCCTATTGGAAAGATGTTGTAAAACTTGAAAGGGTTCAGAAAAAATTTACAAGGATGTTGCCAGGGTTGGAAGATCTGAGCTGCAGGGAGAGGCTGAACAGGCTGGGGCTGTTTTCCCTGCAGCGTCGGAGGCTGAAGGGTGACCTTATAGAGGTTTACAAAATTATGAGGGGCATGGATAGGATAAATAGACAAAGTCTTTTCCCTGGCGTCGGCGAGTCCAGAACTAGAGGGCATAGGTTTAGGGTGAGAGGAGAAAGATATAAGAGAGATCTAAGGGGCAACTTTTTCACGCAAAGGGTCGTACGTGTATGGAATGAGCTGCCAAAGGATGTGGTGGAGGCTGGTACAATTGCGACATTTAAGAGGCATCTGGATGAGTATATGAATAGGAAGGGTTTGTAGGGATATGGGCCGGGTGCTGATTGGGTTGGAATATCTGGTCAGCATGGACGCGCTGGACCGAAGGATCTGTTGCCATGCTGTACATCTCTATGACTTTACAACTCTAACCTGCTTTATCAACAGTACAATGCTCTGCCTCAAATCTATTTTTGTCGGCTCATCACATTGTTAGATTCCAAATGATGGAAAGTATATGTCAACCTTAACTATATTTAAAGGCTTTTAAGGGAGGCAATTAACTAAGATTCACAGCCCAATGTGAGAAGAAATCTTTCCCATCCCACTTCAAAATGATCACTCTCTTATCTGGAAACTAATTTTACAATCTATATCGAGACCCATAATGCAAGACTCAACTTTCAGCTGAAAGACGTAGGAATAACTTGGCAAAAAGTTAATGTTTTCAATTTTTTTACTGTAGCAAATGACTAAAAGCACTAAAGACTAAACACTTTTTTTTAAGGGAACTTCAAAGTAGAGAGACAAAAAAAATCCCTTTTCTATTTATCACATATTTCATTCTCCAGAGATTTGCAGTTCTTATAGCAAACAGTCCCCAGCTCCTCCCAATTTTTCATGTGCTCCTGCTTTATCAAGTAACTTTGACTGTGTCCAGATGCTTTCCTCAGTTTTTGGAGTTTCTTAAATTCACCACCAGAATTGAAGTTAAGCTAGAGGAATCTCCCAGAATCAAACAAATCTGCAGATGTAACAGAGACAGAGACAGAGACAATCTCCTTTGATATCTGGCTGAGCCAGCTTGCAAAGTCAAGCAGCCTTTTCTCTTTTTCTCCTTACTGACCACTTAGAACCACTGCTGTTTGATATTTCAGCCTGTAACCCAACTTCAAAAATGTTTTTCTCTTTCATCTTCCCTTTGGCAATATGAAATACTTTGTATTTAGCAAGAAATGTTCTTTAGCTCTCCTTGATCTCACTCTCTACACAGCGGAGTTTTTCATTTTGGAGGTAAGCAGACTATAACCTGCGATATGTTTCTGGAACGTTGAGAGACATGATAACAGCTACTTTATAGTCGAGAACTCTAGTACTGCTGAAAACATGAGCTACACTGTTGAAGTTTTACTCATCAGGACAGATGAAAGAATATCAGTCTTCAAAAGGAGCAATAACTGCACGAGAACCAATACTGATTTGTTAGGAAGAGAACTCTGGTCAAGACATTGTCATGGATAGAGTCAGTAGTTATATGGATAAAGGTAGATTGGAGTCAGCATGAACTTCTAAACAGGCAATAGCAATTAAATAATTTGGAGTTTTTTTGGATGAGGTTACAGGCTCAGTTAACTTCCAGAAGAATTGATACAATTCAAGGCAAGATGAGGCAAGCTATCAGGTTTAGAATAAAAAGGACATTGGCAATACGGAGCAAAATTGGCTCAGTGATAGGGTACAGCATTGTGGTCAATGGACACTTGTTGGGTTACAGAAAGGCTAATAGGAGACCTGATAGAGGCTTTCAAAATTATGAGGGAGCTCAATATAACAGATAGGGAGAAACTATTCCTGATTGTAAAATAATCAAAAAACCAGAGGGCACAGATTTAAAGTCATTTTCAAAAGAAGCACAAGGGGATGAAAACCCTTTTCGTCACAGGAGCAGCTGGGGTCTGGAATGTACATTCAACTGAGGCACTCAAGAGAGCACTGGACGAATATCTGAACAGAAATAAAATGCAGAGGTCTGGGAAAATGCAGAAGGTTGCCAGTGGTAACAATGTTCAAATTTAGGGCGGCACGGTGGCACAGTGGTTAGCACTGCTGTCTCACAGCGCCTGAGACCTGGGTTCAATTCCCGACTCAGGCGACTGACTGTGTGGAGTTTGCACATTCTCCCCGTGTCTGCATGGGTTTCCTCCGGGTGCTCTGGTTTCCTCCCACAATCCAAAGATGTGCGGGTCAGGTGAATTGGCCATGCTAAATTGCCCGTAGTGTTAGGTAAGGGGTATATGTAGGGGTATGGGTGGGTTGTGCTTCGGCGGGTCGGTGTGGACTTGTTGGGCCGAAGGGCCTGTTTCCACACTAAGTCTAATCTAATCTAAGGGCACAGCAGAGACAAAGAACTAAATATCCTCTTTTGCTGTAACATTGCTATAATCTTGAGAATGGACTAGAATTAGCTTTCATTTCATTGGAAAGACACGTGCCCAGACAAATTCCTTTACCCTGCACAGGAGTGGATCTGTGTATGAATACATACGCACCTTCTAGCAAGGCTGAGAGAGCCACATTGCAAGCCCAACGAAACCTTAAATCACTGTTAGTGGAATTATTAGCACACTTGGAATAGTTGAACAAGTGCTGTTTAATTTCATCTAAAGTTGGACACTATATCCTGAGTTTGCATGCATAGTCTTTATGAATACATGCAGTACTCTGTTGGTTGTGAAGGTTATACTGTTTGATATGATCAGCCAGTCATTGAGATAAATAGCCTAAGTACCTGGCATCACACCAGCACCAAAATTCATTGTTCATTTATGCAGAACATCTCTTTTGCCTTGACAGCTGCATTCTGTCATGATAACATGCGACAATACAATATAGTAGGAGTGTGAAGTGGTTAGCTTCCCCTATAGATCAAACCCTTAGGAGATCTCATCCTTCGAGGCAAATTTGAGGCAGACTGGGCACTTTTCATCACCAAAATAATAAGCCTTAAGGTTATGCATGAGGATGCACTATATCTGATCAGTACAGCCATTATCCAGTAGGGTGGCTTTGACGTGTCCTATTTTGAACTGTAGCTTGTACCATGAGCGAATGGCTAGAGTCTTGTTCACAAGATTCTTAGATAGTCTTACAGGATTTTGACCCAGTGATGAAGAAGGAGCGCTAATAAATGCCTAACCCGACTATACAATTAGGGGCTACAGAAAACATATTCACATTTCCAATGACATTTAAAATCCTGCTTGGTTTAGATAACATAAATGAAGAGAAACTGATTTATGTTCCCAATGGCTGAAGGGTCAGAGTGCGCCCAGACTGATGGTGATTGGCAAAACAGTCACTGACCACACAAAGAAAAACATCTAATTTCAGTAGCAAGTAGTTCGGATTTAAAATTCACTGTCTGATTAGATGATGGAAACAGATTCAAAAGTAATTGGATTAACACTCGAAGATAAAATCATGGCAATCTGAAGGAAGCAGATGAAAGTGAGTGACTGGAATGAAGAGCTGACGCAGCAACTGACTAGACTGAAGAGCTGACGCAGCAACTAACTAGACTGAAGAGCTGACGCAGACCTAATGGGCTGCATGCTCTTGTTATTTGTTATACCATTCTACAACAAGTAGAAAGAGACCCATTCATTGTCTTAGGACAGAAGGTACATCCTTCTAGCTGAATACTCCACACAACTGTCAATACATAATCATGTAGTTAGCAAAGACTAACCCCAAAAACTTCAGCCAAACTTTCAGTCTGCTCCTTTCCAACTACCTGTCTATTTATTCGAGGTGTTTAACTTTTAATGCAGAAGAAAATCCATCAAGATTAAGAATCACTTTTATTTTCCACACTTAAAAGTAGTTTTAGACCAAATCTTCCAGAATGAAATTTCTCAGGTGCCATTTCAGAACATAGTGACAACAGAGCAGCATCAGAGTACATGCTGATGGTTTCTGCCACACTGCTTACAACATGGGTCATTTGGAAGTACAGAGACTGAGCATGGGCTCAGTAAAATTATATTATCCTTTCACTAAATTATTATAGTTTCTGAAATGAAAGTATAAATTTGGATTGCTTTAATCCTCCCTTTTGCCTGGGTTGTTCACTGTTCCAGCTCCAAGTGTTCTTTCAGGGTTATTAATGATTGCAAAAATAAAATGAAAATTTGCTGGCCTAAATTAGCTCTGATTCAATTCAACATAAGGTTGATATGTGCAAGAACTTCTAAATTGTAGTCATACTTGAAAAGCTCTATTTCCATTACAAACAGCAAATAATGACAACCTTCCCATTTACCTCCACTGTTAACTGTGATCACACCATTGCCCAAGACAGACCACTACAATTTGGCCTGAATCAGTGATTTGTTTACACTGATTGGTGGGCTCTAGCAACTAGATACAATAACATAGTTAAAGCTTGTGTGCAGACCTTGCTATTTCCCACTCTCTTAAAAAGGTCCATCAATGATCCAGGGAAAATCAAATTGTGTCCATGCTAAATTCTTTTCAAAAGTAGGTTTCTGTGAACAATGGGGGTTTGTAATGGTGAAGAATATCTTGGACAATGACAAGAGTATTCTCTCATATAACAAGAAAGATTCCTTTCAGGGCTTCAACAAATCTTCAGCAATTCATTGCAGGAACAAATGGGTTAGTAATCCTAGTGGTGAAAATCCAGCTAATGGAGGGTTCAGTTTTGCATTTTACTAGTCTGAAACTATAACTGCAGTAACTATCTTTGCTACAATACTTTACTTGCCAGGACAAAGGCAGGCAGCCTGTCTTATTCCTAAGTGAAGTCTTGTCAACACAAAGACACACAAAAGGTGACAATGTCTCCAGTACATGGAGATACCACTGCCAAGTTCCCCTGCAAGTCACTCACCATCCTGACTTGAAAATTTATTGCAGTTTCTTCATGTTTGGTGGGTCACACAAATTCTCTCCCTAATGGCATTGTGGGACAAACCACCATGTGTGGACTGCAGCAGTTTGAGAAGGCAGCTCATCACCTTCTCAAGGGCAACCAGGGATGGAAAATAAGTACTAACTCAGCCAGCGATGCCCACATCTTACAAATGGATAAAAGAATTTCTTCAGACTCTGACTTTCAGCAATGTAGTGATGACCAAATTATTATTCTCTTTATTGTCTCTATATTAAGAAAATATTACATACTTTGGACAGAAGGCAGTTAAAAATCAACTATACTGAAGGGGAAAGGGGTCCAATCAGGAAACAGAGGACTATTGAGGGAGACACCAACCATATTTCTTCCCAGCCAAAGCCCAAACAAGCAAAATTGTTAGTGTTTCCACCGTGCCTCAATCCCTACCTGGGGCTGAAATTAACAAGAAGGTGGGAAGCAGCCCATTAGTTTGCTACATAACGGTCTCAATTGGAGAGAAGGCAAGACAGGCCACTCTAGGTCTCATCCTGCACCAACCAAATTGTGCCCAGCAGATGGGCAGAGGGGAGGCATCTTTACTATTATTTCTAATTAGGACAGACATCTATCCTCGACTTGAAATTTGTGATTATATTATTTGTTCACAATTCTATAGACTCGGGTTGAAAAATAACATCTCTAAAAATGGATTTCAACTCTAATATAACCTAGAAATGATAAAAATGAGGAAGTTACACACCATGCATTAAAATATTATTAGAAGAATGGAGATAATAGACTCGAGGGATCCAAATTATGCTTGTACTCTTTAAGGACAATGTATTGTAGCTAACTACAGCGAACAATCAATTAATCACTCTTCTAAAACAAGGAAGAACTTGAAAAACAATTGTGCAGCAGTAAGATATCAGAGTCTTCCAAATGTATTTTGCCACAGCTATTAAGTATGTCATAACCAGGAAACCTTGTGTCCAATCCAGAAAGAATACATGTCCTATATATCCTAGTACTATTGAAAATAAAGGAAGAAAGCATGTTGTCAGGTCCCTGTGCCCCATGAATGGGTGTGTTTTGGACACCCAAAAACATTTATCTTCAAAAATAAAATGTTAACCACTCAGAAATTACAAACTATTGACAGTCATAAATGCATCAAAGAAGTGGGCTCAGTCAAGCTGCTCTTTCAGGGAGCTAGTATTGCCAGATGGACCAAATGGGACTCAAAGAACAGTGTGAAAATAGATGTGGAATATGACAAAGCATGAGCGCTAATTTGGGATTTTGAGACTGCTGGGAACTCATTTATAGAATCCCTACAGTATGGAAACAGACCATTTGGTCTAACAAGTCCACCAACCCTCCGAAGAGTATCCCACCCAGACCCATTCCCCTACATTTACCCCTGACTAATGCACCTAACCTACACATCCCTGAACACTATGGGCAATTTAGCATTGTCAATTCACCTGACCTGCACATCTTTGGACTGTGGGAGGAAACCAGAGCACCCAGAGGAAACCCACGCAGACACGGGAAGAATATGCAAACTCCACACAGTCAGTCACTCCTGAGGCTGGAATCGAACCCGGGTTCCTGGTGCTGTGAGGCAGCAGTGTTAAGCACTGAGCCACCGTGCTGCTCTATTGCAAAGGAGAGGGGAAAGGAGGCTGCTTTTGAAAATATAAAAGCAAGCTTTTTAACCAGGAAAGGAGAGGGTTTTGGTGAGACTAAATGGAGACTGGATGACTGCTTTACAAAACATCTCCACTCAGTCTGTTAGCGTGACCTGAACCTGACCTTTCAGTCACTTGCCATTTCAATGTACAATCTTGTTCGCTTGCTCACATTTGTGACCTAGGCCTGTTAGTGTCCACTGAGGCCCAAAACAAGTTGCAGCAACAGCACCTCATCTTTCTGCTTAGGAACTTTACATCCTTTAAATCCAAGTTTTGTTTTGTAAAATTTATGACCAAAAAAGTGTTAGAAATTCGGAAAAGACATTCAATGGGACAAAAAATACAAAAAATGTACCTCAAGTGCTGAAACAGTTTAGATCTTTAAGATCTTCTGGGAGCCAATTGGCTCAGGGGCTGAAGAAAATAAAGAGCAAAATCCACAAGTACCTTGCAAAAAGGTGCTAGGTATTCATTTACACATTCCTCGTGAATCTGTGGCTTCAATACTACTAAGTGGTAATACTTCCTCTAGCATGTAATGCAAGACTGTTAAATTGTATCACAGTAGGAAATACATGCATTGGTGTAAATCATGAGATATGGTGTTCCCTCTTTCCCCTGATCCATTCATTACAGGGACAAACTTGCTTTCTTGTAAACAATACAAATAGACACCTTTTTTGAAAAATTTTAAAAAAGCAAAGGTATGATAAAACTTGAAATAACTTGCATTGAGAGAAAT
This sequence comes from Hemiscyllium ocellatum, assembly GCF_020745735.1. NCBI lineage: Eukaryota > Metazoa > Chordata > Chondrichthyes > Orectolobiformes > Hemiscylliidae > Hemiscyllium > Hemiscyllium ocellatum. The sequence goes on along the minus strand of NC_083403.1, from coordinate 19,124,461 downwards.
AGTCATTACTATTAAGATGTACGTACTTGAGCTCCTGGTTTCCATATATCTGTAACATTACACAGAGGAAAATGCAGAAGACAGTTTTCTTATCAGCATGTGGTTACATTGAACAACTTGATATGAGTGTGCTAAAATCACTTTCATGCCTGGTGTTTATCTCATATGCCTCGGCCGCCTCGATGTCACTAAAGATGAGGACACTTCAGGCTACCGATAAAGATTTCTATTAAAATTCAAGGAGCCCCATTTTGTTGCATAGAGGCATGAATACTGGACAGGCTGTAGTACATGAGTCTGCACTGACAACTGAAAATACAAGCAGACCATTTCTGAGAAGGATAAAAATCTCCTTCCACATACTGTCCCTACATTTGCTCAGTCAGTAAAGAAGGTATTTGCCATTTCTAAAGCAGAGACATCCACATTCATTTTTTACGAACACATCTAACATCTTTGTTGAGTTCAGACTAGACCAAAGAGAAAGGAGACAGTATTTTCTCTCTGTCCTGTTATATAGTGATGTAGAATTGTCAGATAGAAATGCAAGTTCCTTTAAGATTCAAACACAACACCTTCAGAGTTTAAGGAGATTAGGTAATGCTCATTGGGCTCTAGGTAAGAATGGAGATCTTCACTAGTGGGGTGCTGTTTTCCAGATAGCATCAAAGTCACACAGCACAGAAGAGGGAAAGTGAAAACTGATGTTTGTACTCAACTATGGATACAGCAATCTCAAAGTCTTTGCTGTTTACTTCAACACATGGATATCAGTGTGTGAAACAATGATAACAAATGCCCTTTGCAACACATTTTAAAACACGGTTCCACCCTTAAAGAGGCACATCTTATTTCACTTGGGCTATTTATATATTTGTTTTGATTGTAACAATGCATCTTGCATGTTTGCTTTCTTGGTGCTTTTGTTTTGACACCGTAACTGTTTAAAACTATGATTTGGAGTTGCTGGTGTTGGATTGAGGTGTACAAAGTTAAAAAATACACAACACCAGGTTATAGTCCAACAGGTTTAATTGGAAGCACTAGCTTTTGGAGCGACGCTCCTTCATCAGGTGACAAACACCTGATGAAGGAGCAGCAGTCTGAAAGCTAGTGCTTTTGATTAAACCTGTTGGACTATAACCTGGCATTGTGTGATTTTTAACTTTGTATAAAACTAAGTTGAAAATGAAAGAATTAACAGCAATCTTGGTTTGTTCTAAATATTGCATCTATGTATGTCACTATGATGTTTTGCTATAAATTCTGTGTCCTATGATCCTACTTCACTAGCTACCTGATGAAGGAGCAGCTTCCAAATAAACCTGTTGGACTATAACCTGGTGTTGTGTGATTTTTAACTTTGTCCACCCCAGACCAACACCAGCACCTCCACATCATGTATAAAACTAGTGAAAGGGTCACTCGGTGAAGGCACTTGTCTCACAATGCAGTACTAATTCAGCTGTTTTACAATAAGCAGCTCTTCCTGGAGGCTTTTCCCTTTCTGGCTGGCGTTCTTTAACCGTAAAGTTTTCTTTCTTTTCAATCAAGAGTTTGAATCTCACACAGCAGCATCAGGCTAACTTCATGCAAAATCAGCTCTGAAAACTGATCACACTTTGATGTTTGCGACAAACTCCACCACAGCAGTTCAGACAAGTCATAACATTCTTAATAGAAGTTCATTTGGCCTTTGTACCAAAGCGAAAAGATCTTTACAAAAACTCTAGGTTCTGCACCCACATCCCTCCAAAAATTAATCTATCTTCCCTCAGGCCATACTCTCAGGTTTCACTGAAATCTGCTCACTAGTTTTTAAGAAACATTGTTTGACCATAAACAAACTAAAGGGCAAAAATATTACATCTGCCCAACTTCAGTGTCACAACTGAAATAAAAGGCTTAGATGTATTAGTTCATTAATTCAACAATTCTTACCTCGATCACTCTGGAGTCAAAATCTTCATAAGTTTCTGTAAGTAAAAAAAAAATGGGAATTTTCACTTCAATGAGCTTCTTGATAACACAATCAAATTACTCAATGTTAGGTTAATTCAAATTAAAATGTCTTGACTGCTGACAGTTCACAAGAACCAGTCTCTCTGCACTGACTATTTAAAGCTTCTAGATTACACTGCAAATGAAGAAACAAATTTGATTATAAAATTATAATCTAAAGTCAATTTTGCATTAAACTATTGAGATGTATGAGCTCAAGTTTCATTTCCAGCTAATATTAGACTCTTTTATATAAACAAAAATCAGATAGAATACACTCTTAATCAGTTTGCAATTTAATCTTCCATTCTTAATTTGCCTTCATTATCAATATATTTAAAACAATGTATTTTGTCGATTTCGGGAGTATCAAAGGGTTTCTCTCCATGAGATCCACTGAATTTTCTCATGGGACTTTATGCAGCTTACCTCATCACCCCTGTCCCTACGATACTGCTCTCGCACTACCTTGTGTTCATCAGCGGCAGAGTGATTGCCACTGCCAGGACTTTGAGTTTCCCACGGTCAGCTCCATATTTAAAGCACAGTTCAAAGGCTGCAGGCCAGGAAGAATCCTTCACAATTTCAAAGTGGAAACAGCTGCCCCCCAAATTGGTTAATAAAGGCAAGCTTACACTTTGCTTTTCTGATAGGGACCATGCTCATGCCGGACGGGGAGCATGACAACAGGATCCGTCCTCTTTTCTCAGAACTGCCAGAGGGACCAGATATTGCTAGCCTGGGCTGAAGATGCCAACAGGATCAGAATTCTTTCCATGGTCCAGGGAAATGCTTAGCAACACTAAGAAGATTTATTAGCCTTGCAGAATGCCCATAAGTGTCACCATCTTTTGTCTATGAGCTCACATTGACATTAACTCTGCCACTGGAACACCTCCCACCAAGGTCCATGGTCTACAACTTCCCCCACTGGCTCTCATCACTTCATCCCCCCAGACAACTAACCCTTCCTGCCCTTTGCGCTTCCTACCCAATCACTCCGCACCCTTCCCCATCTTTCTCCCAAATGCACCCAGCCACTCTCATCCCACACAAAATCCTTGCCGCAGTCCAAAAGAAAATCGAGCACAATACAGAGCAGAGACAGGTGGTGGGTGCCTGACATTTGCCCACTTACACCCAACAGAGAGAGAAAATCCTTGCTCGAGTTGGAGAGGTTAGAGATCCTTGATGTAGGTGATGTCAAGACAGCCATTTCCCAGCAACCAAGTAAAACCCATTGCCAAGTGCGGCACCTGTTTCTCCATTGCCACCACAGTGAACATACTCTTAACATGCCCGTACCTCAAACCTATTTCACAACTCACTCCCTCTCATCTCCTACAAGAACAAACAGCATCCATCTACACACACAATTTCCAGTCTGGAGAGAGTGTAGTTCCTTTTTTATTGCTTAGGATGACAGCACAGGCCCCTGAGAGGAACACTAAAAGTGGTCTCTTACACCCTCCATCAAATCTCACTAGAATATCCACGAAGACAGGGGAGTACATCCTCATGATCACATCACTGGCACAAACTTGATTGAGATTTTTGAAGTAGTAATGAAGAGAAGTAATGAGGGCAGAGCAGTGAACATGATCTACACGGACTTCAGTAAGGAGTTCAACAAGATTCCTCATGGTAGACTGGATTAGCAAGGTTAGATCAAATGGAATACAGGGAGAGCTAGCCATTTGGATAAGGAACTGGTTCAAAGGTAGAAGTCATAGGGTGGTAGTGAAGGGCTGCCTTTCAGGCAGGAGGCCTGTGACCAGTGGTGTGTCACAAGGATCAGTGCTGGGTCCACTGCTTTTCATCATTCATATAAATGATTTGGATGTGAACATAGAAGGTGTAAGTTTGCAGTTGACACCAAAATTGGAGGTGTGTGGTGGACAATAAAAAAAGGTTATCTCAGAGTACAATGGGATCTTGACCTAATGTCATTTACAAAATACCTTGCAGGAACTGTAACGAACACTACATTGAACGAACAGGCAGAAAACTAGCCACCAGGATATATGAACATCAACTAGCCACAAAAAGACATGATTCACTCTCACTAGTATCCTTACATACAAGACGAGGAAGGACACCACTTGGGTAACACACCCATCCTCGGACGAGTCAAACAGAGACACACATGAGAATTCCTAGCAGCATGGTATTCCAACCAGAACTCTATCAACAAACACATCGACTTGGGCCCCATTTACTACTCTGAGAAAAAGAACAGGAAATGACATTACCAACCCAAGGAAACCTAAACACACAAATTGAAAACGGGTCACTAACACCAGTGCTTCACGGGAGGCTCACTGATGATGTTACCCAGTAGGGTGACAAAACATCTGAAAAATGAACCTTCCAGCTCAGTGAGCAAACTAACATTCAGGCTGGGACTGCTTCCCTGGAACGTTGGAGGCTGAGAGGTGACCTTATAGAGGTATACAAAATCATGAGGGGCTTGAATAGGGTAAATAGATATTTTCCCTTGGGTGGGGGAGTTCAAAATTAGATGGCATAGGTTTAGGGTGAGAAGAGAAGAATTTAAAAGTGACCTAAGGGGCAACTTTTCGTGCAAAGGGTGGTGCATGTATGGAATGAACTGCCAGAGGAAGTAGTGGAGGTTGGTACAATTTCAACATTTAAACAACATCTGGAAGGATATATGAATAGGAAGATTCAGATGGATATGGGCTAAGCATTGGCAAATAGGACTAGATTAGGTAGGATATCTGGTTGGCATGGACGAGTTGGACCAAAGGATCTGTTGCCGTGCTATATATCTCTATGATTCTATGACACAGAACCCTAAATTGCTGGGCCACTATCTGCTCAGCCTCAGACCAGAAAGGACACCATGGAATCAGCTTTTAATAACGTCAAAATGCATAAATTGACATAGGAACAGGAGACAGGTTTGCCAAAGACATTCAGCAAATTAGACTGAAGGTTGAAGAAGTCCACCAATACTGTGGCACTCTGGCACGTGTGTGCCTACTATCTCCACGAACAGCCAGGTCCAGTGCACACAGTATCTGCAGGATATGCACAGTTATGTACTCCATCACAATAACCATTGGTTGCTCAGCACCAGTGGCCGGGATACAAGAGAAATTGGGACCTTAACCTCATTCCAGGTGCCCCTGCTTCACAAGGAGGCAGAATGATGACAGTAGCCAGAAGAAGCATCAAGACACTCTAACACTATAAGACTTTGGAATCTGTTGGCGAATTGAGGAACTTGGGTGAAACTTCTCAGCTCACCTGATTTTACTGCTGCTTAATAGCCATTCGGATTGATCTGCCATGTTCAACAACATGGTCAAGATCACTGGTGGCCAGGACGTATGGTCAATCTAGTTGGTCAAAGCAAGAGGTTCACACCCAACATTCTGTGATTACAGGTGCCTTAACTTGGGTTCACATTGTTCATGTTTAGAACTCACTCAGTTTAAAAACAAAAAAAAACTTATACCATGCACTCCAGGTTTGGTGATAACCATTTTTAATTTCCTAAACAAGGATTAGAAGCATTGAGTGAAATACTGTAGATGCTGGAAATCTAAAATAAAATCAAAGTACTGGAGAACTTCAGCATGTCAGATGGCAGAAACATGACAGAAACAAACACTTAACATTTTAAGTCCAATGTTCCAATGAAGAGTCATTTATCAATCTCTTAATACAAAATTGATATTATGAGTGAGTTGAAGATGTGCCATGATTGATGCCAACCTCTGGATAGAAGATGCAGGCTTTGCTGCCCCTGGAGTGTGCCCAGAGTTGTTTGAAATGTGAAAAAGTGAATACCAGAAGATGTCAAAGAGTTGCAGCTGCCAGATATCCACTCAGACTTTCATGTTGGGAATTAATCACCAGAATTTCCTTGAGCATTGCAATATAAGTGAGGCAAGATCAGGCAATAGGAGATGTTAGTGGATGGAAAAAGGCACTGCCGAAATAAACTCCTCACCTGATCACTTGGAAGATCATCATCTAATTGCTCAAACATTATTTGCAAAATTGGACTCTTCCTCAAAACTGAGAATCTCGTGTTTGGTCATACTTGCCCCAACTTTCTTACCATTGACCTTATCGTTCAGGGATTGAGAAATTTTATCACAATATTTGCTGATAATTTCAATATTGGGTGCAGGTTTCTTTCTTTCACCTTGGCATCTCTTAATAAATTCTTTGTGCCACTTCACTGTTTGTTTCTTTAGTCCTCTTTTAGTCAACTGGACCTCTGCCTTTCATTACATGCTTGTGTGCCCTGTGTGCCAATCTCTTACTTCATTTCTTGACCATGGTTGTGCGTTGATTTTGTACTACCCTAAATAATTCGCACTTTACCGAGGTTTTGAAATAAAAATTTCAAGTTTGCCTCACAAATTAAAAACCTTGGCATTTGATTCATGTTGTTCCCTCGAAAAAAAATCATGAATAGATTCCATGTTAGACCTTTTTTTGCAATTCATGTTACAAGTGAAATTATTTGTTCAATATCATACTAAGGACTTGGTATCACAGGATAACATTACTCAATGTTGATTAATGGAAAGCTGTGTCAACACAATAGACAGATTGCCAGTTATCGATCAATCTCTTCTTTCGTGCATCAGTCTGTTAGTATCCCCTATCATCATGAAACCTTAATGCAATATTGATTCAGGGATGAATTATCAATGTTGAATCAGTATGTACACCATTATGAAGATGATAATGCAACAAACTAGATGTACATATTGATGTGCTCTTTGCTTCCATGACTCTACAGCAATTTATTAACAATTTCTCAGGAAGGTTATACCCAGCAAAATTTTCAAAGGCACTTGGCACTTTCCCTACCATATAAGTTTTGTTTTTGCTTTGTTTTCTTCCTTTCTTGCTTCATATTTCTCCATTGTGTGGATGTCACATTTATAGCTTCCATTATGGAAAGATCAACCTAAACTGAAAGTGTACTTTACGAATATCAAACTGTGGATGCCATCTCATTGATCAGTACATCAGTGAGAAGTCACTTTATTTTGGGGAACCAGGTCTCATAAAGCGTTACATTATCATGCATCCATTACTCCAATATCAGAATTAGAAACCAATTTTTGATTCAAGGACAACCAGTAGCCTATGATTTAAATTGTTACTTAATGCAAGGTATGATACGATGCTGTAAAGCTGTATGCTCAGTGAGAATGAAACAAGGATATTCAACATACACAAGCACATACTCTTAGAACAGCATGCTCTAAAGCCAACCAGAGAACAGACTACTAAACAAAATTGTAGGCAAAACTCAGCAGATGAGAAGGCAGGTTAACACTGATTTTGGTGATTCTTCTTCAGAAGAGTCCTTTCTCCCCACAGATGTTGAGTTTCACCAGCAATTTCTGTTTTTGTTGCAGAGCTCCAGAATCTGCATTTCTTTATTTTGCTTAGAACAAACTATAGAGTCATAGTCATAACCTCCCAACTCCTGTACTCAATACTCTGACCAATAAAGGAAAGCATACCAATTGCCTTCTTCACTATCCTATCTACCTGCGACTCCACTTTCAATGAGCTATGAACCTGCTCTCCAAGGTCTCTTTGTTCAGCAACACTCCCTAGGACCTTACCATTAAGTATATAAGTCCTAGGAGAAAGTGACGACGGCAGATGCTGGAGACCAGAGTTGAAAAGTGTGGTGCTGGAAAAACACAGGCCAGGCAGCATCTGAGGAGCAGGAGAATCGACATTTCGGGCATAAGCCTGAAGAAGGGATTATGCCCGAAACGTCGATTCTCCTGCTCCTCAGATGCTGCCTGGCCTGCTGCATATTTCCAGTGTATAAGTCCTGCTAAGATTTGCTTTACTCAAGTTCTCTGTGCAACAAGATAGGATCAAATAAGTTATTAAATAAGAAAGGCATTCCTCATAGCAGTGATCATAGTATGGATTGAATTTTATATTCAGTTTGAGAAAGATAAGAGAGGGGCCAAGGCTAGTACAGCAAACTTTGTTTTAACCGGCAGCCGCAATGAACCGACAAAGATCATATCCCTCAAATACCATGGAGCTTATAGTGTTATGCTGCCCAACTATTACAGTTCTAATTTATTTTTCTCAAAGTAGATACACTTCTTGTTCAAGTGAAATATCAACACTTGATTCAACTGAGTCAATCCCTCCTCAAACACCACAATCTACCGCGATGTCCGGGTAGTTAGTTGACAGTGCAAGTGAGAAGGCTCTCTGCCGTTAAGTTTGATTTAAGGCAACTCTGCATTATTATTTAAACTATAAATAAGGTATAAGTGATGTGCATATCCCCTGCATTATGTTCCTACTACTTACTATGTGTTTCTACTTTGATTACATAGACCTCTTATCTGGAATATTTGATCAATTGGCACATTCCTGGTCCAACTGGTGACGGTTAATAGAACAGTTTGTTGTATGTTAAAAACTTACAAGAAGCAAATATGAAGACTAAAGTGCATGGGCAAATTATGATAAAGCAAAAAAGAGATGCAGAGCAGATATTTAAGGGGATATTTCAGAATACAAGGAACAGATACATTCCCAAAATGTTCACAATCAATGGTTATCTAAAAAAATTTAACAGTATCAAAGTTAAAAGAAAAAGTATATAATTGCATGAAGATGTATGGCAGGTCAGCAGATTGGTTAGAGTGCAAAAATATGTACAGAAAGACATAATAAACAGGAGGGGAAAAGTGACTTACAAAGAAGGTTAGTTAAAAATAACTATCTATAGAATCCTTATTTGTGCACGCTGGCTCAGTGGTAGCACTGCTGGCTTAGTGCCAGGAGACCAGGTTTGATTTTAGCCTGGTAATCGTCTGTGTGGGGTTTGCACACTCTCTTGTTGGCCTGGGTTTTTCCCAGTTAGGAGAAAGTTAGGACTGCAGATGCTGGAAAAGCACAGCAGCTCAGGCAGCATCCGAGGAGCAGGGGAAATCGATGTTTTGGGCATAATCCCTTCATCAGGAATGGGCTTCTGGGCCGAGAGATAAAATGGGGGGCCCACAAGCCTCATTCCTGATGGGCTTATGCTCGAAACGTCGATTCTCCTGCTCCTTGGATGCTGTTTCAGCAGTACACTCTCGACTCTTTTCTTCAGCTACTCTGGTTTCCTTCGCAGTCCAAAGATGTGGGATTGGTGGTAAACAGGAGTTACGGGAAAGGGAGCAGGGCACTGGGTCTGGGTGGGACGCTCTTCGGAAGCCCAGTGACTCAACGGGCTGAATGGCTTCTTCTGCACTGTAGGGATTCTATGATTCTAATATTTTTATAAATAAAAGTTAAAGGGAATGTTGATCCTACTGAAAGGGAAACTGAGGAATTAATAATGGAAAAAAAAGGAAATGGCTGATCAACTGAATAGATATTTTGTAGTATTCACTTATAGGATACAATGAACATCTCAAAAATTGCAGACGTGAGGTGAACGCGATAGTGACAACCCTTGACATCATGGCCACGTTCGATTGAATATGGTATCTAGGAGTTCTGGCAAAATTGGAATCAATGGGTATCAGGAGGCAAACTCTCGGCTGGTTGGAGTCATACCTGGCACATAGGAAGATGGTTGTGGATTGTTGGCGATCAGTCAGCTCAGCTTCAGGATATTTGCAACAGGGTAGCGTCTTAGGCTCAACCACCTTCTGCTGTTTTATCAATGACGTTCCCTCAATGATAGGTCAGACGTGGGGCGTTTGCTGATGATTCTACAATGCTCACCACCATTCGCGACTCCTCAGATAGAAGCAATCCATGTTCAAATGCAACAACATGTGGGCAACGTCCAGGTTTAGGCTGACAAGTGGCAAGTAATATTCATACCACACAAAAGGTCATGCAGTGACCATCTTCAATAAGAGACAAACTAACTTTCACCCTTTGATATTACATGGTGTTACCATCGCTAAATCCTCCACTAACAACATACTTGGGGTTCCCATTGACTAGAAACTGAACTGGACTCACTACCTAAACATTGGCTACAAGAGCCAGTCACACGCTAACATACTGCAGCGAGTAACACCTCCTGTCTCCCCAAGGTCTGTTCATCTCCCTAAGGCACAAATCAGGAGTGTGATGGAATACTCCCCTCTTGCCTGGATGACTGCAGCTCCAATAAAACTCAAGAAGCTTGACACCATCCAGGGCAAAGCAGCTCACCTGATTGGCACCAGATTGACAACCGTACCCTCTCACTACAACAGTACTGTATACCATCTACAAGAACCACTGCAGAAATTTGCCAAAGATTCTTAGACTGCACCACGATTTCTTCCATCTAGCAAGACAAGGGAACAGATACATAGAAAACAACCGTCTGCAAGTTTCCCCTCCAAGCCACTCACCATCCTGATTTGGAAATATTTTATTGGCCCTTCAGTGGCACTCTGTCAAATCCTCAAATTCTCTCTGTAACAACATTGTGGGTCAACATACAGCTGAATGACGGTAGCTCACCACCACCTTCTCAAGGGAAACCAGGGATGGGCAATGAATACTGGCCAGCCAGTGACACTCTCATATTATGAATGAATAAAAAGATTGCAAATCAGGAAATTTGGACGCACTCAAAAATTACCAGGGATTGGTACTGAATTGGAGCGTTAGTCTGACAATTCCCAGGTCCTGATGGAAGCAGCCACTAATAGAGAGTTCATGGACTGGCCTTAATTTTCCACAAGTGCCCAGATTCAAGGATGGTTTCAGTCAGATGGAAAAATCATGAGGTCAGCTACTTTATTCAAAAAGACATTAAACAGCAATCAGGAAACTAAATGTTGGTAACATCCTAGCTTAAAAAAAAAGACATTTTAGAAGCTGTTATTAAGGAGATTATGGCCAGACATTTAGAATCATTCAGCATGGAAACAGATCCTTTGGTCCAACTCGTCCACAAACAAAAGATTCCCAAACTAAACTAGTCCCATTTGCCATCGTTGGACTGTATCCCTTTAAAGCTTTCCTTTTCATGTACCTCTCCATATGTTTTTTAAATGTTGTAACTGTACCTGCATCTACCACTTCCTCTGGCAGTTCATTCCACATATGAACCACCCTGTATGAAAGAGTTGCCCCTCAGGTGCCTTCTAAATCTTTCTCCTCTTACCTTTAAAATATGACCTTACCTTTGCCACTCATGATTTTATAGACCACTATAAAGGTCACCCGTCAACCTCCTACATTGAAATGAAAAATGTCCCAGCCTATTCCAGTCTCTCCTAACTCAAATCCTCCAATTTTGGCAATATCCCAGTAAATCTTTTCTGAACCATCTCTAATTTAACAATATACTTCCTACCGCAGGGTGACTACCTGTAGAATTTGAACAGCAGCACTAGGAGCCACAGGCTCAGGTTAACAGGTAGATCTGAAAGACAGATCCAGAGTGCTCTGTTGTAATCATCAGGTAAAGTATTACATGAAAGTAACTTCAACAAGACTCATTACACATCTTTGCTGAGAGCCCAATTATCCAATTGACTGTTGAAGCAGCTACCACAGGGAAAACATTGCTCATTAATAGCTCTTGTTCCATGATCTATTCTGGCAATTGCAAAATTTTGTTTTCTTTTCAAATAAAAGTTAATTTCAAAAGCTTGCAGTTTCTGCTGATACTTTAAAAAGGGCTCTGGATGATTGGTTTTTTACAGATCTGCATACAATTTACAAGATGCATTGCAAAATTCAACCAAGCTCCTCAGACAGCATCTTCCAAACTCTGACCTCCCTAGTAGCATTGTGGGTCTAGCTGCAACACATAAACTGCAATTAAAGAAAATTCAATACCTTCTCAAGGGCAATCAGGGACAGCAACAAATGCCCAGCCAGCAACACACATGACGCAAGACTAAATAAGAAGAAAAATCCCAGGTTAGTTTTTACTGATCATTCCAAGTTAAAAACAAACCCAGGAAATGTGAAGGGCATACTAATGATTTTACTTTAATCGTTCCTGGTACATTAGCATCACTGGAGGTGCCAGCATTTTTGCTCAGCCCAATTATTCTTGAGCAGGTTGTATTGTGCCATTTTCTTGAACCCCTATTGCCTCTAACATGCAGGTAGACCCATAGGGCCATTATTGAGTTCAAGGATTGACCCCAGTGGCAATGAAGGAATGACGATATCATCCCAAATTGAGTCTGAGATTTGAAGGAGTACGGCAGCTCATGGCCTTCCAGGTGTTTGCTTCCCTTGTCCTTTACAGTGGTAGAATGTGTGCCTGGACTTTCAAAGAAACCTTGGGTGAGTTGCTGCAGTGCGCCTTTTATATGGTGCACAAAACTGTCACTGAACACTGATGATTTTGAAGGTGATTGGTGGGATGCCAATCTGCTTTTTGCAGGATAGAGCTTCTTTAAAAAGCTCCTGCTTCCTCCATGTAAGTGGAGATTATTCCACCACACTCTAAACTCGTGTAGATGGTGGATGGTTTTTAGCAGTCAGGAGGAGACTTGGACAGTGCAGAATTTCCAACCCATGACCTACTCTTTCAGCTACAGTTCATATATAGCTTCTCCAGTTCAGTTTCCACTTCAGATCAAAACAAATCAAATTTTCACTGGTCACTTCCCACTATATTGATAATAAGAGACTCTATAATTGCAATGCCTGAGGGGTGATGGTTAGATTCACTCTAGTCAGGGATGTTCATTGTCTGACGCTTGCAAATGTTAATTGCCACTTATCATCCCACCCAGAATGTTGCCAAGGTTTGTTGCCATGAGGGCACGGTCTGCATCAGAGTGTGAGGGGCTGCAAGTATTGCTGAATATTGGACAAATAGCAAATATCCTCACATCTGACTTAATGAAGGAGGATGGTCATTGATGAATCAGCTGCAAATGGTTTGGCCTACTTTGATTAAATGTTCTGGAATAGGCTGTTATGGCACTGTGGTTACATTCTTTGCTCTGAACCTGGAGGTCCAAGTTCAAATTGTGCTTGCTCAAAGATTTAAAAACATGTTACAATCCTTTGAAATTTATTCCTCCTCCAACACTATCTTTCTTAGCATCCAACTACACTTTAAACATCCTGAATGGGTGTTTTTGCTCATCACATTAATTGAAACGTTTAAGTGGAAATTATTCTTCAAATCTGTGCTAAATTTATATTAAATTTCAATGCAGATCTTCAGATTTTCTGGCTGAATGTGAAGCAATACTGAAATAACTACACAAAGGCTGGTATCCCATCACCAAGTCACCCTTTACTTACACATGCACAGTACATGGGCTCTGACCGGCCAGCTTAAAATCAGTCCCGAGAATGAGGAGAGTCTCTGACTCTCCTGTTTTATTTTAGAGGCTCTGACTCTCCTGTTTATTTATTTTTTTTATTTTATTAAACAAAGTACAAAACAGTTTACAATAAACATTTACAGCTAGACAAGAGACAGCAATTTTACAAGGGAGAGGAGCAGCAAAGCTAGGCCCCAAACCCTATCGTTTGACCATTTTACAGGGAGATGAGGACAACGCTTAAATCCCAGTTCCACATTTAACAAGACAGTGACAATGACATTTGTACATTAAACAACATGGTTACATTCAGAAGTGCAGACAATACAGACCCAGCAAGCCCCCACCCCTCCCACCTTTCGACCACTCTAAGGCAGCCCGCCCCTACCCACCTTCCGGTTCTCGGTCCACCCCGTGCCCCTTCCGGTTCTTGGTCCGCCCTCACACACCTTTACTCTCCTGTTTATATCTGTCAGCCAGGGATCCCTGATTGGCCCAGATTGACAACCCCACTCAAACATTTCAGTCAATGAATTCAACCTGGTCTGGTTCCAGTCATGACATTCCTCCCCCACTAAGTCTGGAGATGTAGGCCCGTTCTTTCTCTTGTAGCCTCTACTCGGACATTTTCGCCTCAGGTCCAATTCCTCTGACTCGCACTCCAACACAGGCGGTGTGTACTGGACCATAGCCTGGCTGGTCTCGAGACAGTTTGTTCCTTTTCATCTGGCTAACAATACCGAAGTCGCATTCAGTCTCTGAAGTTTTCATGTTGCTAAACGGAGGGGGAGAACTCACATTTTCTGACAGCCTGTCTGTCTGTTCAGAGGGGTCTGGTATCGTTTGCTCCTGGCCAGTTGGTGTGGTAGCAGCTTTCAGGTGATTCACATTTTTGTTCAGAACTACCTCGCTGACCTGAACTTCACATGTCATGGAGTCTGACCACATGTCCACCTCGCCTCGTAGCCCTGTTGAGCCATCTCCTTGGTTCTTCCATCAAATCTCGTCCGCTGAAGTAAGCGGTTTCTCTCACTTAGAGAAAACATGTGGCTGGCATTGCCATTCTTGTGGCAGCTAAATTTAACCAGATGTTAAGGGTGACATAGCTTTGTCTTCGTTAGGTAGCCCTAACAGGGGTTTGCGGTCTGTTGCTATCACAAACTTATGTTTGTAAAAGGTATTGGTGGAACTACCTCACACCAAAGGTGAGCGCCAAATCTGAGCATATTTACATTTAGCATCAGCCAAAATCCAGGAAGCATATGCTATTGGGCATTCCTCTCCATAGGGCCGCTGGTGAACTGACACAACTGATACCGTATTGCATGTCAGCACCACCTCACACCTGGGATCAGAGTGGGCCAACACCTTAGATGACAATAATTGCTTATTCATTTCCCTAAAGGCTATTTCTTGGGTACCATTTCAAAGGCTAGCCCTTTTCAATAGCAGGTGTGGGGATGCAAAAGGTGGAGGCCAGGTTATCTGTGAATTTCCTATATTTTGTGCCTGTCAGCCGGGTGTCCCTGTTTGGCCCAGGTTAATAACCCTAATCAAGGATCTAGTCAATGAAATCTACCTGGTTCTTAATCACTAAACACTTACTGATACATTTGATCCAAACAAAATATTTTATGTGCACTATTCCCTAAATTCAGTTGTTTAAAACATCCATATGATTAGTCTTTGTGCTGGATGTTCTACCCTCTTTCCAAAACAAATCAAATCAGAATTTCACTGACAAACCTGTTGTGCATGCGGCTAAATTTCAGTGCAGAACCTCACCTTGTGAACCTCATTCCAAAGTCTGTAAAATTTCATCTTGTAGATTTAAGGAAAGGAATTGACAAAGTTAAATGAAAAAAAAACAATCTTTTGTTAAATCTTGTTCCTCAGCATCAGCAATGTGCATTTTGGGAAATGCATTTTCTTTTCAGAGGGGTAAAAATAGATTTTAAATTATCAGTGTGCAGACTTCAATCTTGATGAGGTCAGCCTTACTAGTTTTCTTTTTGCATGAATTTCCATAATTATTTGTCACTGCTTTAGACTACTAATTGCTCTTCTGTGTACCATCTCCAATGCTTTTTTGAGAGATTACAACTGACAGTTTCCAGGTACTTTTCCAAGCCCCTCTGCAATGTAATTCAATGTAGATTTATGATAATGAACAATGATGTATAATGTTTTACGTATGTCAACACCAGCTTTTAATTTGCCATCTATATGGATCATTGTAAAAGCAATCAACATCTTTCATCAAATCTCCTGCTCAAATTATGTTCATCAGCATTAGCTTAAATTGAGGCCCACTGTTAATTACCTTGTTAATAGTCACATAGATTAGATGCAATAGTGACCAACTCTGTCTGTGGACCATCATAAACATCCCTGTCCTACAAGATGTTTCTCACAAGCTATCTGAAACTTCAAATAAATGATGTGAAAGTAAATTCAAAAGAACTTCTTTATCTTCAATGGTGTTAGACTAGAATCAGTCTCTTAAATCCACACAAATGGTTATGAATGTTACTGCTGTACAGGTAATCCTCCAGCCTACATATGAGAAGAGTTTCCATTCTTTTACCTCCTGGCAGTGGGCTAATGGGCCTGTAGTTATTTGGGTCAGAATTATACATTTGGTTTGGTTTCAATTTATTAAATCTCACCAATAATTAACAAATCCTTCATGATGATTGTCAATGCCTTACAACATTCCTTCCCAAATCACCTTTACTATTCTATGTTCGTAATCTGGTCCAGGAGATTTATTCTCATTAAATCTCTTTAATTTGGGAATAATTCTACCACCCTAATTAAAAATGTGAATGTTTTATCAAACGCAATTAAGCATTTTGACTATATTGCCCGATTCTAATTCAGTTCCATTCACCTTATGGAAATTTGTCTTATGAAAAAGCTGCAAGTTGGACATGTGAGATGGTTTGAGTGTGCTCATTTGTGAAAGGAATGCAGTGTCTTACATAAAAGGCAGCATTGGGAAAATGAGAGCAAATTTCACTGAAGCATTTATTTTAAAAAATGGTATAAGTGACAATGCAATGAGAATCAGACTTTCGAGACATCTTTGTTTACCCCAAGTCATTTTCTTTTAATTTGTAAAGGCATAACTGGCTAGGCAAGCACACATCCCCAGTTGCCCAAACATTTAAGATGGTTGTGGATCTAGAGTCACATGTATTCGAGACCAGGTAAAGATTGCAGTTTCCTTCTATAAATGACATTAGTGAAGCAGATGGGTACTTCTGGCAATTGAGTAAAAAATGAGGTCTGCAGATGCTGGAGATCACAGTTGAAAATGTGTTGCTGGTTAAAGCACAGCAGGTTAGGCAGCATCCAAGGAACAGGAAATTCGACGTTTCGGGCATAAGCCCTTCATCAGGAATGAGGAGTGTGTGCCAAGCAGGCTAAGATAAAAGGTAGGGAGGAGGGACTTGGGGGAGGGGCGATGGAGATGTGATAGGTGGAAGGAGGTCAAGGTGAGGGTGATAGGCCGGAGTGGGGTGGGGGCGGAGAGGTCAGGAAGAAGATTGCAGGTTAGGAGGGCGGTGCTGAGTTGAGGGAATCGACTGAGACAAGGTGGGGGGAGGGGAAATGAGGAAACTGGAGAAATCTGCCGCATCTGCTCCCAGGAGGACCAGTTCCAACACCGCACAGCCCAGATGGCCTCCTTCTTCAAGGACCGCAGATTCCCCCCAAACGTGATCGACGATGCCCTCCACCGCATCTCCTCCACTTCCCACTCCTCCGCCCTTGAGCCCCGCTCCTCCAACCGCCACCAAGACAGAACCCCACTGGTTCTCACCTACCACCCCACCAACCTCCGTATACAACGTATCATCCGCCGTCATTTCCGCCACCTCCCAACGGACCCCACCACCATGGATATATTTCCCTCCCCTCCCCTACCAGCGTTCCGCAAAGACCACTCCCTTCGTGACTCCCTCGTCAGGTCCACACCCCCCACCAACCCAACCTCCACTCCCGGCACCTTCCCCTGCAACCGCAGGAAATGTAAAACTTGTGCCCACACCTCCTCCCTCACTTCCCTCCAAGGCCCCAAGGGATCCTTCCATATCCGCCACAAGTTCACCTGTACCTCCACACACATCATCTATTGCATCCGCTGCACCCGATGTGGCCTCCTCTATATTGGGGAGACAGGCCGCTTACTTGCGGAACGCTTCAGAGAACACCTCAGGGACGCCCGGACCAACCAACCCAACCACCCCGTGGCTCAACACTTTAACTCTCCCTCCCACTCCACTGAGGACATGCAGGTCCTTGGACTCCTCCACCGGCAGAACATAACAACACGACGGCTGGAGGAGGAGTGCCTCATCTTCCGCCTGGGAACCCACCAACCACAAGGGATGAACTCAGGTTTGCAGGGCAGGTGGTATTGACGTAAAGATCACACATGATCGTACTGAAGGGCAGAATGGTCTCTTAATTCTTATGTCTTATGTTTCCCCTTGAGGGGTAATCTACAATGAGTGGTCATAGTTTTAGGATAAAAGATAACAGATTTAAAAAGGAAGAATTACATTGCTCAAAAGGTTGTGAATCCGTGGAATTCACTGCCACACTGGTGGATGCTGGGACATTGAGCAAATTTAAAGGAGCAGATAGACAGATTTTTCATTAGTAATGGGTTGAAGAGTTAGGCTTCATGCAGAGACTCAAACAAACAGCTCTGCCAACCATCCAACCCAAACTTTGGATCCGCTCCGTGGATGACACCTTTGCCATCACTAAACAAAATAAACTAGAGGAAACCTTCAAGATCATCAATAATACCCTTACTGGCATAAAATCCACTAAAGAGGAAGAAAACAACAAACTGCCATTCCTAGATGTTGCAGTAAAGGGGAACTTCAAACCAATGTCTACAGGAAAACAACACATATAGACCAAATACTGAACTACAGAAGCAAATCATCCGAACACCCACAAACGGAGCTGCATTAGAACATTATTTCAATGAGCCACCACACACTGCAGCACTGAGAAACTAAGCAGAGCAGAGGAAAATCACCTATACAGTATATTCAAAAAGAACAGATACCCAATGAACACAGTCCACTGATTTTCAACAACAAACCCAATAAGCAGACAAAACACGTCCAGAAACCCTTGCCACTCTCCCCTACAAAGACATCTTGGAAATGACTGCCAGACTACTCAGACCCCCTTGGAATCATGGTAGCCCACCAACACACTAAAACAGCAGCTAATGAACTTGAAAGACCCTATACAGTCAACAAGCAAAACTAATGTCATTTAGAAAATACTTTGCAAGGACTGTAACAAACACTACATTGGATAAACAGGCAGAAAATTAGCCACCAAGATACGTGAACACCGACTAGCCACAAAAAGACATGACACCCACTCTCACTAGTATCTTTAGATTCAGATGAGGAAGGACACCACTTCGACTGGAGCAACATCCTAGGACTAGCCAAACAGAGACACGCGCGAGAATTCCTAGAAGCATGGCACTCCAACCGGAACTCTATCAACATACACATTGACGTGGATCTCATTTACCACTCCCCGAGAAAAAGAACAGGAAGTGATATCACCAGCTCAAGAAAACTTCAACACCACAAATAGAAAGCGGGCCATATCACCAGTGCTTCAGATCTCCAGCATTTCGCAGTGCAGTTCTTTGTTATATTGTAAATGGTGTCAGTGCTGACACTTTTGGAACTCCACATTTTTGGACGTTTTGGGCATAAGCCCTTCATCAGGAATGAGGCTTGTCACCCAAGGGGGCTGAGAGATAAATGGGAGGGGGGTGTGGGGCTGGTGGGAAGGCAGCTGAGAATCCAGTAGGTAGATGAGGTTGGGGGTGAAGGTGATAGGACAGATAGTTAGGAAGGAAGAAAGATGGATACCTAGGACAGGTTAAGAAGGCAGTGCTGAGTTGGAAGGTTGGATCTGGGATAAGGCGGAGGGAGCAGAAATGAGGAAACTGGCAAAATCCACATTTTCCCCTGCCACCGCAGGAATTGCAAAACCTGCATCCACACCTCCCCCTTACTTCCGTCCAAAGCCCCAAAGGATCCTTCCATATCCTTCAGAGATTTACCTGTACTTCACAATGTAATGTACTGTGTCCGTTGCTCTTGATGTGGACTCCTCTACACTGGGGAGACAGGACGCCAACTTGTGGTACGTTTCAGAGAACATCTCCGGGACAACCCCACCGCCACTTTAACTCTCCCACCTCCCCCACTCCGCCAAGGAAATGCATGTCCTAGGCCTCCTCTATCACCAAACCCTTATTACCCGGTGCCTGGAGGAAGAAAGCCTTGAGACCCTCCAATCACAGAAGATCAATGTGGATTTCTCAATTCCTCTCCTCCCACCTTATCCCAGATCCACCCTCCCACCTCGGCACCGCCCTCTTGACCCATCCATCTTCCTTCTCCCCCATCCACTCCACCCTCCTCCCCAACCTATCACCTTCACCCCCAACTCCAGCTACCTATCGCATTCTCAACTACCTTCCCCCAGCACCCACCTCCCCCTTTTCTCTCAGCCCCCTTGGGCAACAAGCCTCATTCCTGATGAAGGGGTCATGCTCGAAATGTCAATTCTTCTGCTCCTTGGAAGCTGCCTGACCGGCTGTACTTTTCTAGTACCACACTCTCAGACGTCACACGCACCTGAATGATGACCTAGAGATACATATGGTAATCAATTCTTAACTTCATGGGTGAGAAAATGAATAAATAGGAGTTTAGAAATATATGAGGAAGAGCACTTCACACTGAAATGATTGCTCATAGGTATTCCTTCTTAGCGAATCATGTTCAATTATAAATGTGTTCAATTACGTTCAATTTATAAAAGGCAAAAAATTTGAGATTGACATGACGTATGAGATGACTGAAGCAAAC
Source organism: Hemiscyllium ocellatum (assembly GCF_020745735.1). Lineage (NCBI taxonomy): Eukaryota > Metazoa > Chordata > Chondrichthyes > Orectolobiformes > Hemiscylliidae > Hemiscyllium > Hemiscyllium ocellatum. The sequence goes on along the minus strand of NC_083403.1, from coordinate 19,104,249 downwards.
TAATATAAAAAACTGAAATTAAGGGAGAAAACTAGAGTATTTTAAGCCTTCAATCAATTTAGATTCCCATGTTCTCTAATTAATAATATTCCAATATGAGACATACTGAGCCTAAGTTGTTGTAATCATGATGTTGTGGTCTCAAGATATTGAACAGAATTAAATTATTTAAATTTGCTAGGAACATCAGCAAAGTAAATGTAACACCAACTTTACTCTTGTCACAATGAACAGGACACCTAAATACATAGCTAAATCTGTTTACCCTTCCAAATGAAATGCTGACTACACAAGAAAATTAGAACATGCACACATTTATAAAGCATCTTTTACATAGTGAATGAAAAAGTCATCTTAAAAGGAGAGTGTGTCAGAAAATATAACAAGCAAAACAAAACGGAGAAATAAGGACAAAATGTTTTTTGGAATAACTGCTCCTTTATTGAGGTATTTAGGTTTTGGAGTTAATTTCCTTAAACCCCAGAAGCAGCAATTACTGGATCCAGGGAGATAGATCAGTCTGAGACTGGTACAGTTGAGAACAGAAGAGAGTCAAACAGTCAGGGCAGGCAGGGACAAGGTAGGACTAATAAATTAAACTGCATTTATTTCAATGCAAGGGGCCTAACTGAACTCCGGGCATGGTTAGGAACATGGGACTGGGATATCATAGCAATTACAGAGACATGGCTCAGGGATGGGCAGAACAGGCAGCTTAACATTTCAGGATACAAATGCTTCAGGAAGGATAGAAAGGGAGGCAAGAGATGAGGGGAAGTGGTGTTTTTGATAAGGGATAGCATTACAGCTGTGCCGAGGGAGGATATTCATGGAAATACATCCAGGGAAGTTATTTGGGTGGAACTGAGAAATAAGAAAGGGATGGTTACCTTATTGGAATTGTATGACAGACCCCCCCCCAAAATTCAGAGGGAAACTGAGAAACAAACTTGTAAAGAGATCTCAGCTATCTGTAAGAATAATAGGGTGGTTATGGTAGGGGATTTTAACTTTCCAAACATCGACTGGGACTGCCATAGTGTTAAGGGTTTAGATGGAGAGGAATTTGTAAAGTCTGTACAATAAAATTTTCTGATTCAGTATGTGGATGTACGTACTAGAGAAGGTGCAAAGCTTGACCTACTCTAGGGAAATAAGGCAGGGCAGGTGACTGAGGTGTCAGTGGGGGAGCACTTTGGGGCCAGCGACCATAATTCTATTAGATTTAAAATAATGGAAAAGGATAGACCAGATCTAAACATTGAAGCTCTAAATTGGAGAAAGGCCAATTTTGATGATATTAGATTAGATTAGATTCCCTAAAGTGTGGAAACAGGCCCTTAGGCCCAACAAGTCCACACTGACCCTCCGAAGAGCAACTCACGCAGACCCATTCCCCTACATTCACCCCTGACTAATGTACCTAACACTACAGGCAATGTAGCACGGCCAATTCACCTAACCTGCACATCTTTGGGCTGTGGGAGGAAACAGGAGGACCCAGAGGAAACCCACGTAGACACAGGGAGAATGTGCAAACTCCACACCGACAGTTGCCAGATGTGGGAATTGAACCCAGATCCCTGATGCTATGAGGCTGCAGTGCTAACCACTCAGCCACCGTGCCGCCCCTAGGCAAACACTTTCAAAAGCTGACTGGGTGCAGATGTTCTCAGGTAAAGGGACAGCTGGAAATGAGAGGCCTTCACAAAACTAGAGTCCAGAGAAAGTATATTCCTGTAGGGTGAAAGGAAAGGCTAGTAGGTATAGAGAATGCTGGATGACTAAAGAAATTGAGGGTTTGTTTAAGAAAAAGAAGGAAGAATATGTCAGGTATAGACAGGATAGATCAAGTGAATCCTTAGAAGAGTATAAAGGAAGTACGAGTATACTTAAGAGGGAAATCAGGAGGGCAAAACGGGGACATGAGATAGCTTTGGCAAATAGAATTAAGGAGAAACGAAAGAGTTTTTACAAATACATTAAGGACAAAAGGGTAAGTTGGGAGAGAATAGGACCCCTCAAGGATCAGCAAGGCAGCCGTTGTGTGGAACCACAGAAAATGGGGGAGATACTAAACGAATATGTTGCATCAGTATTTGCTGTGGAAAAGGATATGGAAGATATAGACTGTAGGGAAATAGATGGTGACACCTTGCAAAATGTCCAGATTACAGAGGAGGAAGTGCTGGATGTCTCGAAACACATAAAGGTGAATAAATCCCCAGGACCTGATCAGGTGTACCCTAGAATTCTGTGGGAAGCTAGAGAAATGATTGCTGGGCCTCTTGCTGAGATATTTGTTTCATCGATAGTCACAGGTGAGGTGCGGGAAGACAGGAGGTTGGCTAATATGGTGCCAGTCTTTAAGAAGGCTCGTAAGACAAGCCAGGGAACTTTAGATCAGTGTGCCTAATGTCGGTGGTGGGCAAGTTGTTGGAGGGAATCCTGAGGGACAGGATGTATATGTATATGAAAAGGCAAGGACTGATTAGAGATAGTCAACATGGCTTTGTGCGTGGGAAATCATGTCTCACAAACTTGATTGAGTTTTTTGAAGAAGTAACAAAGAGGATTGATGAGGGCAGAGCAGTAGATTGATCTATATGGACTTTGGTAAGGCGTTCAAATGGTTCCCCATGGGAAACTGGTTAGCAAGGTTAGATCTCACAGAATAAAGAGAGAACTAGCCATTTAGATGCAGAACTGACTCAAAGGTAGAAGACAGAGGGTGGTGGTGGTGGGTTGTTTTTCAGATTGGAGGCCTGTGACCAGTGGAGTGCCACAAGGTGCTGGGTCCTTTACTTTTTGTCATTTACATAAATGATTTGGATGTGAGCATAAGAGGTACAGTTAGTAAGTTTGCAGATGACACCAAAATTGGAGATGTAATGGACAGTGAAGAAGTTGCCTCAAATTACAACAGGATCTTGATCAGATGGGCCAATGGGCCGAGAAGTGGCAGATGGAGTTTAATTCAGATTAAATGACTGATGAACACCATATGCTTCTTTTTGATAATATTTAAGAGTTTTCTTGTTCTTTTGGCCTGAGACTGCACTTTGTAAAGCTCTTTTCTCCACCTAGCTTACCCTTAGAATCCTTCTTAAGCAGCCGATTTTCTTCCTTTGCTCTGTACGAATGCGCTACGATTCACTTTTCTTTTTATTTGTTAATGGGATGAAAGCACCATTGCCAAGGCCATCATTTATTGCCCATCATCCATTACTCTAAAAAAGGTGGTAATCCACTTTCTTAAACCTGTAATGATACGTTGGCTTTATGAGATGTATTTCGTCCTGTGGTTTTTTTGTTTTCTGAAGCAGTTTTGAGCCATAGTTGCAGAGTGGTCTCCTCCAAGTCAATAAACAAAAGTGAGGCCTCACTTTTTAAAAAAACGCTGGAAAAAAAGTAGCATGAATGGGCAGAACCAAGGTTTTAGTTTAGCTTTCAGTAGTTGGTGGGTTTTGAAGTTGGTTGTGGAACCTGCTACATCTTTCTCTGCTACAGGTAAAATCTTGGGCTCTCTCTCCGCTGTCAGAATTGCATTCCAGACAATCTCTTTTACTGACTTTGCCCAAGGGTGCATTCATGGGATGCTACTATATTGGAACAGTTGCTGTTTAGTAGTCAAATACTCTAACTCTACTGAAAATGTTGACCGAATAATAAAGTTAAAATGCAAATTTTAAAAATTGCATTTTAACTATAGGATAAGAATAAAGAGTGTTTTGCTAAAAGCCATGTAGTATAACCAAATTACACAGCACCTTACACTGCCTTCAAAATAAAAAAAGGGCCTAGGCGATCTCCTTGATATGTTTGAAGAGGGCCTGGTCTGGTCCACAACCAACCAATGCAATTCTTGGAGTGTGGAGGCTGTTCGAAAGGGAGTTCCAGGACTCCCTTGCAGTTGATATGATTCCCAAGGCACCTGCTATCTCTTGATGATTCCTGATGCAGGGCTTTTGCCCAGAATGTCAATTTTCCTGCTTCTCAGATGCTGCCTGACCTTTTGTGCTTTTCCAGCACTACTCTGATCTTGACCTGTTAAACCCCCCCCCCCTCCCCCAATCCTTCTAGGCTGTAGAGGCTGTGGATTTCAAAAATGCTGTTAAAGGAGCCTTGGGAGTTTCTGCATCTGCAGATGGAACACACGTCTGTGACGAAGGGTGGGAATGTTGGAAGTAATGCGAGGGATGCAAACCAAATGGGCTGCTTAGCCCTGGATGACAGCAAATGTCTCGAGAGTTGTTGGAACTGCATCCATCCAGGTAAGTGGAAAATATTCCACCACACTAAGTTGTGCCTTGGGCACTGGAAGGACAGAACGTGAGTTACTCTCCTGCTCTTGAAGCCACAGTTTTGATACAGCTGGTCCAGTTTTTCTTCAATGGTAACCCCATAATGTTGACAGCAGAGTATTCAGTGATGGTAATGCCTTGAAATGTTAAAGGACAATGGATAGATTCTCTCATGCTGCAGTTGGTCATTGCTTGTCGGTAGTGTGATGTGAATCAGGGAAGCGATGGACTAGTGGTATTATCTCCTGTATCCATTCCCTTAAGTACACCTTCGCTATAGAAGATAAAAATGAGCACAAGACAGAATGCAGCCTAGCTTAGAATTTTTTTTTGATTTAATTTAATGATTGGAAAACATTCTTACATTGGATTGTTGTTTCCCAATTCCAGTAAATATTTCTGATTAATTGAAGACCTTTCCAGTCAAATTTGATGTCTTCTGCAAAACCTGTATAGGATACTGATTAGAGATCAGCTGGAGTGTTGTTTACATTTCTGGGCATCACATCATATAGAAGATGAGCATGCACTGGTGACACCATACGGAATTGGTCTACAAGAATGGCTCTACGGATAAGGAACTTCAGTTATCAGAATAGATTGAAGCAGATGGGACTGGCTTCCTTAGAGAGAAGGCAGCTAAGAGGAGATCTGATCAAGATTTTCAAGCAGGTTTGATAAAGCAAATAAGGAGAAATGGTTCCCGCTCATAAAAGGAACAAGAATAAGAGAGCATGGATTTAAAAGTAATCAGCAAAAGCAAAGCTGAAGTGAGGAAAAACATTTTCACTCAGCAAGTAATTACTGAACATCTACACTATCTACAATATGACCTAATTTGTGTCATTAGCAAACTTGGAAGTGTGACATCCTGCCAATCCTACCCATTATCTTTATTTTGTCTCACCTGCAACTCAACCACTTTTCCAGCATCATCAGTAGCCTGTCCTCAATTCCATGGGCTTCTACTTTTGTTAGCAATTTCGTTTAATGGACTTGATAAAATGCCTATTGGAAGTCCATATAAATAACATCCATAGACATACCCCTGTCCATTACCTTAATCACTATTCCAAAATTTCAATGACATTTGTCAGACTTGTCACGAATCCATAATGACTCTTTCTAATTATCTGTAAACTTTCAAATTGTTCAGTTACATCCTTATTATAGACTCCAACTATTTCCCCATCACAGACGAAAGGCTAACTAGTCTGTAATTCACAGATATACTTTTTTTTTAAAAGAAATAAAAGAGGAAGAATAACGGGCAATTTTCCAAGCTAGAGGGATGACTCCTGTATCTAGGGAATACGGAATGGTATTTTAGGATACGGAATGCACTGCTTGGATGCGTAGTGGAAGCATTTGAGGGGGCACTGAATTATTATTTGGACAAAAAGAGTATGGGGAGAAAAAAAAACAGGAGATTAGTACTAGCTAATGATACTCATTTAACAAGCTGGTGCAGAAAGGATGGGCCAAATGGCCTCCTCCAATGTCGTAACAATTCTGCGATTGTAGAATTTTTGAGAGATGCGTTATCAAAACATCTATATAGTCAGTAAAGCTAGGTAGATGTTGTTTTGCATAAAAATTGTTGCTCTTTGCCAAGGGTTTCAGAAAATAAATGGTTTCATGATCCTTTATCTTTTACAAAACCAGTGTTTGAAATCTCACTTTATTTTCTCTCTAACACTTGTCATTAGGATGGAGGACAATCCTTATGCATAAATCATTAAGCTAACTGAATTGGATTTCTTTGACAAAACAATAAAAACAGTATTAAAGAGATCTTCTATGATAATGACAGAGTTGTTGATCTTGTTGACAACAAGAATTGGTTAGTATGAGAGCTTCTAGGTCTCCTATTGCTTCCATAAGTTATTTTCTCATTTCATCCAACCCCTTGTTTTCCCACTTACGTGATATGGTGCAAGGCAGCAAATTCTGTGCCAGTGTTCATATTTACAAAAGCTCTCACACATTGTACAAAAAGTACCCCTCAACTTGATCTAATAAGGAATCACAGCACGTTTCAAGCAATGTTACAGACAGTGATACTCTTAAAAATATATATGAGACCCCACAATTTTAACACATTGCCCGCATTCTCCACTCACTTTAGGGAGGCATGGTGGCTCAGTGATTAACACTACTGCCTCACAGTGCCAGGGACCCAGGTTCAATTCCAGCCTCGGGTGACTGTCTGTGTGGAGTTGGCACATTCTCCCCATGTCTGCATGGGTTTCCTCCCACAGTCCAAAGATGTGCAGGCTAGGCGAACTGGCCGTGCTAAATCACCCATACTGTTCAGCGATGTGTAGGTAGGAGCATTAGTCAGGGGTAAATATAGGATGATAGGGTAGAAGAATAGTTCTGGGTGGGTTACTCTTTGGAGGGTCGCTGTGGTCTTATTGGGCTGAAGAGCCTGTTTTCACATTGTAGGAATTCTAATTGTCAAAGAGACAGCTTATATCTTAGTACACGTGCAAAGCAGAGTAAATTTGAAGAAAGAGGAACACTGACAGCTTCCCACCAAGCAACCTTTCAGCTGAGTAGAGTGTGGAAGGACAAAAAAATAGCAATCTTAGGTTTTATGAAGACAGAGCAGACCATTTAGCATTAAATGGCTCAACAATTGATTGGTGTGCATAAACTATAGGAAAGTGGTTGGAAGTGCTAGAGAATCTTACATTTATTCAGAAATTCCATTGCAGTGTTATCACAAACATTTCAGCAAATCAAAGTGTAGGTTGCATGTCTTCAAATAAATATGGTTTAACGTGTTACTCACTGAATCAGCAATCACTTTAATATTCACATTATTACAAATGCACCATTAGGTACTGGCCCTGACTATCTAAAAAATAAATAACAGCCACAAAAAAGTACCAGTCACTACAGTCAAAGTCCTTTGCACCAATACAGACTATTTGGCATTTGACTGGAATTGGCTAAGCAGCAGTAGATTCTGAATCAGAGATACAAAACCAATAGCTACATTTTGGTAGCTCCTGAACGGTCAGATCAGATAAAATATTAAACCAAAGTGCTGCATCTCTGGGTTGGAAGAATGAGTTCACTTCATGAGGCAGACCATCTCGCCTTTCTTAGTAACAGTTATTTTTGCTACTGTTTGACAAAGGAACATATCATCCTCTCACCTCCATTAGGACCAGGGTCAGGGGGGCCCAGACTGACACCACCCCAGGAGTTTCCGGTCCAGCCTCTTTCTCTTTTGATTTTTGTTTTCCTTCTCCTATCCCATTCCTCTCGTTCTCTTAGGGCTTCAGCCTGCAAAACTTCCTGCTGGGATTGGTCACGTTTTCCAATTGATTGAATCATTCCACTTTTCACAACAGGAGCATTTAAACCAGGCCAGAGGAACCCAGCTCGTCCTAAAACCAAAAAAAAGTTTTAACATGTTACTTCTACTGTGTTCAGCCAAGGTTAGAAACACCTAGAGATTACCAGGAATTGTATGAATATAGGAACTTTCAAGATGCAAACTTTCACATCATGCTTCCTCTGGAAATTACCTTCTTTTAAAAAAAATACAAAACTTTCACATTGCAAAACTACAGACTTTTCTTTTCTCACATTTACTCTTCTTTCAGTTTCATGAATGCCCAACTAATCAGGCCTCCATTTCCTATTTCACCTTCTGTTTGTAACAACTAATGTGTGTTTTTGGATGAAATGGAGTGTTTATTGAAATAAATTGAATGCTAACAGGTATGATTTTATTTAATGCTGGCCATTTTAAGATCTATTCTATGGCGACCATCTACTAAAAACACAGGATGGTCAATATCCTTCTAAATTTTCCTATATTTACTTGCAATTTAATAAGAATGACTTTATCACATTACTTTCAGAAACAATGTCTGGTCGGCATGGACAGGTTGGCCCGAAGGGTCTGTTTCCATGCTGCATATCTCTATGACTCTAATCGAGACAAAGGCTCAATGTCAGCTGCTAATATTGCATACTGGCACAAGGCATTGAACAGTCCTTGACTATGGATTTGTACATGGTGCAGTTACTTACCTTCACCGATCATCTGGCCTCTATTCAAATCTTTCTTCATCTTCCTTTTAGTTCGTTTACCTCTGCCCTTTCGTGCTCCAGCACCGTATTCTGCCAGTACGCCACGCCATAATTCGTCTGCTGTCACTGTTGAGATAAAAAATTTCCCGTGGTGAACAAAGCCATGAATATCAATAGTTGATCGATTGCAATCAGAGGTTACCGCCATACAAATAAAATTAATTCAACAAAATCTTTGTTGAAGTCCTAACGCTGAGTTAGATGCAGACATTGATTGCAATACTGAGTATGCAAATCAGTACTCCAGGCACTTAAATAGTTCAATTTTTGCCTTGACAAGTGAAAGCATGACGTACTATGTGCCTTGGAATGAATGAACTCATCAACACGTTTTACCCAACAAAGGTTCAGCCACTTTCATTGTATTGGAATCAAGGGAAATAAAGCAAATGAAAATTTAAAACAATTTTTTTATTGTCGATCTTCAAAGTAGAAATATTTAATCATTAAATAGTCAACATTCTATTATATAGAAAAGTTATTTTCCCAATGTGCTCTAATCATAAAAGGAACCAACAGTACTCTCATTGGAGCAACAGGATAGGGGTTTACAAGATAATTAAAGAGCTGGATTGCTTGCCTTTCTCTACAATAAACCTTTATCTGTCCAGATTGGATCTGTGTCTGACAAATCAAAACAATAAAACTGCATATCAGTGTATTGTCGCATGGCCAAATAAGTATAACATATTGTTATAACACTGAAGGTCCTTTGAGTACCAAGCAGAACAAGAACAAACATTCATCAGACTGTCCATCTGCTCGCACCTGTTCCTGCTCACCACCAGCTTGACAGACATTCCAGCTTCTTTCAATAAGCATACAGCGAGAGGTCAAAAGTATAAGAATCAGAGCTCCAAACTGTGTTTGTTCAAGTGCTCACTGTTAAGGGCACAGTGGTGCGTCATTTTTGTCAATGGTGGCTGCTCTGATGTGCAGTTGAATGGAGCATGTGTTGTACGTGTGGTTAACAACAATTGCTAGTGGTACAGTCTGGGGGCAGGAGTGGGGCAAGGGTAAGGGCCTGTTTCCATTCTAAGTAATCTACTCTAATAAAAAACTTTTCTTGTTGTTATGATAGGTGTGTAGTGGATATTCCAGGAGTGATGCATCTGGCCGACCCACTTAGCTTTAAACAAAACAGAACTTATTTGCAAGATTATCGAATGAAACACAAACAAGAGAGAGAACAGAATACAGAATAACTTAACTATTTAAAATCCCATTTGACTCTATTACAACTTAATGATGCTGTTCCACGTTCCTGCAACAAATCTCCATAAACACCTATTGGCAAAGAAGGTAAAAATCAAACACAGGGTCTTACAGGAGAGAGAGAGATTCAGCATGGAACACCTACTTCCATTTAGCTGTTTCTTCTGGATTGCTAGCTAACAACTGGCCAGCAGCTCTGCCCAGCTAGACTGCCGAAAACCCAAAACAAGTCAGAGAAAAATGGAGCTGGGAGAACGGTCTCCTCCCCTTTCATTATATAACTTTTTTTCAAATGCAAAAGTTGATAAACACAGACATCACGACAACTCTGCCTCATATAACACTTCTGAAAAAAAACCCAACCTTTTTAAGGATCAGCATTGGCACATGGCTTAATAGGATTTATTTTTTAAAAAATACAAAACTGAACATTACAACACGAACACAAATACTACAGGACCTGAGAAATTTCAACATGCCCTAATGATTGAATTGAGAGAGTCATAGAGATGTACAGCACAGAAACAGACTCTTCAATCCAACTTGTCCATGCCGACCAGATGTCCCAACCTAATCTAGTCCCATTTGCCAGCACTTGGCCCATATCCCTCTAAATTCTTCCTATTCATACAACCAACCAGATGCCTCTTAAATGTTGCAATTGTACCAGCCTCCACCACTTCCTCTGGCAGTTCATTCCATACACGCACCACCCTCTCTGAGTGGAAAAAGTTACCCCCCTCAGGTTCCTTTAATATCTTTCCCCTTTCACCTTAAACCTATATCCTCTAGTTCTGGACTTGCCCCACCCCAGGGAAAATACCTTGCTATTTATCCTATCCATGCCCCTCATGATTTTATAAATCTTTATAAGGTCACCCCTCAGCCTCTGATGCTCCAGGTAAAACAGCTCCAGCCTGTTCAGCCTCTCCCTGTAGCTCAAATCCTCCAACTCTGGCAACATCCTTGTAAATCTTTTCTGAACCCTTTCAAGTTTCAAAATATCCTTCGGACAGGAGGGAGACCAGAATTATACAGAATATTCCAAAACTGACCTAACCAGTGGGTGGCACCGTGTTGCCTCACAATGCCAGGCGACTGCCTGTGTGGAGTTTGTACATTCTCCCAGTGTCTGCCTGGGTTTCCTCCGGATGTTCTGGTTTCTTCCCACAATCCAAAGATGTGCAGGTCAGAACTAGCCATGCTAAATTGTCCCATAGTGTTAGGTGCATTAGTCAGGGGTATATATAGGGTAGGGAATGGGTCTGGGTGGGTTACTCTTCCGAGGGTCGGTGCGGACCTGTTGGGCTGAAGTGCCTGTTTCCATACTGTAGGGAATCTAATCTAATCTAATCCAATCCAATGTCTTGTACAGCCACAACATGACCTCCCAACTCCTATACTCAATGCTCTGATCAATAAAGGGAAGCATACCAAATGCGTTCTTCTGCGACTGTACTTTCAAGGAACTCCGATCCTGCACTCCAAGGTCACTTTGTTCAGCAACACTCCCAGGACTTTATCATTAAGTGTATAGGTCCTGCTCTGATTTGCTTTTCCAAAATGCAGCACCTTGCATTTATCTAAATTAAACTCCATCTGCCACTCCTCTGATTAAAGAATTACAGATCCAAGGCCCTTGCTGCACCTTGGAAGAAAAGACTTCATGACTTTTCCCAATGCACCTCTGCAACAGTTGCACCAAGGTTTAGTGTATTTCTCAGCAATGTTGTCTTAGTCCTTGCAACATACCAGTCTCTAACATACAGTAGAGGACACTATAGGAGACTGGCCTCTTTTTACGTTTGTGATTCCATATAAAGAAGAATTAATAATGATGCACATATCCACATATTAGAATAGAAATAAGAGGGGAGTCCAAAAGGGATAAAATTTGCAGAGGTGCATACAGGAATCACTAAACAAAACAAAGAATCGCAGACACTGCAAATCTGAAACAAAAGCAGAAATTGCTAGAGAAACTCAGTAGGTCAGACAGCATTTGTAGAGAAGAACAGAGTAAAGATTTCTTCAGAATAGACTGTAGCTCCAGAAAAGGTGTTATATTTGCTGAAGTCAGATTTGGAGGGTGACTCCTTGTTTATATTTAAGGCTATGTAGACAGAATGTTTTATGATAGGGGAATTGAGTTATAGGGAAACAGCAGTAAGGTTGACATTGGAAATATCGATCAGTCAAGATTCTACTGAATAACGGAACAGACCTAAGGAGCCGAATAGCTTACACGCCTGTGCATTTTCTTACAGATCTTCCAGTCAGATCCTTCCTACGTAGCCAGAAACACACTCCCTCGACACATTACCCTTGAGGCAGCTGTGGTGGTTAACAGAATATTGTTTACCTTCATGTGGATTGTGTCTTTGCTGAGGTCTGGAGAGTGATGCAGTGGTTTGCAGTGAGGATCACCTCAAGCAGCTTCACGATCATGGACTCTGTGCTCTATAAGTCTAGTTTAAAACTAAACTCCTTACATTGAAAATCTATTTCTTAATAGTTCTATGACACATTTCTGGAACAACTGCTGTATGCAACTGGTTCAGCCAAGACTTCTTCTAACTAGCCAAAGTGAAACCCAAAAGCTATTTACTAAGCCACAAGTATTTGCCCTAATCAAAAAAGATGTAAATCTGATCTTCTAATCTGAAAGTCCAACGTGTCATTGTTTAACCTGACTGCTTGTAAAGATTTACCTGAAAACAGAACTCTATCACATACAAAGAACTCTTAAAAACAAATAATCAGAGAGAACCCACCATTGCTACTGAAAGACTTACAAGTTAATCATTAAACCTCTTCTTTCACATAGAAATAATTCAAAATCAAAATGAAATGTTATTAAACTATATATAAATCACACATCTGCCAACTGTTACTTGCCCACCCCCTCAGTTGGTTGCAACACGATTAATTAAAAAGGATCCCTTGCTTATGAATGGATATCTTTTTTCCAGATCTCGATGAATCCATACTTTAAATGAAGCCAATTTAACCAGACTTGCTTAGTAACTCATAAGATTAAGTTTAATTGAATACATAAACTAATGAGAATCGATCAGAGAAGTTGTAGCTGTTCTCCCTGAAAAGGAGGAAATCTGTAAGTGGTTTTTAAAATCATGAGTTCCCTTTCATAAAAAGGCAAAAGAATGAGAGGCCATAGGTTTAAAGTAACATACAAAGGAATCAGTCAATGAATATTTAATAGAGATTTAAATTTATTTATTTAATATACTGTCACTTGTACCTAGATATAGTGATGAGTGGATAGTTGAATGCTATGAAAACTGCAGTGGGGTGACTAATAGCACAGTCAGTTTCACAACCTTCAGTTTTGCAGACTGCTTAAAATTCTATAATTCTGATTTTTTTCTGAATCCAGCTTCCAGGGCGAGGCAGCAACCTTTTGTTGTCCCATTTCCTTTAGTCCGATTTACAGCATTCAGAACTTTTATCTGCAGCACAGGGCGACTAGAGAGTAGCTCTTTGACTGACCTTCATAGCATGCTAATACTCAAAGGCCAAGCTGGTGCGCATGAGAACGTTCAGTTTCACATGAACACTTCATTGCGGTTAAAACTGGTTTTTCAAATCCCTATCCTTGTGCATTCTTCGAAGGGAAACAACCAAGATATGCCTACAGTTCGAGATCTAAATCACAGAGGGTTTTCAGCCCTTTGTTATTTCAAGTGACTCGATTTCTGAAGTTTCCTTGATCATAGTCGTAATATTCGGTAGATCTCTATCTCCAGACAATTGCTTCATTTACATCTGCGTCCACTTTGAGCTATATCATCCCTCTTTAAAAAGAAAAGCACATTTTGGAATTACAAGTTAAATACGTCCAAAGGTCTTCATGGGACAGAACCCTGATCACAAAAATCCTACTTAAAATTATGTGTTCCGTACGGCTAGGAAACCTGGAATATACAAACAAAAACTGAACACTGCCAGACTCAATAGAAAGTGTGATTATAGAGTAGAGGTAGCTGATAACTTAAAAACATTTTAGTACAAAGACAATCAATATCTTCACAGTTTTTTGTTCAGATTCATCCAGGTATCAGTTTGGGTTGAAGGATTGTTAACACCTCCATATGCATCATGAGAGGATTAGCACCAAATTATGCTAGAGCATTTCTTTTCTAAATTGATGAACCCTATCAAAAAGAGAGAAAATCAGGCAGGACTTGGAATTGGAGATCTGAGTTGCAAATGCAAATCAAATGCCTCCCAGGATAATAATATAGCTTTTCCTTAAAGAGAATTAGCATTTTTCAGGCCAGAAGTCATTTCCTCCACATAGCAACTTCCAATCATTCATTTAATCTATCCATAAAACTCATATCTTCAAAAGGTTAGAAATATAGCTCATTTATATTTTAACATAGTTCAGTGAAAATCATTGAGAGAAAGATTTCTGCAGGCTATTGGTTCACAGTTCATAAAATCACGGAAGGCTACCAAGAGTGCAGAGGCAATAAAATAATTGAAACGATCGGTGCATCTAAATATTCTGCAATTTTTCTTTAAAATGAAAACCTCCATTGGGAAAATCCAACGACAAAAAGAAATTGCAGTAAAGTGGGGTCAGATCAAATGGCAGAGTTTTGTGCATATATCTCCTCCCTATGCAAGGCTCACTCAATTTCTGATTAACGCAAACATAGTTGCTAAAAATCAATGATTGTCCCCTTCTGTACAGGTCTGCACACTGTACTGAGCAGCATGAAACCGGACACCTGTTTAATAATAGACAAAGCAAAGAACAATTTGTTGCTTTCAGTTTTGTTCCAGGATAAAAATGATCTGAATTGTTTTTTTAAACTGTTAAGCGTGAAAGTGTCAAACATCAACATCAATGCTGGGAATGTGGAGCAACAGCGAGGTCACTGATATTGCAGCATCCATCTTGCCACTGGATTTTGCAGAGGCAGCACTGATGATATTTTTCTCGGGATTCGAGGTGTCCACTGTACCTTATCAATGCCTCCAATGCATAAAGAAAGCCAGCTAACACTGCTGCACTGCAGACTAAGGAGTTGCCAGGTTTGAGATTTTGTCTCAACCATCTCACTGGACGTAGCTAAAGGCTGATTTGATTTTTGTTGTCACACATATCTACATGTGGCAAAAAGTTTGGTTTTGTGCGCGCAGTACAGGCAGGTCTTAACATACAATGACATACAGATCATAGGACATTTAGACATAGAAGGTTACAGGTGCACAAGTTGTGCACAAAAACAAGAATAACAGTAGGATTTGAAATTTGAACAGTCCACTCAGCAGTGAAATAAAAGCAGGGAAGAAGCTGTTGTTCAGTTCTTTAGTTTTGTTGACATTGAGGGAAAGATGGTTACCTTTCTCCACTACACTAAGCATTTTCACCTGCTTCCTGCATTCTGACTCATCATTGTTTGTGGGGTTGGCACACTGGATCACTGATACGTTTTATAGTTGATGCCTCCTCTCACTGAGAAGTGCTTCAAGAATAGGCAAATTGATCCACATTTTCCAACAGCCCGCTACGTAATGCAATTGTAGGGAACCAGCATTGTGTAACAAGCAAGTATAGGAGCTTGGTCTTCCAGATATATGATCTTGCAACCATGAATACACTGATAATGGTTTGGAGCTTGGCCTCAGAATGTGTTATATGCATGTTGTCTGCATACGGTAACTCAATGAAAACAGTTTGGACAATTTTGGTTTGGGGGTGAAGGCAAAACAAAGGTTGAATTGCTTCCAGCTCATCCTGTAGACTTGCTTGACTTACTGGGGAAATTCATGGATCTGGGATACAGTGCTGCAGTGAGGAAGATGGAAAAGAGCATTGATGTAGCCTTGCCTAACATCAATTTACACATGTACGGGGCTGTAGTGGACCCATTATTGGGAATCCTGGCTTGCAGCATGCAGAGGATAGTGATGAATTTCTGCAGACGCCCAAATTCAAGGAGGAAACTATATTTTTTTCCTTCATGAGGTCAAAGGAGGTCATGTACAAAGGCAGCACTCTGCAAATTTCTTGCACTCAGCTTATTGTGAAGACCATGTCCACTATGCTTCTTAATAGGTGGAAAATGTATCGAGATTCCAGGTGGGGAGAAGGCAATTGATCAGAACTCTTGCAGTAACTTTTCCTGTGTCAGACTGTCGGGCAGAAGCTTATAGATGGATACACCTTTTGTGGTGTTTACTACAATGGATCTCCACTCCTTTATGAAAACGATCACAATCAAACACCTTGAAGATCTCCTGGCACGTTCTCCTCTTCCCAGATGAGAGAACGGAGGTCACCCATTCACGTCCAAAGTACTGCTTTGCTGCGTTTTAATATTTTGATGAAGAGTTCTTCTGCCATGAGCTTTCATCTGTCAGATAGCCATTTCAAACTTACGTTGGGTTGGGGCTGTGCCTAGTCTTTAGATTTAGGTTTTATTGTCACATACTCTTGTACCCCGTACTTGAGCATATCGTGAAAAGCGTACAATGTTGCCACACGCCACCATCTTAGGTACAAAAGTTTAGTTTCAGAAACAGAAAAATAAATAAGTTAAAAAAGTGCAGCACTTACACAGTCTTCCTAGTATAAAACTGGTAAAATAAAGAAATTTTAAAAAATCAAAAATAACAGTCCTTTCTTAAGCATGGGCCTGCAGATGCTCCGAGCTGCGCTTTCCCCAATGTTCATGAGATGTGGGTTCATTGGTTGGATCTGCATTTACTGCCCATTCCTAATTGCCACTTGATTGGAGTAGCCTCTTAAAGCCACTTCAGAGGGCAGTTAAGAGACAATCACATTGCTGCTATTCCGAGTCATATGTAGGTCAGACCAAGCAAAGGGATGACAGGGCCACTTTCTTCCACCTGGTCAAGCATTGGAACCTGCTTATCAATAGAAATATTCATATCACTTACGTCAGAAAGGAGTTGCCTGATGTGGGTTGTATCTCCAACCTTACCTTAAGATAGCAACAGCAGAAACGCTGCCATGGGAAAAATCAATGTCAATGGTGTCAAGGTCTCTGAAGACAGGCTGACCTCATTCGAGCTTCACAAGAATGCTCAACAAGCAGCAAGTATGAAATGCCCATAGTGTCTGATCTATCCCCGAATTCCATCATAATCAGTCCTTGCAACGACACTCAATTTTTTTTCTAGGAACCATCAAGACTGGCTCACCAAAAATATTAACCAAAGGTATTAGATTGTACCTTGTTGAAACCAATATATGGGGCAGTAAAGAAAACACATCAGAATCTTTGGATGCAACAGAAAGTTAACTATTCTGTCTAAATTGCAGGTAAATTAGACCTGTACAATTCTGGATACTACATTTCAAGGAAAGAATGCAGCCTCACAAAATAGGAAAGAACAAGACAAATAATCTGCTATGAAGGCAGAGTTACTTTGTGTTTGAAAGGTCTGAGCTTCATGACGCTGGATAAACTCAAAGCAAAAGATTTAGAAAGGCCGTCCCAGAGTGTTTCATGGCTGATGAAATTCTCTTGTAAACTCTACTACAATGTAGGAAAATGCATTTGCCAGAAGGTTCCACAAACAGCTCCAAAATAAATGACAAGATATACACTGGTTTTACGGCGATCATTGAGGGCTAAAACTCGAAGGGTCTTCCTGCTTTTCTTTGTATCACATCATAGAATCCTATAGTGTTATGATTCTAAACCACACCATCTCCAAATTGTGCTTTAAACTGATTAGGGCCTAATAACCTTTTTACTTTTAAATTAAGCAAAAAAAGTAAGATCTGGGGGGGGAATTCTAAGAAAATAAAACCACAGGATTCTATTTCTCTGAATGAAAAACGATGCTGTACAAGTAAGAGCATTAACAATGTAGAACACGTACTACTTATTTCTAACACAGTTAATTGACTGTGATTCAATATCACACAGAGCACATCAAATAGCAAATCCAAATCAACACAAATCCCATGGATTTCTCAGTAACTCCATACAGGTATGTCAGTGGGTCATCAAATCTCAAACTCCACAAGGAATTACAATCCTTTTGCCACATGGCTTTGAAACTACATCACAAGAACCATTCTCTCTTGGATTGCTCTACAATGGCTCATGTTCTGGTTGGTCACCCTGCTTTCCAGAGTTCATGCCACCCTGGACTCTGGAAACACCAGTACTAATTCACTGGCTTTCCTTCAGTTTTACACCAATGGCTAGCTTTACCAAGCTGGATCAGTTTCTGGGTTTCCCCAGAGTGCTAATTTTGCTCAGTTGTACAATTAAAGATGCTGCTTATGAGTTTTTCAACACACACCTGCAGCTGTACTAAACTATGAATGGCACCAGCTTCTTGCGAGTCCCCCCCACCTTTCTAAGCCCCTGAACCCGACAGTCTGATAGCTACTGGACTGTTAAAACAGAGAGATATTCAGCTGTTTCAGGACTTAAGGCATTGCCTCTCACCCAAAAGATGGCTCATCCACAGTGCAATATTCCCTCAAAAGTGTATGTCAGGGTTTAAAGAACAATTTAAATTTAACTACTTAAATCACAGGCTGAGGATCTGGAATAAAGCTTCGAGTGAGTCAGATGGTGTATAAAAATTAAATAAGATCCTTCTAGGGATTCAAAGCAATTTGGGTGAGGCAGATAAAATGGTGCAGTTAACTCACGCAACAGAATTGTTCACATATCAAAATGAGCAACAGTATTTGCACTTCATTGTTCAATGCCATTGGGTGACAAATTAGAAACTTGACTGAGGGAAAAACACCACCACTTTTGGTTGGTCTTAACAAAAAATGGAGCTCAGAGAGCCTGCATTTTAAAATATGAAAGTATGGCTCAATGATAGTGCCTTTTTCCATGCTCAGTCAGGCCAGAAAATCTTCATTACTAGTTGTATGCAAGGGTTACAAGAGACAGCTAACTGCAAATCCAACCAAAGGTTAAGAAGGGGGAAGTTGTTTTGTTGTGATTACATCTTCTGCCAAACATTGATTGAAAGCAAAAAATATTTTTGACATAGTTTGACCAACTTAGCACATTATGGACCGAAATAGACTAGGCCAGAAAGAATTGCGAAGCATCTAAAGGCTCCAGGGCGTGCACTGAACCTCATACTGAAGTCTTGCATTGCGATAACATTCCTGGTTCAATATTGCTTAAAGTTATTAGAGCATCTATCTCAACATTTTGTGGACTGAGTACATCAGAAGCTTAAATCTCATTAAATTTTTAGTGCAGATCTTTGCTGCTATTTAATTATTACTTTTAATAAACCCCATGGTTCATAGATTGTAGCTCAAGCCATACAATCTGCTACAGTGACTATATTTTTGTGATCCATGGACTAGAAGGTTATGAGTGTGTCATTCTCAATTAATTAATTACAATGTGGATATTTTCCTTTGATTTACAATAACCTATATTTATATAACATCTTGTAACATATTCTAAGGCATTTCGCATGATAATACTCCCAAGCTCACATTATGGATCATTGGGAGTTAGGAGTAGTAGTAATTGTTGGCAAGCACAAGAAAGGGACCCGGTATAGCCTAAAAATTGTGACTCCTGATTTTCACATCCTCAGAATAACAAAGTAAGCATTGCTCAAAATTTATTTCTGCTTGCAGATTACAAATCCAAGCCATAACTTGCAACTGATCATAACATTCAACTTTAAATATTCACACTCCAATATAAATTCTAAATAATATTAGAAGCTCTTAAAGTGAATATTCCCTCCACTCCTACAATTTATGTTAGTGACTGAAGAGAATATGGAGGTTATTTTGGACATTAAAATACTGACTAACCCAGTATTTTCTCCTGCCATATCCCTCAAAACCATAATGTGAAACAGCAGACAATTAGTCTGAGTGGCAGCCCTGCTGGCCTCACAGTGCCAGGAGCCAGGTTCGATTCTAGCCTCGGGCGACTGTCTGTGTGGAGTTTGCATGGGCTTCCTCCCACAATCCAAAGATGTGCAGGTTAGGTGAATTGCTTAATTGTCCATAGTGTTCAGGGATGTTGGTCAGGGGAAAATGTGGAATGGGTTTGGGTGGGTTGCTTGCAGAGGGGTGGTGTGGACTTGTTGGGCCATTTTGTTTCCACACTGTAGGAATGCTACAATTCTTTGAACAATTAAACATTAAAGCTTAATCACAGGAATATTTCAATGGAAAGGTGGCACTTGGGAGCAGGACGGAGAGAAGGAATTATTAAGTTGCACAAAGTTTCCACTAAAGTTTCTCAGACCATTTCAATGGGATTGTGCATGCATGTAATTTATTTACTGAGTGATATGATTTAAAAGTAACCAACCAAGCTTTAGTCTTAAGCAAGATGAAGGTTAATTTATACAAAAAATACAAAGATACTTGAATAAAATGTAAAGTTATAACTAAGGAAGATTAACTGCAGATAAGAATGGAAAATACTTAAAAAGATGAAGTGAAGTGTAGTTTAGTCCTTTAAGAAACCCATAGCTTGCAGACGAAATGTTGGTTGTTCTTCATAGCTAACATGCTCCAACCCATGTTAAATCCTGGTGAATCTCCTCTGCACCCCAGCTGAAACTGTATTTTAAATGTGTTACATGTTTGTTAAATTGTCAGACCTTTCAAGTTGGTAACACCACTTAAAAATCAATATCTACCTACTGCAAAACCAAATTTATTACAGACACGGCACCGCACATTTTGAACAAATCCAAAACTCAACTTCATTATTTTTGGATGTGATAAAATGTTCTCTAAGGAGTTAAGGACGAAAATAATCCAGATAGGAATATTGTACCTCCTCACTTTGCAAAGACAGATTGTACATCGCTTTGCTGCTGGCACAGATGGTATAAATCAGTTTGAACAGCCTCCAGTATTAACAATTTATAATGCAACAAAATAATCAAAAACTGTTCTTCGTGCTGAGCAGCAGCATGGTGTCAATCTGACCAGGTCAGAATGAAACGCAGCTACAATACTAATATGTACACGCATGCATCTACTTTTCAGCTTCACCTGAAAATGCTAATTTCAGGAGCTCCTTGGTTAACTAATAAAATCATCTTACTTCTCATTTTTAACAACATTAACAAACCTAGCCTCGAAATTCTGAATATTAGCAAGTAAATGGAAACACTAAATGTCATAGATATTAAAATCCTTTGGCCACTTTTAGCATCAGGAAAATAAACTTACATTTGTTGAAGAAGCTGCTGTATCTATACTGATGGAACACAAAAGGGAGTGGCATCAATGTGGTCAATCCAGTCTGGGGTAGCGAGGTACACTGAAGAAAGGGGCAGACTGTCCACTTCCCAATAGTGGTCGCACATACCTTTCCTACAAAAAGAAGGGGTAGAGATAGAAAAACAGGTTTTATAAAGTCAAAAATGTGACAGCACAAAATTGCAGGCTGTTAAAGAATATTAAGATGGTAAATAGTAAGACATAGGACAGAATTTCTGTCCCTAATATAAACACAAAATTTCAAAGACAACTGGTCAGTTGGCCATGTTGCAGAAGCTAGGATGTTTCAAAATTTGAAGATCCCTTGTAGCCCAAATGCAGTAATTATGCAGGATTCAAATGCATTGGTTTCATTGTTTCTAGACAAGTTCTTTGCAAGATTACACTGCAAATAAGAAACTTAGCAGCATTCAGTACAAGAAACATCTTCAACATTCTGTAGAAAACACTTTGTATTTGTTTATTATATCCTGATTTTAGATATAATTTAAGTGATTTGAATTTTGGAACTGAAGTCTGTTCTGGATTAATGGGCCAATGGGTAGAAGCTTGGCAGATGGAGTTTAATTTGGATAAATGTGAGGTATTGCATTTTGGTAAGACAAGCTAGGGCAGGACTAATATAATTAATGGCACAGCCTTGGCTTGTGTTGTAGAACAGAGACACCTAGGGGTGCAGGTCCATAATTCTTTGAAATGTGTGTCAAGTATATAGGGCGGTTGCCTTCATTGCTCAGATCATTGAGTATACAATTGGAACTGAATGTTGAGGTTGTACAGGGCATTGGTGAGGCCTCTTCTAGAGTGCTGTGCGCTTTTGGTCGCCCTGCTATGGGAAGGATATTATTATACTGGAGGGGGTTTGGAAAAAGATTTACCAGGATGTTGCCAGGAATGAAGGGTTTGAATGAAAAAAATAAGCAGGATAGGGTGGGATTTTTTTCAACTCGTGGGTAGAAAGTGGAGGGTGACCTGAGAGGTTTAGAAAATCATGAGCAGATAAGATAAACAGCAAAGGTCTTTTCCCCAAGGTGGGGGGGGGGGGGGGGGGGGGGGGGGGGGGGGGGGGAGTTTAAAACTAGGGGTCATATTTTTTTAAAGGTGAGAGGAGAAAGATTTAAAAAAGGACATGAGGGGCAATTTTATTTTCTTTAGAACATGTATATCTGTTATTGTGTGGAATGAACTGCCAGACAAAGTGGCAGATGCAGCTACAGTTACAATATTTAAAATAAATAAGTACATGAATAGGAAAAGGTTGGAGGGATATGGGCCAAATGCAAGCAGGTGGAACTGTATTAGTTTAGGAACATGGTTGGCATGGACTAATTGGACTGAAGGGTCTGCTTCCATACTGTATGACTCCAAGACATCAAATTTTGTTTGCTTTATTCTCCCCCCCTCCCCCCATTTTAATGCAACAGATGCATATTGACAGGTGTGGAAGGTTCGAGTTATAAAGAAAAGCTATATAGACTGGGACTTTTTTTTACTGGACATAGGAGGTTAAGATGTGACTTTATAGAAGTTGATAAAATAATGGCGCATACGGAGAGGGATAATGGTAGTTGTCTTTTCCTAGGATGGGCGATTTCAAGACTAGGGGGCACATTTTTAAGATGAGAGAGGAGAGAGAGATTTAAAAAAGACATGGGACAAATTATTTTACACAGGATGGTTCGCATGTAGAATGAACTTCCTGAGGAAGTAGTAGATGTGGGTACAATTTCAACATATAAAAGGCATTTGGACAGATACATGAATAGGAAAAGTTTGGACAGACATGGGCCAGAAGTAGGCAGGTGGAATTAGTTTAGTTTGGGATTATGTTCGGCATGAACTGGTTGGACCAAAGAATGTTTCCATTCTGTTTGACTATGATATCAGAGATGGAAAAAAATTGGAATAAATAAAATTGGAAGCATATCCAAATTACAGATATTAACCTCACATGAACAAGCAATCAACTGCAAGCAAGGTTGAACAGAGTTCCATCTGTTGCACAGATTTCCAAAGTTATATAAATACAGCACTAACTGCAAAAGTTTCCAGCATGCACCAGATTATATAGAAGCTGGAAAATACCACAATACTACTTCACATGAATGTTTGTCCAGATGTTTATGCAGCTCAGAATGAAGGCAGGAACCACAAAGTTGAACACTATAAGATTAGTCTTGTTTCAGAATAAGCACAAAATTGATAATACACAAATGTAAGATTTATTTGCAAAATTAAGTAATGACATATTTTGCTCCTACTGGTATGAAAATTTAAAGACAGGCAAGCAACACTTCTCTCCTGAGATATCCCTGCTTAAAGCCATTGGAGATTTGGAAGGAGCTTAAGATGTTGTTGCATGTCCATATTAATTTCTGTGAAACTGAGTCAGCAAGGCCAACAAACGGTGGTGAGCAACCAGGTTTATCCAAAGATTTTGCAAGTACCACTTTTGTTCAGTGTTGAACGCCTTGGTGACGTCTAAGAAAGGAATGCAGGTCTTTGATTTGCTCAGGAGACTTTTTTTTACATTGATATAAGTACAAATGCTATTTCTGCAGTGCCTGGATTTGCTTTGAAGCTTCAATAGGATTCTGGGAGGTTTTTTAGATTAGATTAGATTACTTACAGTGTGGAAACAGGCCCTTCGGCCCAACAAGTCCACACCGACCCGCCGAAGCGCAACCCACCCAAACCCCTACATTTACCCCTTACCTAACACTTCAGTGATGGTTGACAAGCCTGTTCAGAATACTTTAGCCAGTTTCTGTCCAGCAGTAGTAAGGAAGTGATCCCACAGTAGTTGCAGCAATATAACTTTTGCCCATTATTTTTGGACAAGGCAATGATAACAAGACCAGAATGACCTTGTGAAATGTTGAGTTTACATTATGGGAAGGACAGCCTGAAGGCTTTGGGTGGAATACCATTAAATCCAGGGACCCTTCTTTAACAAATGGTTGTGCACTTAGCATTGAAGAGAATTTCCAAGTGCTGAGACCAGCGTCCCAGAATGAACTCTTTGGTTCTTATATAGTTTCTTGCTATTGACACTCATCAGGGGATTTTTAGGTTTGATATGCTGACCCATAGACAGACTTTAGTGCTTCACAGAAGCTTATGTTGCTAGTAACAGCGGACAGTTGAGATGTTTTTTATTCCCACAAGTGCAATCCAATCATTTTGGATGTTTCTTAGTTTCTGCTGAAGGTTGCTGAACAC
Source organism: Hemiscyllium ocellatum (assembly GCF_020745735.1). NCBI lineage: Eukaryota > Metazoa > Chordata > Chondrichthyes > Orectolobiformes > Hemiscylliidae > Hemiscyllium > Hemiscyllium ocellatum. The sequence continues at coordinate 19,080,138 of NC_083403.1, read as the reverse complement.
TATTATAGGCTGTCATGTTCTCTTGGCTAGCCAGCCATACTAGGTCATCTTAACACCAGCATTATCCTGCAAAACATAGCAGTTGCTTTCTCAACTTGCCCAAACACTTGTAAACAATTTTTCATCTTATCTTAGAACTTTCAGCTCCTGAAATCTCTTTAGTATTGAACCCTTGACTTAAACTGCCTTTGCTCATTTCATGCTTGTCTGAATTAAGTTTCCACTGCCACATCTCTTTATTCTACCAGCTCCTGAGGTGTATCAATACGCTTCTCACAATTCATAATATCTAAAAGTTGAATCATTTGCAAGTTGCAAAATTCTCTCCCATCATACAATTTTAAATAGATCTAGAAAAACAGTAATCCTCTTACGAGCCCCAGGAAAACCCTTTCTGTAATTTAAAAAAAACCATTCAAGCACAACACAACTAGTTTATTAGAAAACCTTGATCAAATTAAACAATGAACGGCCCTTAACAAGCCCATTTTTTTTTTCTTACAGCTGGACTCTTATTAGTTTTACTGGCTTATAACCAAAACGTTTAGAAATAGTGACCTCTCCTTCTGAAAGGGCAGTCTGTAAAAAAAGGGAGTAGCATCCTCATTCCAGCAGACTTCTATCCTCCACTGAGCAAGGGCTCCAAGAGCTAACTGGCCACTGGGCCCAGGGATATAAGTGGCATACAGGTTGTGGCAGTGATGCCCATGTCCTTGCACCTCTCAGATATTCTGAACAGCCAACGTGGCTGTATAGGGAGAAGACTCATTTCTCTAAGCCTTCACTTTCAACCTGCCGGTAATACAACAGATGGCTTCCTCGCCAGACAGGGCCATGTGCAGAACCATGGGCTCCCCTTGATTAATCTATATTTTTACATCATAACACGTTAACATCACAAACAAATTAGGACAAATTATCCATTTGCATGGCCCAACAATCAACTATTTATCACTTGATTATTGTATTAGCACCTTTGGAATGATCATCAGATATCAAACCATGCAATGATACAACGCCAGCACTGGATGCACTAATCAGTTTTCAATCAGGTCTGAAGACCAAATAAAAACACTTCTTAAATATTAAATATAACCTTAAAAGTACACAAAGTTGAAACTTATGACTCCTACAAAGTTACAAAATTGCTCGTGCTGCACATTCTTATTTCACCTGCACTATTGCCCAGAATCAATGAAATTTTCAATTTACTGTTGCTTATTGGATTTGTTGTTTGGGATTTCAGCTGCCTGAAAACGGATACAATTTTTGTAGCAGCATTTAATAGGTGCCCAGGAAACATAAATCAATATAGATAATGTTCACCTCAAACTCCAGGCAACACAAAATAAAGAATATCTCATTTAATGCATCATGGTCTGCACTGATCATCCACTCAATATAAAAAGCAGCAGCAGTCATAATGCTGGAAGGCCAGAATGTAATCCTAACCATGGGGGTTAAATTAAAGCGCCCACACAGCAACATAATGAATAACTGTATTAATTCACATCCTCTTATGGTTAGCACTGCTGCCTCACAGTGCCAGCGACCCAAGTTTGATCCCAGCCTCAGGTGACTGACTGTCTATCTGTGTGGAGTGTGCACAGTCTCCCCGTGTCTGCATGGATTTCCTCAAAATGCTCTGGTTTCCTCCCACAATACAGAGATGTACAGATTAAGTGAATTGGCCAAGCTAAATTGCCCATAGTGTCCAGGGATGTTAGGATAGGTGCATTAGGCAGGGGTATATGTAGAGTAGTGGGAGAATGGACCTGGGTGGGTTAAAGTCGTTTAGGGAAGGACATCTGTCATGGGACTCCAGACCTATAGCAATGTGGTTGACTCTTAACTGCCCTCTGAAGTGGCCACCAAGCCAATTGGTTGTATCAAACCACAATATGTCCTCAAACAAAAGGAAAAATAAAATTGGATGAACCACCTGGAATCAATTTTGCCACCTTAACAACAGCAAACATTGCTCTGTTGACCTTGCAATGTCCTCCTTCCAAACATATGGGGACTTGTACTAAAACTGGGGAGCAGTCTCACAGCAGAGTCAAGCAACACCCTGGGAGTCTTCAATATGGACTCGGACCCCATAAAGTCTCAAGGCATTAGGTCAACATTGGTAAGGGAACCTATTGCCAATTACCAGCCACCTTTCCCCTCAGCTAATGAATCAGTCCATCTCAATGTTGAACACTACTTGGAGGAAGCACGAAGGTAGTGAGAACACATATTATATTCTGGGTGGGACTTTCATCACCAAGAGTGGCTTAGCAGACCCATTACTGAATGATTGGTCAAAGAGATGTACAGCATGGAAACAAACTCTTCGGTCCAACCCGACCAGATATCCCAACCCAAATCTAGTCCCACCTGCCAGCACCTGGCCCATCCCTCCAAACCCTTCCTATTCATATATCCATCCAAATGCCTCTTAAATGTTGCAATTGTACCTGCCTCCACCACATCCTCTGGCAGCTTATTCCATACACGTACCACCCTCTGCCTGAAAAAGTTGCCCTTTAGGTCTCTTTTATATCTTTCCCCTCTCACCCTAAACCTATGCCCTCTAGTTCTGGACTCCCTAACCCCAGGGAAAAGACTTTGCCTATTTATCCTATCCATGCCCCTCATAATAATTTTGTAAACCTCTATAAGGTCACCCCTCAGCCTCCAACGCTATAGGGAAAACAGCCCCAGCCTGTTCAATCTCTCCCTGTAGCTCAGATCCTTCAACCCTGGCAACATCCTTGTAAATCTTTTCTGAACCCTTACAATAGGAAGGAGACCAGAATCGCATGCAATATTCCAACAGTGGCCTAACCAATGTCCTGTACAGCTGCAACATGACCTCCCAACTCCTGTACTCAATACTCTGCCCAATAAAGGAATATACATCTTAAAGAAATATACACTGGCCTTGCAGCAGGTGGTGAAAAATCCTCACCAATTTGCCCGCCTACACCAGAATAGGTAAGAATGATCACCACACTGTCCTTGGGGAGATCAAGTCCCATCTTCACATTGAGGATACCCTATATAGTGTTATGTGGTACTGTGTACCATGTACAAGATGCACTGCAGAAATTTACTAAAGCTCCTCCATGCATCCATACCCAAGACCACTACTATCTAGAAAGACAAGGGCAGCAGATACATGGGAACATTGCCAGCTTCAAGTTTCCCTCTAAGCAACACAGAACCCTGTCTTGAAAATGTACTGCTGTTCCTCAGGTGTCACTGGGTCAAAATACTGGAACCCCTCGCTAACAACACTGTGGGGTCACTGACACCGGCAGCTCACCATCACTTTGTCCAGGGCAACTAGTGTTGGGCAATAAATGATGGACCAGGTAACAATGCCCACATACCAACAGGAGTAAAAATAACATGGGTAATTGTGTCTCAATGGGATGCAGCACCTTTAAGTTCTGAAGGCGATTCTCTCTTATGGCACCAATATGTCAGAGATATACATAATGTTTTTTTTAATTCAATATCAGACATTTACAAGCATATACATTTATTAAATGTAGTAAATGCAGTAAGACATAGAGAAATTCTGCTTTTGTTTCTAGTTGAAAGCAGGATGGTGTAGTCCAGATTTTTAATAATAAGGGGAATAAGAGACAGACCTGGGACAATAAGTTATACATTATAAAGAAAACACTTGTTTTTCAGGTGTACAAGTTTCCTGTAACATGCTGACCAGGCTTGGTTTCAATGAAGTAAGTGACACAAAAACCTAAATGAATAGTATTTATTTTGAGAAATTCCATCACTATAAGAAAACAAAAACAGAGCAGTGATTTGAAGAATCAACTGCCTATCTTTGTGGGAGACATCTACACACAATAAAATATCTTAATCTAAACCACAACGCCCACATAAATAAAAGCTGGGTGACATTATAGGGGTTTATTAATTCCAGGAAAATTAGATATATTACATTGTTCCACTTCTGGCACTTCAGAGATTTTTTTTTGAAAAGGTGGCTTAATCAATCTAATCAATAGAATTATGATTTTGTTTCTTTTTGTAAAGCTGATTTTGACCTTGTAAAAATCTTTAGAACATGTCCAAGTGCCTGGTGTGCCCAGTGGGGTAAAGGCTTCACCATGAATACATATTGAAGGATTTTTAAAATTTTTGTTCAGCAATGGCAGAAGTAGCGTCTGAACAAAGAAAGTGCTGAATCTACCAGCTTCTATGCTCCAGCTCCTATCCAAAATGAAGAGCGTGCTGTCACTTATTAAAAATGAGCTTTTGAAGGACTGCAAAGCAGAAATTTGCAAAGTTAAATTAATACAGGCAAGAACTGCATTATCTACTGAACAAGAATTAATAGTGGAGTCATGCTGCTGAACTGAATCTGCCAAAGATTTCAAAGTGGATTTTCTAGCAATTGCTGCATTGGAACACAAATGACATTGATAGTTAACATAAATTAGTTCACTATATTTTAGTAGCCATGGGCTCAGTATTTAGATTCTCAACTAAGTCAGTAAGTTGTGGGTTCAAGTCCCAGTTTGGAGACATGAACACAAGATGTAGACAAGCACACTACTGATGGAGCTGTCATACATTTTTGATGTTAAAGGAAATCTCTGTCCTCAAAAGATTCCACAGGTCTATTCAAGGACAAGTTGGAACGATCTGGACAATGTTTGTGCGAAGACTTGTAGCTCGGGTGCTCGTTGTTGTGGTTCTGTTCGCCGAGCTGGAAGTTTTTGTTGCAAACGTTTCGTCCCCTGGCTAGGCGACATCATCAGTGCTTTGGATCCTCCTGCGAAGCGCTTCTTTGATGTTTCTTCCGGTATTTATAGTGGTCTCTCCTTGCCGCTTCCGGGTGTCAGTTTCAGCTGTCCGCTGTAGTGGTTGGTATATTGGGTCCAGGTCGATGTGTTTGTTGATGGAGTTTGTGGATGAATGCCATGCCTCTAGGAATTCCCTGGCTGTTCTCTGTCTGGCTTGCCCTATGATAGTAGTGTTTTCCCAGTCGAATTCATGTTGCTTGTTGTCTGCGTGTGTGGCTACTAGGGATAGCTGGTCGTGTCGTTTCGTGGCTAGTTGATGTTCATGTATGCGGATTGTTAGCTGTCTTCTTGTTTGTCCTATATAGTGTTTTGTGCAGTCCTTGCATGGTATTTTGTAAACTACATTAGTTTTACTCATGTTGGGTATCGGGTCCTTTGTTCTAGTGAGTTGTTGTCTGAGTGTGGCTGTTGGTTTGTGTGCCGTTATGAGTCCTAAGGGTCGCAGTAGTCTGGCTGTCAGTTCTGAAACGCTCCTGATGTATGGTAGTGTGGCTAGTCCTTTTGGTTGTGGCATGTCCTCGTTCCGTGGTCTGTCTCTTAGGCATCTGTTGATAAAGTTGCGCGGGTATCCGTTTTTGGCGAATACCTTGTATAGGTGTTCCTCTTCCTCTTTTTGCAGTTCTGGTGTACTGCAGTGTGTTGTGGCCCTGTTGAATAGTGTCCTGATGCAGCTTCGTTTGTGTGTGTTGGGGTGGTTATTTTCATGGTTTAGGACTTGGTCTGTGTGTGTTGTTTTCCTGTGTACCCTTGTGGTGAATTCTCCGTTCGGTGTTCTCTGTACTATCACGTCTAGGAATGGGAGTTGGCTATCCTTTTCTTCTTCTCTCATGAATCGGATTCCTGTGAGTGTGGCGTTGATGATCCGGTGTGTATTTTCTATTTCCATGTTTTTGATGATTACAAACGTGTCATCGACATATCTGACCCAGAGTTTGGGTTGAATTTGTGGTAGGGCTGTTTGTTCTAACCTTTGCATAACTGCCTCTGCTATGAGTCCCGAGATTGGTGATCCCATGGGTGTTCCGTTGATTTGTTCGTATATCTGGTTGTTGAATGTAAAGTGTGTAGTGAGGCACAAGTCCAGTAGTTTAAGTATACCGTCTTTGTTGATAGGTTCCGCCTCCTGACAAAACCCTAGCCAGAGAAACAATAGCTAACCTACTGGACTTACAGAACAGAAAACAGGACGCGGAACCTATCAACAAAGACAGTATACTTAAACTACTGGACTTGTGCCTCACTACACACTTTACATTCAACAACCAGATATACGAACAAATCAACGGAACACCCATGGGATCACCAATCTCGGGACTCATAGCAGAGGCAGTTATGCAAAGGTTAGAACAAACAGCCCTACCACAAATTCAACCCAAACTCTGGGTCAGATATGTCGATGACACGTTTGTAATCATCAAAAACATGGAAATAGAAAATACACACCGGATCATCAACGCCACACTCACAGGAATCCGATTCATGAGAGAAGAAGAAAAGGATAGCCAACTCCCATTCCTAGACGTGATAGTACAGAGAACACCGAACGGAGAATTCACCACAAGGGTACACAGGAAAACAACACACACAGACCAAGTCCTAAACTATGAAAGTAACCACCCCAACACACACAAACGAAGCTGCATCAGGACACTATTCAAAAGGGCCACAACACACTGCAGTACACCAGAACTGCAAAAAGAGGAAGAGGAACACCTATACAAGGTATTCGCCAAAAACGGATACCCGCGCAACTTTATCAACAGATGCCTAAGAGACAGACCACGGAACGAGGACATGCCACAACCAAAAGGACTAGCCACACTACCATACATCAGGAGCGTTTCAGAACTGACAGCCAGACTACTGCGACCCTTAGGACTCATAACGGCACACAAACCAACAGCCACACTCAGACAACAACTCACTAGAACAAAGGACCCGATACCCAACATGAGCAAAACTAATGTAGTTTACAAAATACCATGCAAGGACTGCACAAAACACTATATAGGACAAACAGGAAGACAGCTAACAATCCGCATACATGAACATCAACTAGCCACGAAACGACACGACCAGCTATCCCTAGTAGCCACACACGCAGACAACAAGCAACATGAATTCGACTGGGAAAACACTACTATCATAGGGCAAGCCAGACAGAGAACAGCCAGGGAATTCCTAGAGGCATGGCATTCATCCACAAACTCCATCAACAAACACATCGACCTGGACCCAATATACCAACCACTACAGCGGACAGCTGAAACTGACACCCGGAAGCGGCAAGGACAGACCACTATAAATACCGGAAGAAACATCGCAGGAGGCTCCAAAGCACTGATGATGTCACCTAGCCAGGGGACGAAACTTTTGCAACAAAAACTTCCAGCTCGGCGAACAGAACCACAACAACGATCTGGACAATACTGATCTTTTGGTTTAGCAAGACGTCATGTATTTTAAGACCTTCATGTGTGCGAAGTAGCAGGCTTTTTATTATATTACAGCAGGCCAAAAATAGACTATTGAGGCATTCAACAGCTTTGAGCCATCAACAAGTGAAATCCCAAGGTACTGTTTAGCATGGTCAGATGAATAAAAGCCATTGGATGAATGGCTCAGATATACATCATAGCTGAAAGATTGAAGACTTTATGGTCTAGAAAAGGTTGTACCTCTACCTAAACTGTTTCAGAGTCATTATGAAACAGGTATCTGTCCAACAAAAAGCACGGCAAATCCAATCAGGCCAATTGCTATCCTACCCATCTCCTAATTGACGACAAAGCAATACAACCTTTAAACATCTCCATTAATAACGCCTCTAGAATTTTCAAAACCTTGGTAAGCTTCATTGTTCCATACTATCAAACAAACATTTATTTTTCTCTGGAAATTTCCAGAAGTTTGATTCAGTCTTTCCCTCAGATTTCCAAAACTTTCATCTATAAGCATCTTGTACTAACTCCTATATATTAACCAAAGCAATCTTCACCACAACATAGTCGGCAGACCACACATCTAAAAATCTTCAATAAATCTTCACTGTTTTTCCTATCAAAACATGTTGAATTTTTCTGGACAGAGTAACTTCACAGCAACTTTCTCAAGTACAAAAAACATTTACTACACTTCTTTCTTCCTTCTTCATTGAAATCTTGTTCATTTAACCGCTTCATTGTCACCATTCTTCCTCTGGTCAGAAGGAAGCTTCCAAGTGCTGTGAACATTAACTACAAGATGGATAGAAAACCTTTCAACCTCAACTAGTTGAAATCCAAAAAAAAACACAACACTGACCTAGCTTGTAAAACTTCAGTTTCACAATAAGGGAGGCAATGACCTAGTGGTATTAACACTGGGCCCTTAATCCAGAGACCCAGGTAACGTTCTGAGAACCTAGGTTCCAATCCTGCCACAGCAGATGATGGAATATGAATAAAATAAAATCTTGGCCTCAAGAATTCTGAAACCCTTCTTCTCAGGATTTGACTGTCTCAAGACAATCAAAGAATCCCTCACAGTGTGGAAACAGGTTATTCAACCCATTAAGTCCTCAGCAACTCTCCGAAGAGCATCCCACTCTGACCCACCCCGCTACCCTATCCCTGTAATCTTGCATTCCCCCAGTTACTCTATCTAGCCTGCATATTCCTTTACTATGGACAATTTAGCATGGTCAATCCACCTAACCTGCACATCTTTGCACTGTGGAGGAAAGCGGTGAACCTGGAAGAAACCCATGCAGACATGGGGAGAAAGTGCAAACTCCACATGGTCTCATCTTCGGACGACTAAACCCGGGTCCCCGCTGCTGTGAGGTAGCAGTGCTAACCATTGAGCTAGAAGCTCAGAAGCTACCTCGCATTGAAGAGTGACATCATTTGATGAGATGTTGAATCACCACAATCTGCAAGCACTGCCTTCAGGTGCCTAAGGATAACAGTTTTTGATGACTGCCATCCAAAACTGATACCAGGAGCCTTGTGTATAAGCCAATCAGCCTTCTGGCTCTTCTATATGGATCTGAAACCTGGAACTACATACAGACTCTACCTTAAGGCCCTTCAGAAGTACCATCAATGCTGTTCAAGATAGATTTGCTGCATTGCCTGTGAGGACAGGTGTACTAACAGTGCTCATAAAGCAGCTAATAGCACCAGCATAGAGGCCACAATTATACGAAACCAGCTCCACTGGGCCGACCACATGTTTAGACTGCCCAAATTCCAAATGCCAAAACAAATCACCTTTACCCAGTTCAAGGAAGGCATTTGAACAAAAGGATCACAAAGGAAGCATTACAAAGGCTCCCTGAAGGTCTCCCCCAATAAACACAACACAAATGTGACCATGTGGGAGACTCTCATTCAAAGAAAGCAACTTGGATGAAGCTCCTGTATGAAAGCATACAATTCTTCAACATCTAATTGACATTTATACGGACCAACATTTTCCTAGCTACAAATCAATTCAGAGGAAGGGACACACGGCACAAAACATTAACTCTGATTTCCCTCCATAAATGCTGCCAGATCTGTTGAGCTCTTCCAGCAATTTCGATTGCAATTCTTCCAGAACACCCTTTGGGAAGAGTAAGTATGGAAAAGGAACCAGAGAAAGAAACGCCAGCGATTTTAAGGCCAAAGAAGCAATTCCACCTCTCAGGCACATCTGCCAATGTGTGGCTCATCAATAAAACAAGGAACCATTGTTACCAGTGGCCTGGACAGATTCAATCAAACTCATTAGCAAGTGATTGCTGATAATGTATAACTGAAAAAACCTAAGATATACAACTGCCTCACAGGAATCACAGGGCAAATGCAGGAAGGATGTTTCACGTATCCCGGGGAGTCCAGCATCAGAGGACACACTGCTGATAATGTATAACTGAGATGAGGAGTAATTCCTTCAAATGGAGGGTGAACCACCTTTGGAATTCGCTACACAAGAGACAGACACTAATTGAACAAGACTGAAAATGATAGATTTCTACATACTTAACACATCAAGCAATGCAGGGATAGTGCAAGAAATATGTTGGATTAGAAAATCAGCCATAATCTCATTGAATGATTGTCAGCATAGGCTAGATTTATCACTTACTGCTCCACTGGCTGCTGTGGCGGTGGGATTTGAAAACATGTCACAGAATACAAGTGTGGGCTTAAAGGTTATGAAATCCAATGGCATTTCTGCCATTGCCAGATATGTTCCTGGCCTCTCTGAGCACAGGATTAGTCCCACAGGACTGCAGGACTGCAAACGTGACACCGTTGTTTAAGAAAGAGGCAAAGGATTACCCAGGAAACTACAGACCTGCCAGTTTGACATCAATAGTGGGAAAATTGGAGGAGGCCATAATACAGGAAAAGATAAACATACACTTCAAGAAAAATAAATAACAGACAGTCAACACAGCTTTGTCAAGGGGAGGTTAGAACATAGAACAATACAGCACAGAACAGGCCCTTCAGCCCACGATGTTGTGCCGAACATTTGTCCTAGCTTAAGCACCTATCCATATACCTATTCAATTGCTGCTTAAAAGGTCACCAATGATTCTGACTCTGCCACTCCCACAGGCAGCGCATTCCATGCCCCCACCACTCTGGGTAAAGAACCTACCCCCTGACATCCCCCTATACCTTCCACCCTTCACCTTTAATTTATGTCCTCTTGTAACACTCTGTTGTACCCAGGGATAAAGCCTCTGACTGTCTACTCTATCTATTCCCCTGATCATCTTATAAACCTCTATCAAGTCACCCCTCATCCTTCACCGTTCCAATGAGAAAAGGCCTAGCACTCTCAATCTATCCTCGTATGACCTATTCTCCATTCCAGGCAACATCCTGGTAAATCTCCTCTGCACCCTCTCCAAAGCTTCCACAGCTTTCCTAAAGTGAGGCGACCAGAACTGCACACAGTACTCCAAATGTGGCCTTACCAAGGTCCTGTACAGCTGCAACACCACCTCACGACTCTTGAATTCAATCCCTCTGCTATGTCTAACAAATTTGATTGAATTCTTTGATGAGGTGGCACAGGCAGTGGATGAGGATAGTGCTGCAAATGTGATATATTCGGACTTCCAGGAAGCATTTGCTGCAGGGCTACATGGCAGGTTGGTTAGTGAATCAGAAATTATCGTTACTGGTGTGTCCTTGGCAGCACCAATTAGAAGTTGGCTTAAAGATAGGAAATAGGAGGGTAGGTATAGATAGGCATTTCTCAGATTGGAGACAAATTGAAAGTGATGTTCTCCAAATATTGATCCCAAGACCCCTGCTTTTTCTGATTTCTATCAGTCATTTGATATGTGTGCTGACAGAAGAATCTCAATTTGCAGCTAGGGAGAATAGTTAAAATGTGAGGAGGATGCTGAGCAACTACAGAGGGATACTGAGTTAGCCAAATGGGCAGACACCTGGCAGATGAACTTCAATCCAGAGAAATGAGAGGCAATGCATCTGGTAGAAGCAGCATGGAAACACAACATAGACTTAATGAGGGGAGTACAGGAGCAGAGGAAAGTGGGCAGGCAAATTGAAATAGCAATTAAGATGACTTATTGCTTGGGTTTCATCTTAGAGGCATAGAGCTTGAAAGCAAGGAAGTGAAGCTATATCTCTACAAATTAGTGGTCAGATTATCTTTCTATGCACCTTATTTAAGGAAGATGTTAAAGCTCTGGTGAGGAAGTGCAAAGGAGACTTATTAGAATGACACCAGTAATACGGGATTTTAGAAGCATGAAAAGAATACAGAAATTGGACTGATTCCATTTGGAGCAAAGAAGATTAAGAGGGGACTTTATTTGAGTTGCTCAAAATTATGAATAGTTTCGATAGAGGTAAAGGAGGGTATTCTTGTATGTCAGTAATTAAGGGTCACAATTTCACGACTTTCAGCAAGACAGTTAGGAACAATACGAGGAAAAACTTTATTATTCAGAGTTAAGTTTTGGAATGCACATTCTAGGACAGTAGTGGAGGCAGATTCTCCACAGAAGGTTTCCAGATTTATATTTGAAAATGAAGAATATAGGACCAGGTTCAAAAGGTATGTAATTGACTGGTAAGTACTTTGCATTACCCCAAGTTCAAAAGAAGCTGCTAAAGGACATTTCCTTCTTTTGTTCCAGAGAGCAGTTCATGAATTTATTGAAGTTCCTACTCAAGAACAAACGCAGAAGACAACATTTCAAAAGCATCAAGCGTTCAGTAACCATTTGCTTGATATAAAAGTTTAAATGTTTGTAGCTACTAATTTGGTAATGAGCTGATGATTCACACAAACTTGTAAGAGATGATGATTATGGCACAGAACTGACAAGTGCCCATAATTCTTTTTTATATTTTCTCTTAAATAAAAGCATGCAGTAAAATCATAGTGGTGAGTAGAGAAATTAAAATTACTTTTAAAAATGACAGAATTAATTTAAAACGAATAACACTAAGAAAATACAGTATAGAAGAGAGGAAGCAAAAAGATTAAAGAGGACTCAGTGGAGATATAAAAAGTCAAATAAATAAAATGAACTAAACATATTATTTTAATGTTTATCTATAAAATCCTAATTAAAGGCACAGAAGTGATTAAATAAAGGCATTGATATTGAATGTATATTTTGCCTTTCTTTTAAATAAATGGGAGAGAGAGAGATATGGGAGTGAAAAAGTACGGGAAGATGGGAGTATTTGGATGTGATAGCTATAGACATAAAATCATATCAAAAAACTAGCTTTGATGTTCTGAAACTCAGTTACATTTTGCTTGTGCTTTTCCTTTCTAAGATAATGCTCCCTCACAAAAATCCATCACAAGTTTTTTAAGCTCCAACTGACTTCAGCTTTCGGATTGGAGGTAGAGAAGTATGGTAACAGAGAACAGGGGAGGGGAGGGAAAGCTGCATATTTCTACTTCCGCAATGATTTTTAAGATAATAATTCAGAGGAGGTGAGCATTGCTAGCTGGGTCAGCATTCATCACAATTGCTAATGTCCTTCAAACACGGCTGGTGAACACTCTTACTGAACTGTTGCAGTCCAGGTAGGGGCAAGTTCCGGAATTTTTGACCCAGCAATAGTGATGTATTAATAAGACAGTTCTAAGTTAGGATGGGTAGATTCTCTCTTGTTGGAGATTTGATTTGATTTATTTATTATCATGTGCAGCTAAGTACAGTGAAAAGCTATGTTTGCAAGCAGTACAGGCAGATCGTAGTAAGCAAGGACATTCAGATCATAGGGTGAAAAAAAAATTAGAGACACACAGGTTACATCACACAAGGCATGTGTAAGGCAAAATCAACATTAAACTTCAAGTAATACTGATCTTGCTAGAGAGCCATGCATCAGTTGAACAGCAAGGAAAGAAGCTGCTCTCTAACTTATTGGTATGTGTGTTCAAGCTTCTGCCTGATAGAAGAGGTTGTAGGAGAGTATTAGAGAGTATTACCACAGTGCAATGGGTCTTTGATGATATTGGCAGCCTTTCCACAGCAACCAGCCATGGAATCCATGGATGGAGGCTTGGCTTCCAATGGTCTGGGCCGTGCACACAACTTTCTATAGTTTCTTATGGTCCTGGGTACAGCAGTTGCCATACCAGGCCTTTATGCACCTGGACAGTATGCTTTGTCACTCCTAAGAACTTGATGCTCTCCACCCTCTCAAGCTCAGCTCTGTTGATGTACACTGGGGACATGTTGTCCTCCTTTTTTCTGAAGTCAATGTTCAGTTCTTTCATTTTGCTGATGTTGAAAGAGAAGTTGTTAAAAACGTACTATGTCACCAAGCCCTCTTTCTCCTTTCTGTACTCTGACTCATCATTGTTAAATATCCATCCTACCACAGTGGTGTCACCAGCGAACGTGTAGGTGGCGCTCATTTGGAATTTGGCAACAGAGTAGGGGCTGAGGATGCTTCTTTGGGGGCTGTAGAATTGAGTGTTATTGTGGAGGATGTGCAGTTGTCTATCTTCACTGATTGTGGTCTGTGGGTCAGGAAACTGAGGATCCAGTTGCAGAAGGTGGAGCCAAATTCAAAGTCTCAGAGTTTTGAGATCAGTCTGGAGGGGATAATGGTGTTGAAGGTGGAGCTGTAGTCAATGAGCAAGAGTCTGACATACGTGTCCTTATTGTCCAAATGTTCGAAGGATGACTGCAGGGCTAGGGAAATGGCATCCACTGATGACCTGTTGCGTCAGTAAGCAAATTATATGGGATCAAGGCAAGCTGGGAGACTAGAGTTGATGTGGGCTATGACCAGCCTTTCAAAGCACTTCATGAGATGGTAATTGCCAGGCACTTGTGTGGCATGATTCTGACTTGCCACTTGTCAGCCCAAGCCTGAATAGTGTCCAGGTCTTGCTGCGTTCGGACACAGATTGCCTTGGTACCTGAGGAACTGTAAATTATTGCTGAACATATATGGCCATCACCGAACATCTGACTTTCTGATGAAGGAAAAGTCATTGATGACATAAATGGCTGGAGTCAAGAGGGTGGTACTGGAAAAGCACAGCAGGTTAGGCAGCATCCAAGGAGCAGTAAAATAGATGTTTCAGGCAAAAGCCCTTCATCAGGAATGATGCCCGAAATGTCAATTTTTCCGCTTCTCAGATGGTGCCTGAGCTGTGTTTTTCTAGCACCACACTCTCGACTCTAATCTCCAGCAGCTGCAGCACTCACTTTCACCCCATAGATGGCTACAGTTTAGGACACTATCTAGAGGAACTCATGTAGTGATCCCTTGCAACTGAGATGACTTATCCCCCAACTTCAACCATGTTCCTTTGCGTTAGGTATAAATACAACTTGTATGCAGTCCCTTATGATAACACCCTAAACAGTGCCAGTTTGCACATCTACCTTGACAACATCCAGCTTACCTCTCCATCACCCCTCTCAACTCCTCTACTGTTGCTAAATTATCATATTGTTTGTTGTTCATTCAGTACTGACTGACCAGAAAGTGACTTTTTTTTTTCTTTCATTCCCAAATCCCATAAAGGAATACTAACATGGCCAGCATTCATTTCTAATTGCTTTTAACTGAGGGATCTGCTAAGCCACCAAAATACTCGGCAGACACCACAGGGAGTGGAGTGCTTTATTTCCCCCTCCAACTCTATTTTGACTTAGTCCCCGTCCTCGCCTTCACTTTTTTGATCATGCAGCATTGCCCTTGGAGGAGAAGGGCATTGCTGGTCCCTGGCCACTCAGGAGTTTCCTTTCTTGCATGTGGTAGAAATTGAATAAAGATGTGTACACTTGTTGTCTTTCACTTTGTCCTACATATGCACACACACCACATGGGTGCTGGGAAAAATATAAGCACTACTGCAGTGAGGAAAAAATATATAACCAGAAGTTAAGAAAAAGAAGGAAGCATATGTCAGGTATAGACAGGATAGATCGAGTGAATTCTTAGAGTATAAAGAAAGTAGGAGTATACTTAAGAGAGAAATTAGGAGGGCAAAAAGGGAACATGAGATAGCTTTGGCAAATAGAATTAAGGAGAATCCAAAAGGTTTTTACAAATGTAAAAAGGACAAAAGGGTATCTATGGAGAGAATAGGGTCCCTCAAAGATCAGCAAGGTGGCCTGTGTGTGGAGCCACAGAAAATGGGAGAGATACTAAATGAATATTTTGCATCATTATTTACTGTGGAAAAGGATATGGAAGATATAGACTGTAGGGAAATAGATGGTGGCATCTTGCAAAATGTCCAGATTACAGAGGAGGAAGTGCTGGATGTCATGAAACGGTTAAAGGTGGATAAAGCCCCAGGACCTGATCAGGTGTACCTGAGAACTCTGTGGGAAGCTAGAGAAGTGATTGCTGGGCCTCTTGCTGAGATATTTGTATCATCGATAGTCACAGGTGAGGTGCCGGTAGACTGGAGGTTGGCAAACGTGGTGCCACTGTTTAAGAAGGGCGGTAAAGACAAGCCAGGGAACTATAGACCGGTGAGCCTGACCTCGGTGGTGGGCAAGTTGTTGGAGGGAATCCTGAGGGACAGGATGTACATGCATTTGGAAATGCAAGGACTGATTAGGGTTAGTCAACATGGCTTTGTGCGTGGGAAATCATGTCTCACAAACTTGATTGAGTTTTTTGAAGAAGTAACAAAGAAGATTGATGAGGACAGAGCAGTAGATGTGATCTATATGGACTTCAGTAAGGCGTTCGACAAGGTCCCCATGGGAGACTGGTTAGCAAGGTTGGATCTCATAGAATACAGGGAGAACTAGCCATTTGGATACAGAACTGGATCAAAGGTAGAAGACAGAGGGTGGTGGTGAAGGGTTGTTTTTCAGACTGGAGGCCTGTGACCAGTGGAGTGCCACAAGGATCGGTGCTGGGTCCTCTACTTTTTGTCATTTACATAAATGATTTGGATGCGAGCATAAGAGGTATAGTTAGTAAGTTTGCAGATGACACCAAAATTGGAGGTGTAATGGCCAGCTAAGAGGGTTACCTCAGATTACAACAGGATCTGGACCAGATGGGCCATGGGCTGAGAATTGGCAGATGGAGTTTAATTCAGATAAATGCGAGGTGCTGCATTTTGGGAAAGCAAATCTTAGCAGGACTTAAACACTTCATGGTAAGGTCCTCAGTGTTGCTGAACAAAGACTTCAGAGTGCAGGTTCATAGCTCTTTGAAAGTGGAGTCGCAGGTAGATGGGACAGTGAAGGCGGTGTTTGGTATGCTTTCCTTTATTGGTCAGAGTATTGAGTACAGGAGTTGGGAGATCATGTTGCAGCTTTCCAGGACATTAGTTAGGCCACTGTTGGAATATTGCGTGCAATTCTGGTCTCCTTCCTATCGGAAAGATGTTGTGAAACTTGAAAGGGTTCAGAAAAGGTTTACAAGGATGTTGCCAGGGTTGGAGGATCTGAGCTACAGGGAGAGGCTGAACAGGCTGGGGCTGTTTTCCCTGGAGCGTCGGAGACTGAGGGGTGACCTTATAGAGTTTTAAAAATTATAAGGGGCATGGATAGGATAAATAGGCAAAGTATTTTCCCTGGGGTCGGTGAGTCCAGAACTAGAGGGCATAGGTTTAGGGTGAGAGAGGAAAGATATAAAAGAGACCTACGGGGCAACTTTTTCACGCAGACGGTGGTACATATTTGGAATGAGCTGCCAGAGGATGTGGTGGAGGCTGGTACAATTGCAACATTTAAGAGGCATTTGGATGGGTATATGAATAGGAAGGGTTTGGAGGGATATGGACTGGGTGCTGGCAGGTGGGACTAGATTGGGTTGGGATATCTGGTCGGCCTGGTTGGGTTGGACTGAAGGGTCTGTTTCCACGCTGTACATCTCTGTGACTCTATTAGAATCTCCATTAAAAACTCTGCAGACAAAAATCAACAAACTGTTCCCTAATTATTAACTCCAGGTGTTTCTTGACACCTGTCTGAGACCAAGTTAGTTTGTTTGCAATAATGAGCTTTTGCTTACATGTTTGAACCATTCCTATTTCCACCACCAAAACATTACCTGACATTCACTGCCTCCGAAATTTTACCTTTTATAAATTTTAGGTCATCTAAAATTGTGTCTCGGTCTTTATTTGCATCAAGTCCTCTTCATTCATCATCCCTCCACTCACAACCTGCATCAGCTTCTGCTCATGAAAATCCTCAATGTTCGAATTCATAAACTTAATAGTACATCCTGCTATGGCATCACCTCTCAGTTTTTCTGTAAAGTCCTAAACTCCACAATCTTAATTTATCTGTAATCCTCTAATTCTGACCACTTAAGCATCCCTAATTTTAAAATCATTCCACCATTAGTGGCTGCGCCTTCACTTGTAAAGGCCCAAAACTCTGGAATTTCCCCCAGAAACTGTACCACATCTCTACCTGTTTAAGGATCCTAAAAATAATCTCAGTCTGAAATCTGAAATGCATTCCATGAAGGAGTGGTAGAATCAGATTTCTTCAGAAAAGCAATTGGATATGTATAAGAAAAATTTACAGGTTTATCAGAGATAGGGCCTGTGGAACTAACTGTGAAAGATCCAAAGGCATGATCAACTTAATTACCTCAATCTAGACTCTAAGAAAGTCAATATAAATATACAAACATAAACATTGATCAAATATATGGACTCTGGAATAAGCGCTACAAAAATTTCCAGATGTCATTGAATTAAGATGAAGATGCAGTGGTGTAGTGGTTATGTCTCACAGATAATCCAGAACCCCAGGTTCATGTTCTGACGAGATGTGTTTGAACCCCACCATAACATGCAGTGAAATTTGACAAAATCAAAACAGAATCTGGAATAAAAAGCCAGTCTATTGGTGACCATATAACCACTTGATTGTCATAAAATCTCATTTGGTTTACTAATATCCTTTATGGAAGGACAATCTGCTGTCCTCAGACAGAAACATGAACAGAAGAGGAGTAAACCTTTCTGCCCTCCCAGGTTGCTCCATCATTCAAGATAATCCTGGCTGATCATCAAACTCAGAACCCTGTTCCTACTTTCTCCCAATATCCTTTAAATCCCTTTAGCCCCAAGAAACATATTTAATTCCTTGTTCAAAACCTTCAATGTTCCGATCTCTACAATTTCCTGTGGCAGACAATTCCACAGGCTGACCGCTCCCAGGGTGAAGAAATTCTCATCTGCCCTTATTGTTTGGCCACGGTCAGAGCCTAGTTCTGGATTCCGTGATCATAGAGGCTGGAAGGATATTCTCCATCTTGTCTAATCCATTAAAATTTTATACGTTTCTAGGAGGATCCCCTCATTCTTCTAAACTCAAGTGAATGTAGTCCGAACTGATCCGGTCTTTCCACGTACATTAGTCCTGCCATCCCAGGAAACCACCTGGTAAACCTTCTTTGCACTCCCTCAATAGCCAAAACCTTTGCCAGATAAGGAAGCTAAACCAGTTTACAATACTCCAGTTGTGATATTACCCATGCTCTGTACAGTGGCAGAAAGACATCCCTACTCCTGTAGATGGTCTGGTACATTGCTTTGGTTTGGAGTCAATGTGGCTGATTCTCAACAGCCCTACAGCCAATTTTGGATTGGGCAATAAATGCTGGTCTTGCCAGTAATGCCTGAATGAATGAACGAATGAATGATTGACTGAATGAATAAAAATGGCTAGCTACCTGTGAAACAGATCAACAGCAATAGATTATTAAACTGGACAGATCAAAGAAATATGAATATAGTATGGAGTCAGAGTCAGAGCATTGCAGCACAGAAACAGACCCTTCAGTCCAACTCGTCCATGCCGACCAGATTTCCCAACAAATCTAATCCCATTTGCCAGCATATGGCCCATATCCCTCCAAACCCTTCCTATTCATATAGCCATCCAGATGACTTTTCAATGCTGTAATTGAACCAGCCTCCACTACTTCATCTGGCACCCTGTGCCCTCTCACCCTAAACCTATGCCCTCTAGTAAAAATACAATAAAAGCAATCTGAAACCAAAAGAGAAAATGCTGGAAAATCTCTGCAGGTTTGGCAGCATCTGTAAGGAGAGAAAAGAGCTGACTTTTCGAGTCTAACTGACCCTTTGTCAAAGCTCAAAGGGTCAGTTAGACTCGAAACGTCAGCTCTTTTCTCTCCTTACAGATGCAGCCAGACCTGCTGAGATTTTCCAGCATTTTCTCTTTTGGTTTCTTACGCCCTCTAGCATTGGACCCCCCGACTCCAGGGAAAAGACATTGTCTATTTATCCTATCCATGCCCCTCACGATTTTATAAACCTCCATAAAGGTCACCCCTCAGCCTCCGATGCTCCAGGGAAACAGCCCCAGCCTATTCAGCCTCCCCCTATAGCTCAAATCCTCCAACCCTGGCAACATCCTTGTAAATCTTTTCTGAACCCTTTCAAGTTTCAAAACAGCCTTCTGGTAGGAAGGAGACCAAACTTGCACGCAATACTCCAACAGTGGCCTAACCAACGTCCTGTACAGCTGCAACATGACCTCCCAACTCCTGTACTCAATACTCTGACCAATGAAGGAAAGCATACTAAACGCCGCCTTCACGATCCTATCTACCTGTGACCCCACTTTCAAGGAGCTATGAACCTGCACTCCAAGGTCACTTTGTTCAGCAACACTCCCTAGGACCTTACCATCAAGGTGTATAAGTCCTGCTAAGATTTGCTTTCCCAAAATGCAGCACCTCGCATTTATCTGAATTAAACTCCATCTGTCACTTCTCAGCCCATCTGGCCTCGATCCTGTTGTAATCTGAGGTAACCCTCTTCACTGTCCACTACACCTCCAATTTTGGTGTCATCTGCAAACTTACTAACTGTACCTCATGCTCACATCCAAATAATTTATATAAATGATGAAAAGGAGAGGACCCAGCACCGATCCTTGTGGCACTCCACTGGTCACAGGCCCCAGTCTGAAAAACAACCCTCCACCACCCTCAGCAAAATACTAAAAATCTAAATAATGGAGATCTAGGGATTCACATAACAATTATTTTTTTTTAAAAAATGCAGGAAGACAAATGGCTTAGATTGAGAGACCACGTGCATCAGGTTTGACAGTATCAGAAATAAAACAGGAAAGCTGAGGAAGACCCCGATAAAAACAGCAGAGACCCTGAGCTGGGTTCTGCTGGAGGCACTGCCATCCCTTGTGACTGTGACTGACCCCCTCCCCCCCCCAGCCAGGGGTCCAGCGACTGACCCCCTACCCCCCCCATCCAGGGGCCCAGCGACTGACCCCCTACCCCCCCCCCCCCCCCCCCATCCAGGGGCCCAGCGACTGACCCCCTACCCCCCCCCCCCCCCATCCAGGGGCCCAGTGACTGACCCCCTACCCCCCCCCCCCCCATCCAGGGGCCCAGTGACTGACCCCCTACCCCCCCCCCATCCAGGGGCCCAGCGACTGACCCCCTACCCCCCCCCATCCAGGGGCCCAGTGACTGACCCCCTACCCCCCCCCCCCCCATCCAGGGGCCCAGTGACTGACCCCCTACCCCCCCCCCCCCCCATCCAGGGGCCCAGTGACTGACCCCCTACCCCCCCCCCCATCCAGGGGCCCAGTGACTGACCCCCTACCCCCCCCCATCCAGGGGCCCAGTGACTGACCCCCTACCCCCCCCCCATCCAGGGGCCCAGCGACTGACCCCCTCCCCCCCCCCCCATCCAGGGGCCCAGTGACTGACCCCCTACCCCCCCCCCCATCCAGGGGCCCAGCGACTGACCCCCCTCCCCCCCATATCCAGGGGCCCAGCGACTGACACAACCCTCACCCCCGCCCCAGTGCCCGGCCAGTCGGCCCACCAGCACCTCCCTCCCCCTCCCCCGGGGGGTCCCAGTGACTGACCTGTTCCCAGCCTGAGGCCTACACTCAGGCTCCGCGCCGCCGCCGCCATGTCACGGTGTGTTCTCCGAGCGGGAGCGAATCCTTGTCCCGGTGAACACGGTGATCCCTAACCTCTCTCTCCCCCCGGCCCCGGTCCCGGTGAGCTCTCTCCTCGCGGGCCGTGAGGCGGCAGGAGCCGGTTTTCCGGGACGTTGCCTCGCGACTGCCCTTAAAGGCGCCTGTCAGTGAATAAATGTCCGGCAACGTTTTTATTCTTCAGGGAGAGGGCTCCCTGAAATAAAGGGACCAGTTCCTCTTCATTCCCCATAAAGTCTGTAATTTTAATCTTACACATCCACTCTGACTCATCCAAGTCTTCAGTTTTAAACCAATTTGTTAGGACATGCCTCCATGGGACTTTATAGTTTTTTTTTGTCAAAGTTACATTTTCTATTCAGTTTGTTCACTGTGAGAAACAAAGCTCACGCACTGCAATAATTTCACTCTGAGACAAGATCTGAATCAGTCGTGCCCTTTATTTCACGCTTGCAAGTGGGTGTGATGTCCACAAGGCAGGGACAAAACACACTGAATTCAACAAATACTCGATATTTATATAATTTGGTTCCTACATACTTTTGTCTTATTTCATTGTGTCCCCCCCTGTTTACATCCTCCACTTCCCTAAGACCGGTACCCATTACTCCTGTTTATCTCTTGTCTTATCCGGCCTTGTCTGTGACAAAATGCTTATTCCTGTTCTCACAAGGCCATTTGACCTCTTCCTGCTGTGGGCACATCCTTGCCTTACCATTATTTGCTCCCTCCATCTGTGCCGCCCCTCCCAGCATCTTATCACTAAGCCCTTTTAGTTGGGGTTTGTTCCTGTGTTTCTGTAAAAGTGGGAAACAGATGTTTATACCTCCCGTTTATACAGGCCTGTCTTCACAGCATCTTATCTAGTGGCCTGTATTTCTACCATTGTCTTACAGAGCCATTTCTTTCTTGCATACATCTTTAGCTAATACAAAAAAACAATTATGCATTTCCTCCACATAGTTCCCATTCTTGTTGACTCAGCTCCTGGCTGAAACAATTACACACTGATGTGAGTTCATTCACCTTGTATCAAAAATTATAATTGGGAATTGCAGAAGTAACATTAATTTACCATATCCCACATTCACAGGTATCATTACACACCTTTCAAAAAGGGGAGATTTAAATCTAGCTCAGACATGGGGTTCGCAGTTGGTAGAAAGCTGGGATAGTGGCCCAGAACAGAGTAGGGATAGTGGGCTAGTGCAGAGTGGGGATAGTGGCCCAGGGCAGAGTGGGGATAGTGGTCCAGTGTCGAGCGGGGATAGTGATCCAGGGTAGAGTGGGGAGAGTGATCCAGTGTAGAGCAGGGATAGCGGGCCAGTGTAGACTGTGGATGGTGGCACAGTGACAAGTGGGGATAGTGGTCCAGTTAGAGCTGGGATAGTGGTCCAGTGTCGAGCTGGGATAGTGGTCCATTGTCGAGCTGGGATACTGATCCAGTGTAGAGTGGGGATAGTGGTCCACTGTAGAGCGGGGATGGTGGGCCAGTGTAGAGTAGGGCCAGTGGTCCAGTGTAGAGTGGGGACAGTGGTCCAGTGTAGATTGGGAACAGTAATTCAGTGTAGAGTGGGGATAATGGCCTAGTACAGAGCGGGGATAGTGCCTGAGTGCAGAGTGGGGACAATGGTCCAGTGGAGAGCGGGGATGGAGGGCCAGAATAGAGCGGGGATAATGTTCCACTGTAGAGCTGGGGTAGTGGTCCAGTGTAGAGTGAGGACAGTGGTCCAGTGTCGTGCGGGGATAGTGGTCCAGTGTAGAGCGGGAATAGTGGTCTAGAGTAGAGCAGGGATAGCGAGCCAGTGTAGAGGGGAGATAGTGTTCCAGTGTCGAGTGGGGATTGTGGTCCAGTGTAGAGTGGAGAGAATGGTCCAGTGTAGAGCAGGGATAGCGGGCCAGTGTCGAGCGGGGAGAGTGGACCAGTCACAAGCGGGGATAGTGGTCTAGTGGAGAGCTGAGATAGTGATCCAATGTAGAGTGTGAATAGTGGCCCATGTAGAGCAGGGATAGTGATTCAGTGACAAGCAGGGATAGTGGTCCAGTGTAGAGTGGGGATAGTGGTCCAGGGTAGAGTGGGGAGAGTGATCCAGTGTAGAGCAGGGATAGCGGGCCAGTGTAGACTGTGGATGGTGGCACAGTGACAAGTGGGGATAGTGGTCCAGTTAGAGCTGGGATAGTGGTCCAGTGTCGAGCTGGGATAGTGGTCCATTGTCGAGCTGGGATACTGATCCAGTGTAGAGTGGGGATAGTGGTCCACTGTAGAGCGGGGATGGTGGGCCAGTGTAGAGTAGGGCCAGTGGTCCAGTGTAGAGTGGGGACAGTGGTCCAGTGTAGATTGGGAACAGTAATTCAGTGTAGAGTGGGGATAATGGCCTAGTACAGAGCGGGGATAGTGCCTGAGTGCAGAGTGGGGACAATGGTCCAGTGGAGAGCGGGGATGGAGGGCCAGAATAGAGCGGGGATAATGTTCCACTGTAGAGCTGGGGTAGTGGTCCAGTGTAGAGTGAGGACAGTGGTCCAGTGTCGTGCGGGGATAGTGGTCCAGTGTAGAGCGGGAATAGTGGTCTAGAGTAGAGCAGGGATAGCGAGCCAGTGTAGAGGGGAGATAGTGTTCCAGTGTCGAGTGGGGATTGTGGTCCAGTGTAGAGTGGAGAGAATGGTCCAGTGTAGAGCAGGGATAGCGGGCCAGTGTCGAGCGGGGAGAGTGGACCAGTCACAAGCGGGGATAGTGGTCTAGTGGAGAGCTGAGATAGTGATCCAATGTAGAGTGTGAATAGTGGCCCATGTAGAGCAGGGATAGTGATTCAGTGACAAGCAGGGATAGTGGTCCAGTGTAGAGTGGGGATAGTGGTCCAGTGTAGAATGGGGACAGTGGGCGAGTGCAGAGCGGGGATAGTCATCCAGTAGAGAGTGGGGATAGTGGTCCAGTAGAGAGTGTGAATAGCGACCCAGTGTAGAGCGGGGGTAGTGGCCCAGTGACAAGTGGGGATAGTGGTCCAGTGTCGAGTGGGGGTAGCGGTCCAGTGTAGAGTTGTGATAGTGGTCCAGTGTCGAGTGGGAATAGCGGTCCAGTGTAGAGTGGGGAGAGTGGTCCAGTGTCGAGTGGGGATAGTGGTCTAATGTAGAGTGGGGAGAGTGGTCCAGTGTCGAGTGGGAATAGCGGTCCAGTGTAGAGTGGGGAGAGTGGTCCAGTGTCGAGTGGGGATAGTGGTCTAATGTAGAGTGGGGAGAGTGGTCCAGTGTCGAGTGGGGATAGTGGCCCAGTGTAGACCTGGGATAGTGGTCCAGTGTAGAGTGGGGACAGTGGTCCAGTGTAGAGTGGGGACAGTTATTCAGTGTAGAGTGGGAATAGTGGCCTAGTACAGAGCGGGGATAATGTTCCAGTGTAGAGTGGGGATAGTGGTCCAGTGTAGAGTGGGGAGAGTGGACCAGTGTAGAGTGGGGATAGTGGTCCAGTGTAGAGTGGGGATAGTGGCCCATTGTCGAGTGGGTACAGTGGTCCAGTGTTGAACAGGGATAGTGGTCCAGTGTAGAGTTGGGATAGTGGTCCAGTGCAGAGCGGGGATAGCGGGCCAGAGTAGAGCAGGGATAGTGGGCCAGAGTAGAGCGGGGATAGTGGTCCAGAGTAGAGCAGGGATAGTGGTCCAGTGTAGGGCGGGGATAGTGGTCCAGTGTAGAGCGGGGATAGCGGGCCAGAGTAGAGCAGGGATAGCGGGCCAGAGTAGAGCGGGGATAGTGGTCCAGAGTAGAGCGAGGATAGTGGTCCAGTGTAGAGCAGGGATAGCGGGCCAGTGTAGAGCGGGGAGAGTGATCCAGGGTAGAGTGGGGATAGTGGTCCAGTGTAGAGTGGGGATAGTGGTCCAGTATAGAGTGGGGAGAGTGGCCCAGTGTAGAGCGGTGATAGCAGTCCAGTGTGGAGCGGGGATACTGGCCCAGTGTAGGATGGGGATAGTGGTCCAGTGTAGGATGGGGATAGTGGTCCAGTGTAGTGTGGGATGGTGGCCCAGTGTAGAGCAGGGATAGTGACCCAGTGAGAAGCGGGGATACTGGCCCAGTGTAGGATGGGGATAGTGGTCCAGTTTAGAGCGGGGATAGTGGCCCAGTGTAGAGCAGGGATAGTGGTCCAGTGAGAAGCGGGGATAGTGGCCCAGTGTAGAGTGGGAGTATTGGCCTTGCATGGAACAGTGCAGAGCGGGGAATAGTGGCCTAGTGCAGAGCAGGGAATAGTAGCCCTGTGAGGAGTATGGTAGCAGTGGCCCAGTGCAGAGTAGGGTTAGTGGCCCAGTGCGGAAAATGGTGACAGTGGCCCAGTGCAGAGTATGGTGGCAGTGGCCCAGTGCAGAGCAGGGGATAGTGGCCCAGTGCGGAGTATGGTGGCAGTGTCCCAGTGCAGAGTATGGTGGTAGTGTCCCAGTGCAGACTGGGGGATAGTGGCCCTGTGAGGAGTAGTGGCAGTGACCCATTGCAGAGTGGGGGATAATGACCCAGTGGAGAGCGGGGGATAATGACCCAGTGGAGAGCGGGGGATAGTGGCCCAGTGCGGAGTATGGTGGCAGTGGCCCAGTGTGGAGTGTGGTGGCACCCGGTGGTCAGACTAAGTGGAGGCCCCCTATGCTGTATGCTGCAGAGAGGCCTTTGGAGAAAGGCTGCAATGTTTGTCTTTTTAACTTTGCTTCTTGTTTTTCTGACCAATGGTCATACAGTGTATAGCTGTAATGTAACCTTTTTCTTCATTTCTCTATTCTGTAATTAAGGATTTACCTAGGTTCTCTGTACTTAAGATGACACTCAAAGTGGCGACGTATAAACCTTTAACTGTACTCATTGAGTACATGTGACACTAAAGCTAATTCATTTCGATTCAGGTATGAACACTACCACTGCCCCTTATGGGCTGCTTAGCAGCACTTAAATTAGGGGGCTGTTCAGGACCCCACGTGGGGCTGTGAGCTAAAAGTTTGGCTGGAGTGGGTCGTACACTGCAGAGGAAGAATGGCTTGGTCAGGTGAAGCCACAACAGTAAGGCTCCAGCTGTAACCGGCCCTCACTATCACAGTTCCCACTGACATGGATTGTAACAACTTCTGACTTTGAAATGGGGTCATGGAGGGAAAAAGTTTAATCAGCCTTACACTCTGCTTTTAAATGTTGGGTGCCATGGGGCCAGATTGTTGACCAGATATGGGTAGGAATGGTGTTGGTCAGGAACATAATTTTGCATCTCCAAATCACTGGTTTGGTGGTCCCGATCCATGTTTTGAGATGGACATTCCAGGAACAGAGCGGTGACTGCCTGCAATCAGCAAACAGCTAGTTAAGGCAATTAAAAGATCAACATAACTGGTTGACGCACCCACCTCAGGCTATACCCCTTTTCCTTCCTAGCTCTATCGTCTCCCTCTGCCTTATATATTGAGTTGCTCACCTTCACAAATGTTATCCCCTCTGCATTCCAGCATGCTGCCTCCAAACTCCACAACTGACTTTCCCGCAGAAAGGCTACCAACATCATCAAAGACCCATCCCAGCCTGGTAATACTGTCCTACAACCTCCTCTGTCAGGCAGAAGATACAGAAGCTTGAACACACGCATGTTCAAGAACATGGTCAAGAACAGCTTCTTCCTTGCCATTACTGGATCGATGAATGGACTCTCTAACTTCAAACAGTGTTGATCTCGTTAATGTTGATCTTGCTTCACACACCTCCTGCGCAGTGTAAACTGTACACCTCAACTTTGTCTGAGCTTATGATCTACATAATCTTGCTTACTATGATCTGCTTGCATTGTTCACAAATAAATCTTTTCACTGTACTTAGATGCATGTGACCACAATAAATCAAATCAAAATCAAATCAAATCAAACTGCCCTCCAACACCAGTGCCCCCTCAACTTTTAGTTAAGGACTGACTGTGGACCATACCCTGAGTTGTTGATGTCTGGTGTCGAAGATGAAAGTCCAAAGGATCAAATGGCAAGCTCAATTAATGATATGTCAGCAACTTTATGTAAGCAATTCTGCCATTTCTTTTCATATTCAGCCTCCCCCCATAGCTCAAATCCTCCAACCCTGACAACATCCTTGTAAACCTTTTCTGAACCCTTCCAAGTTTCACAACATCTCTCCGATAGGAAGGAGACCAGAACTGCACACAATATTCCAACAGTGGCCTAACCATTGTCCTGTACAGACATGTCATTGCCATATCATGTGATCTTCCCAACTTCTCCGTCACTGTACATATCATTAAGAGTCAGTTGAACAATGGTCAACTCAATCAGACAGCAAAATCAATGAAAGAAGTGTAGAACTTATAATGGAGGCCAAAGGTTATAGCTTATTCTTGCTAATAGGAGGAATTTGAAGCTCATTCAACACTGAATACTTGGCTCTCCTCCTTTACCATCCGCCTTAAAGCCTCTTTGATCAAGTCTTTCTTCCTGACTCCTAACCTTCCTTGGTTTGGCATCCATTTATTTCTGCCCATTTGCTCTGAAATGCAATGAGATATTTTTCTATGTTGAAATCCTGAATTAAATCAAAGCCTTTGCCATTTTATTCATGTCTTGGGCAATGTACATTGGGGAAGAAGTACAGTTATAGCACTGCATGAAAATAAGATATAATTGTGAAGAGAGATGATTTATCCCAAACAAAGAGTCTAAGATGGAAGAACAAAGTTTCCTGCATCATAAGAAAGTGGCAGAGAAATGATATGTCAGTATCAATAAATGGTTTAATATTTCTATCACATGCTAGTCATGTAATAGTCTAAAAAGGCAGCTCAACGCCATCTATTCAGGGACAACTAACTTGGGGGAATCGATAAATAGCCAGCATCGTGCGTATCCAGAAACTGAATTTTCGAACAACTGCAATATATTGTTGCAGTAAGTTTGTGGGTAATTGTTGCAGTGAGACTTTGGATAGAAATAAACTACAGATAATGTCTCTCCCATTAGTAACTGCACAGAAGTCTGTAACAGTTCGGAATTGTTGAATAGAAAAACTGAGAATTACTTAAATGGAGAGAGAGAGAGAGAGACACTGCCAAGCTGGAGAGAGACTTGGCACTCTAGCATGCAAGTGCAGCAAGCAGCTATAAAGGCAAGTAGAATATTGTCACTTATTTCAAGGAGAATGGATATAAAGGTAGGGAACATTTGTTTCAAGGTATTGTGAAGAGATTGGTGAGAACATCAGACTGGGTTGCTACTTGGATGACATTACCACTATGCAGCTATATTAAAAAAGGCCTTTCTCCTGATAAAAGCCTACTCAATACATTTAAATCTATTCAAGCACATAATCTTTTATTTAAACATTTATATTCAAAACCCCACATAAAGGAGAGTTAAGCTCTTTATGATCCTTGGAGCTGTCGATCAAACTGAATCTTCAGATCTCTGACTGTGAAAACATTCTGGATGCCCTGGTCCAGAAGCCCTGACATCCACTGGTTTCACTGGCAGTGGGGAGAGTGGGTTGGAGGGAGGGAGTGGGGGCTGGGTTTAGAGAGATAAAGTACTTTTTTGCAGAGGTATTTCTTTGGAAGGGTATGGTACCTCTTTGGGAAATGTCATGTACTTTGGGAGAGGTCATGGAGCTTTGGAAAAGTCAGTTAGCTCTTTGGCATTGTAGACATGAATGTGCATAAAAACCGATAAGATCTACGGATCTGTCAACTTGCAAAGGCATTGAAATTCCCAGCTCCTTTAACCTTATAAACAAAGCCTGGCTGTTGGTGAATAAAGTACTGATTTAAGGTAGCTGTTTGTTGACTTAAGCCTGGCATTAGTGCTGCTTGACTGCTCCCAGCCTTGTCCTAGGGAAACCTGTAGATTCTAGTTTGAACCCATTGGTAGGCAGGGGGCTTATTATGTGATAAGCAGATCCTGACCTATTTTCCTGGGAGTGAGTTTGGGGCTGTACTCAATTAAAGGTGCTAAGGGGATGTAATGGGAGTGAATGAGGAGTTGGATGCTGAGAACCACCCGCCTGGCCTCAGTGTCAACTCCTTCCACTCTCCACCCCTGTAACCACCACTGACTGCCAACGTTTGCTCTAAACTGTTCCGAGGATCTAGACAGTGTGCCAAGACCATTCCCAGCACTGACTTCTGATTTTGGGAGTCGTAGGAGAAAACAAAATTAGAGCTAACCTACTCTACCATCCCATCCCAGCAACACTCAACCCAGGTATTGGTCTATGCTGAACTGGTGCTGCTATTGAACCTGATCACTCGCAATAGATAAGTCCTCCACACCCAAGGTCCTTGATTCCAGAATTGTGTCAGGCTTCCCAAGATGGAGGCCTGACACTTGACCTCTAAGTGTCTGAGCAGCTGTCCAAGGCATCAGATTGAAGAGAGTGGATGTTAGCTACTCACTAATGGTCTCAATTAGCAGTATGGGCCTTCCTACCACGGACTCAATCAAGGTAGAATGAGAATGGGGAGTCCCACCAACATACCAGCCACAAAGAAGGACAAAGGGGATTCCAACTCATGGATTTGCATCAAATAGATGGAGCTGTGGGACAAAAACCTTAAAATTCAGTTCAATAATCATGAGCAAAATGATAACTGATTTTTGTTTTGCAAATGCAACCTGCATTAGCTGTCCATCTTGGGAAGTTAAAGCATTCAGTCGAGTGAAACCTGACTGGTAAGAATAAACAGCTCAGTTGTCTCAGCTTCAAGGCTAATGTTCTTTCTGAATTTTGCATAGAGTTGTACTTTAGGATGGGGTAGCATGTTGAATGGTCTCCTCATGGGCCTGAAAAGCCTGGAACTCACCTTAGAGACAAATTTTAATCATTTGATTAAAATATGTGCTAACAGCTGGAAGTGACATCATTTGCAACATTAATTGCAATATTTGAGCTGGCTTGTGAAAGTATATTCATGGAGAGACAATGAAATAATGTAGCAAATTCCTCGAGTTATAATTTGTCAGCTTAGTGATCTCACATGAATCATCTAAGCATTCTTGCTGGAATTCCTTTGAATGGCAATAATGTTGTTTACTGTTAAAGCACTCTAATCTTTAAAGCCCTCTAGCAATTTCATTAAAAGAAAAATGAATGAGATGGGAAACAATCTCATCGCGTTATTACAAGTGGGAGAAGTTTTAATGTTTGGTAGATTATTCACATTTTTAATCTTCAAACTCGAAGCCACTGTAATATGCTTCATACTTGGTACCTTCCAGCTCAAGCTCTGTGAATTTGCCATGGCAACAATAGACCCATTGCGTTACGGAGAACGCTAGCCAATGGTTGGAATGTTAAATTAGTCAACAACACCTAGAGGGCTGCTGGCTGCAATTACAGCAGAGCTACACACCAGAAGATTTGAAGTTGTGCTGATAGTTGTTAGTCCAAAAGCTGCTTTACCTTGATTCTTATTCACTTGCAGGATGAAGCCACCATTGACCAGGCCAACATTCCCCACTCCTAATTGCCCAGAGGGCAGTTAAAAGTCATCTGCATTGCTGTGGGTCTGGAGTCACATGGCAGCTTCCTTTCCTAAAGGATATTAGTGAACCAGATTTTTTTTTTCGACAATGGATTCACAGTCATCCTTAGATTCTTAATTCCAGGTTTGATTGTATTCAAATTTCACCATCTCCCCTGCTAGGATTCATAGAATATAGAATGTTACAGCACAGTACAGGCCCTTCGCCCCTCTATGTTGCGCCGACCTGTGAAATTAATCTGATGCTCATCTAACCTACACTGTTCCATCATTATCCATATGTATGTCCAATGCCCATTTAATTGCCCTTAAATTTGGCGAGTCTACTACAGTTGCAGGCAGGCCATTCCACACACTATGACTCTGAGTAAAGAAACTACCCCTGATATCTATCCTAAATCTATCACCCCTCAATTTACAGCTATGTCCCATCTGAGGAAAAAGACTATCACTGTCCACCCTATCTAACCTTGTGATTATCTTATACGTCTCGATTAAGACACCTCTCAACCTTCTTCTCTCCAACAAAAATAGATTCAGTTCCCTCAGCCTTTCCTCATAAGACCTTCCTTCCATACCAGGCAACATTCTAGTAAATTTCCTCATCCTTCCGATAATGCAATGACCAGGTATGACCTTACCATTGTCTTATATAGCTGAAGCATGACCTTGTTGCTCCGAAACTCAATCCCCTACCAATAAATGCCAACACATAATTTACCTTCTTAACAACCCTATCAATCTGGGTGGCAACTTTCAGGGATTTATGCACCTGGACACCAAGATCTCTCTGTTCATCTATGCTGCCAATAATTTTACCATTAGCCCAGTAGTCTGCATTCCTGTTACTTCTTCCAAAGTGAACTACCTCATACATTTCCACATTAAACTCAATTTGCCACTTCTCAGCCCAGCTCTACATCTTATCTATGTCCCTCTGTAACCCACAACATCCTTCAGCACTATCCACAACACTGCCTACCTTAGTGTCATCTGCAAATTTACTAACCCGACCTTCTATGCCCACATTCAGATCATTTCTAAAAACGACAAACAGCAGTGGCCCCAAAACAGATCTTTGTGGCTCACTACTGGTAACTAAGCTCCAGGATGAACATTTCCCATCAACCATCACTCTCTGTCTTCCTTCAGCTTGACAATTTCTGATCCAAACCACTAAATCACCTTCAATCCTGAAATTCCATATTTTGTACAATAACCTATCACGTAGAGCTTTATCAAACATCTTACTGAAGTCCATATACACTACATCAATCGCTTTACCTTCATCCACCTGTTCTGTCACCTTCCTGAAGAAGTCAATAAGGTTAATGAGGCACAACCTATGCTTCACAAAACCATGTTGACTATCCCTAATCAACTTATTCCTTTCTAGATGATTATAAATCCTATCTCTTATAACCTTTTCCAACACCTTACACACAACTGTTGGAATATTGTGTGCCGTTCTGGTCTCCTTCCTAGCAGAAAGATGTTGTGAAACTTGGAAGGGTTCAGAAAAGATTTACAGGGATGTTGCCAGGGTTGGAGGATTTGAGCTATAGGGAAAGGTTAAACAGGCTGGGGCTATTTCCCTGGAGCATCGGAGGCTGAGGGGTGACCTTATAGAGGTTTACAAAATTATAAGGTGCATGGATAGGGTAAATAGGCAGAGTCTTTTTCATGGGGTGGGGGAGTCCAGAACTAGAGGGCATAGGTTTAGGGTGAGAGGGGAAAGATATAAAAGAGACCTAAGGGGCAACTTTTTCACGCAGAGGGTGGTATGTATATGGAATGAGCTGTCAGAGGACATGGTGGGGGCTGGTACATTGCAGCATTGAAAAGGCATTTGGATGGGTATATGAATAGGAAGGTTTTGGAAGGATATGTGCCAGGTGCTAGCGGGTGGGACTAGATTGGGTTGGGATATCTGGTCGGCATGGAAGAGTTGGACCGAAGGGTCTGTTTCCATGCTGTACATATCTGTGACTCTAAGAGCCAACCATGTTTTAAATGGTGAGGCAGAATTCTCACTAGAGAGCAGCAAGAGGCATACACACACTGACATCACATTATTACCAAATGTATCAAAATTAATAGCAGTTTCCCATTCACTTACCCACTGAATATGAAAAGAAATGGCAGAATTGCTTACATAAAGTTGCTGACATATCATTGATTGAGCTTGCCATTTGATTCTCTGGACTTTCATCTTTGACACCAGACATCAACAACTCAGGGTATGGTCCACAGTCAGTCCTTAACTAAAAGTTGAGGGGGCACTGGTGTTGGAGGGCAGTTTGATTTGATTTGATTTTGATTTGATTTATTGTGGTCACATGCATCTAAGTACAGTGAAAAGATTTATTTGTGAACAATGCAAGCAGATCATAGTAAGCAAGATTATGCAGATCATAAGATCAGACAAAGTTGAGGTGTACAGGTTACACTGCGCAGGAGGTGTGTGAAGCAAGATCAACATTAACAAGATCAACACTGTTTGAAGTTAGAGAGTCCATTCATCGATCCAGTAATGGCAAGGAAGAAGCTGTTCTTGAACATGCTCTTGAACATGCGTGTGTTCAAGCTTCTGTATCTTCTGCCTGACAGAGAAGGTTGTAGGACAGTATTACCAGGCTGGGATGGGTCTTTGATGATGTTGGTAGCCTTTCTGCGGGAAAGTCAGTTGTGGAGTTTGGAGGCAGCATGCTGGAATGCAGAGGGGATAACATTTGTGAAGGTGAGCAACTCAATATATAAGGCAGAGGGAGATGATAGAGCTAGGAAGGAAAAGGGTTATTGCCTGAGGTGGGTGCGTCAACCAGTTATGTTGATCTTTTAATTGCCTTAACTAGCTGTTTGCTGATGACAGGCAGTCATCGCTCTGTTCCTGGAATGTCCATCTCAAAACATGGATCGGGACCACCAAACCAGTGATTTGGAGATGCAAAATTATGTTCCTGACCAACACCATTCCTACCCATATCTGGTCAACAATCTGGCCCCATGGCACCCAACATTTAAAAGCAGAGTGTAAGGCTGATTAAACTTTTTCCCTCCGTGACCCCATTTCAAAGTCAGAAGTTGTTACGATCCATGTCAGTGGGAACTGTGATAGTGAGGGCCGGTTACAGCTGGAGCCTTACTGTTGTGGCTTCACCTGACCAAGCCATTCTTCCTCTGCAGTGTACGACCCACTCCAGCCAAACTTTTAGCTCACAGCCCCACGTGGGGTCCTGAACAGCCCCCTAATTTAAGTGCTGCTAAGCAGCCCATAAGGGGCAGTGGTAGTGTTCATACCTGAATCGAAATGAATTAGCTTTAGTGTCACATGTACTCAATGAGTACAGTTAAAGGTTTATACGTCGCCACTTTGAGTGTCATCTTAAGTACAGAGAACCTAGGTAAATCCTTAATTACAGAATAGAGAAATGAAGAAAAAGGTTACATTACAGCTATACACTGTATGACCATTGGTCAGAAAAACAAGAAGCAAAGTTAAAAAGACAAACATTGCAGCCTTTCTCCAAAAGCCTCTCTGCAGCATACAGCATAGGGGGCCTCCACTTAGTCTGACCACCGGGTGCCACCACACTCCACACTGGGCCACTGCCACCATACTCCACACCGGGCCACTATCCCCCGCTTTGCACTGGGCCACTGCCACCATACTCCGCACTGGGTCACTATTCCCCGCTCTGCACTGGGCCCCTGCCACCATACTCTGCACTGGGCCCCTGCCACCATACTCCGCACTGGGCCACAAACCCCTGCTCTGCACTGGGCCACTATTCCCCGCTCCGCACTGGGCCACTGTCACCATACTCTGCACTGGGCCACTAACCCCGATCTACACTGGGCCACTGCCACCATACTCCGCACTGGGCCACAAACCCCTGCTCTGCACTGGGCCACTATTCCCCGCTCTGCACTGGGCCACTATCCTCCGCTCCGCACTGGGCCACTGCCACCATACTCCGCACTGGGCCACTAACCCCGATCTACACTGGGCCACTGCCACCATACTCCGCACTGGGCCACTAACCCCGATCTACACTGGGCCACTGTCACCATACTCCACACTGGGCCACTATCCCCTGCTCTGTACCAGGTCACTGCCACCATACTCCTCACAGAGCCACTATCCCCCGCTCTGCACTGTTCCATGCAAGGCCAATATTCCCGCTCTACACTGGGCCACTATCCCCGCTTCTCACTGGCCTGCTATCCCCGCTCTACACTGGAACACTATCCCCACTCTACACTGGACCACTATCCCTGCTCTACACTGGAACATTATCCCTGCTCTACACTGGACCTCTATCCCCGCTCTACACTGGACCACTATCCCTGCTCTACACTGTACCACTATCCCCACTCTGCACTGGGCCACTATCCCCACTCTAAACTGTACCACTATTCCAGCCCTACACTGGACCACTATCCCCGCTCTACACTGTACCATTATACCCGCTCTGCACTAGGCCACTATCTCTGCTCTACACTGGACCGCTATCCCCACTCTACACTGGACCACTATCCCCGCTCTGCACTAGGCCACTATCTCTGCTCTACACTGGACTGCTATCCCCACTCTACACTGGACCACTATCCCCGCTCTGCACTAGGCCACCATCTCCGCTCTACACTGGACTGCTATCCCCACTCTACACTGGCCTGCTATTCCTGCTCTACACTGGTCCACTCTCCCCACTCTACACTGGACCACTATCCCCACTCTACACTGGAACATTATCCCTGCTCTACACTGGACCTCTATCCCTGCTCTACACTGGCCCGCTATCCCTGCTCTACACTGGACCACTCTCCCCACTCTACACTGGACCACTCTCCCCACTCTACACTGGGCCACTCTCCCCACTCTACACTGGGCCAC
The DNA here is from genome assembly GCF_020745735.1 of Hemiscyllium ocellatum. Lineage (NCBI taxonomy): Eukaryota > Metazoa > Chordata > Chondrichthyes > Orectolobiformes > Hemiscylliidae > Hemiscyllium > Hemiscyllium ocellatum. The sequence goes on along the minus strand of NC_083403.1, from coordinate 19,044,496 downwards.
TATCCCCACTCGAAACTGGAACACTATCCCCACTCAAAACTGGACCACTATCCCCACTCTACATTGGAACATTATCCCCACTCTACTCGGGCCCTCTATTCCCGCTCCACACTGGACCACAATCCCCGCTCTCCACTGGACCACTATCCCCACTCTGCACTGGGCCATTCTCCCCACTCTGCACTGGGCCACTATCCATGCTCTGCACTGGATCACTATCCCTGCTCTACACTGGACCGCTATCCCAGCTCTAACTGGATCACTATCCTCGCTTGTCACTGTGCCACTATCCACAGTCTACACTGGCCCGCTATCCCTGCTCTTCACTGGATCACACTCCCCACTCTACACTGGAACACTCTCCGCGCTCTATATTGGCCCGCTATCCCTGCTCTACTCTGGCCCGCTATCCCTGCTCTACACTGGACCACTATCCCCGCTCTGCACTGGACCACTATCCCAGCTCTACACTGGACCAATATCCCCGCTCAACACTGGACCACTGTACCCACTCGACAATGGGACACTATCCCCACTCTACACTGGACCACTATCCCCACTCTACACTGGACCACTATCCCAGCTCTACACTGGACCACTATCCCCGCTCTACACTGGACCACTATCCCCGCTCTGCACTGGACCACTATCCCCACTCTACACTGGACCACTATCCCAGCTCTACACTGGACCACTAATCCCACTCTGCACTAGGCCACTATCTCCGCTCTACACTGGACCGCTATCCCCACTCTACACAGGTCCAGTCTTCTGGCATTATCCCTGTAGACAATTATGACATAATGATCAAAGCCAAAGGCTCTGCAATCTCTTCTATGGCTTCCCAGGGAATCCTAGGATAAATCCTATCCACCTCAGGGGTCTTATTTTCAGATCTTCCAAAATTGCTAAAACCTTCTCTTTGTCAACTGCAATCCCATCTAATCTTGTAGCCTGTACCTCTGTATTCTCATTAACACTGCACATTTTCCAATGTAAATATTGACGAAAAGTATTCATTAAGCGCTTCCCCAATGTCCTAAGATTCCACACACAACTTCCTACTAATACCTTCGTTTGGCCCTAATGTTACTCTAGTCGTTCTTTTATCCCTGATATATTTATAAAATACCTGAGGGTTTTTCTTGATCCTATCCACCAACAACTTCTCATGTTCCATCCTGACTCTTCTTAGCCGTCTCTTTAGGTCTTTACTGGCTAATTTATAACTCTCAAACCCCTACCTGAGCCTTCATGCCTCATCCTCACATAAACCTTCTTGTTACCCTGGGTCCCCTGAAAATTCCTTGAGTCTCTGGATTAACAGTTCAGTGATTATACATCAAGGCCACCATCTCTCCATGATATCTTACACTAGGGGCTGAATCTTTCTAGAAATTAATGAAGTGCCATTTTTGTTGAGTTTCATGGAGGGTTTCTCTTTGGGATGCCTTGCAAACTTTCTCATACAATCTTCCTAAATCTACCTCAGTCATTATGTAAAAAGCCTCTAATGTGCCCATTCTGATGCTGGCCAATTCTCCCACTCACTGAAGGCAGAACTACTTGTCACAGCTGAGATATCCCAGGATTCATGGCACCATCTTTGAAAGCCAACCATGTATCCAGTAAAACACTGGCATTCTAGAGTCGACACAGTGCACATTGTGGGACAACATCCACAGAGGAAACACTTCCTAGGGTACATAGGTGACATCAGTGCTGTTGCACGTACAGCAGCTAATTCCCATACCTATCGCTATTTAAATACTGGGTCACACAGCTTTCCTTTCCCTAGCCACATCGCATTATCCAATCCATTCAAAGTCACTGCTGCTGTTACCCCCACGACCATAGTAGCCCATCCTTTTATACAGTTCTGAAGAAGAATTAAACTGGACTCGAAACACTAATTCTGTTTTTCTTTCCCTTGTTCGGACAGCCTCTCTTGACACGCTCCAGAAGCATCATGAAGAGTGTTAAGTGATGCTTATGGAGGAATTGGTGGAAGCTGGTACAATTGCAACATTTAAGAGGCATTTGTATGGGTATATGAATAGGAAGGGTTTGGAGGGATATGGGCCGGGTGCTGGCAGGTGGGACTAGATTGGGTTGGGATATCTGGTCGGCATGGACGGGTTGGACCGAAGAGTCTGTTTCCATCATGTACATCTCTATGACTCTATGACTCTACTTATCAATCTTAGACTCTTTAAATGTCTGAACTTCCTTTTTCACCATGACCTACAGAGCATCTTCCTCCTTGATAAAGACAGATATTAAGTATTCATTTAAACCTTCAGCTACATCCTCTGCTTCCACGCATTCATCCCCTTTTTGGCTCCCATTCCACGTCTTAGTACAATTTTACAATTTATGATGATGACCTCTGTAAAAAACTTCAGATTCACCTTTAGAAAAGAAGAGGTTTTCCACAGGATCACAGTTTTTCAATATTTATCAAAATGATTTGTACACAGAACCGAAATTTGCAGATGATACCAAATTGGAAAGTATGGTGAATACTGTGGAGCACTGTGACAAAATAGGAAGTCATCATTAAAATAATTGGAGAAAGTGTGTGTAAATGTCAAATGAATTTCTTTGTAGATCAAAGTGCGACAGTACATTTTGTTCAGAAGAATAAGGAGAACACATTCACCTTTGAAGCTAACTGTTTAAATGGATGGAGAACAGGGCGATTTGGGCTTACAGATATGAGAAGTGCTAAAGAAGAGATGCAGATAAATAAGGCCATTAAAAAAAAATTGTGCTCGTTTAGAAGTGATAGATTGAAATGAAAAGCTGAAAAGTTGTGTTGAAGTAAAGTAGAACCTTGATGAGACCACAGTTGGAGCACTGTGAACCATTTTGGATTCTCTTATCGGAAGGAGGTACAGGCTGTGGGGAAGACTGAACGAAGATTTACTTGGTTGAGGTTGTAACTATCAGGAAAGATTGACCCAATCACTTCTCTCTAGGAAAAAGAAATCTGAGAATGACCTGATAGAGATTGTGGAAGGGTACATGTAAAGACATTCCTATTTACAGGGAAGACCAGAACTAGGGTCTGTAAACATAAGATAAACACTAATGAATCCAATAAGGGAATTCAAAAAACTTCTTTAATAAATAGTTGTTACATGGTGGAATTACTTTTTATTCTTGTGGGAAGTAGTTGTTGCTGGCTGGCCAACATTTATCATCCATCCTTAGTTGCTCTTGAGAAGGTGGTTGTGAGCTGCCTCTTGAATTGATGTAGTTCATGTGCTGGAGATCATGCACAATGCCTTTAGGTGGAGAGTTCCAGGATATTGAGAGTGAAGGAATGGCAATGTATTTCCAAATCAGGATGTTGAGTGGCTTGGAGGGGGACTTCCAGGTAGTGCTGTTCCCATGTATCTGCTGCTCTTGTCCTTCTAGATGGAAGTGGTTCTGGGTTTGAAAAGTGCTGACTGAGGATTTTATGGTGAATTTCTACAATGCATCTTGTAGATAATACACACTGCTACTACTGAGCATTGGTGGCAGAGGGAGTAAATGCTGTGGATGTGGTGCCAATGAAGGAGGCTGCTTTGTCCTGGACGGTGTCAAGTTCCTTGAGTGTTGTTGGATCTGCACCATCCAGGCAAATGGGGACTATTCCATCACCCTCCTGACTTGTGTCTCGTAAATGGTGGAGTCAGGCTTTGGGGAGTCTGGAGGTGAGTTACTTGTTACAGTATTCCTAACTCCTGAATTTATGCATGCACTGAATTTATATGACAATAGTAAGGTCAGGAACTGAGTGGCCCTGGCAAAAGCCAAACTGGACGCCAGTGAGCAGGTTGTTTCTGCACAGAAGCAGCTTAATAACACTGTTGATGACACCTTCCATCAGCTTACTGCTTTTTGTGTACAAGATATACTTGGGCAATTTGCCACATTATTGGGTAGATGCCAGGGTTGTAACTGTTCTGGAGCAGTTTGGCTAAGGGTGCGGCAAATTCTGGAGCACAAGTCTTCAGTACTATTGTCAGAATAATGACAGGGCCCATAGCCTTTTGCCTCCAACTTGATTGATTGCTTGATATCATGTGAAGTGATTGCATTAGCTGAAGACTGGTATCTGTAATGCTGGGGACTGCTGGAGGAGACCAAGCTGGATTGTTCATTCAGCACTTCTGGCTGGAGATTGCTGTGAATGCTTCAGCCTTATGTTTTGCACTGACTTGCTGGGCGCTTCCATCATTGAGATGGGATGTTTGTGGAGCCTCCTCCTCCACTGAGTTGTTTAATTGTTCACCATCATTCACGATTGGATGTGGCAGGACTGCAGAGCTTAGATCTGATGCATTAGTTGTGGAATTGCTTTGCTATTTTTATCATTTGCTGCTTATGATGTTTGGAACACAAAAATTCCTGTTTGGTAGTTTTACCAACTTGACACACATTTTTCGGAATAATTGAAGGAAAACGCAAAGATGAATTTAATGGGAATATGGGTATGTACATAGGGAAAAATAGATAGAAGGAAATGTTGATAGTTTAGATGTTAAGGTTGGGGAGTACCTTCACTTGGGTCTGTTTGGGAATATTTACTGATGATTGCACAGTGTTGAACACCATTCATGGCACCTTAGATACTGAAGCAGTCCATGTCCAAATGCAGCAAGAGACAGATAATGTTCAAGTTTATGTTAATGAGTGACAACATTCATGCCACAGAAGTGCCAGTTATTAATTATCCCCAACATGAGAAAATATAACTGTTTCCCTTGGCATTATCTTCACTGAATCCCACACAATCAACATCTTGAGGTTAGTTTTACATAGCATCCCTACAGTGTGGAAACAGGCCCTTCGGCCCAATAGTCCACACCGACCCTCCAAAGAGTAACCCACCTCGGCCCATTCCCCTACTCTATATTTACCCTAGACCAGTGGGCAATTTACCACGACCAATTCACCTAACCTGCACATCTTTGGATTGTGGGAGGAAATTGGATCACCCGGAGGAAATCCACGCAAGCACGGGGAGAATGTGCAAACTCCACACAGTCACCTGAGGCCAGAATCGAGCCCAGATCCTTGGCGCTGTCAGGCAGCAGTGCTAGCTACTGAGCCACCGTGCCCCCCCAAGACATTTGAGCAGAAGTTTAACTGCACAAGTTACAGAAATATCATGGTCAGAAGCTGAATGTCCTGCAGGGAAGCTGGAGGGTGGTGGCTTTCCACCACCTTGCTTTCCTTGCCCATGTGTGACTTGATGCTATGAGACTTCTGTAGTCTGTAGTTTAGGATTCTAGGACAACTTTCTGCTGGTTGTAAACAAACATGCTGCTCCCTCAGTTGTAAGTTTCCCGATACTGGATAATGCAAAAGGGTCCTGAGAAAGTAATTTCAATGATGTACAACATAACAGCTCTATGTGGTCTCTTTGTAAATTATGCAAACACTTTAACATCAGAACTCTTAAATAGTATATTTAATATCTTTTATTATGTCTTTTATTTTGGGAACTGTAAGATGGGGGCTCTGTAAGGCTAATGATATTCATCTGTCAATGTCAATAGGAAAGTAGTGACGAGTAAATGAAGACATAAATTAGATAATATTTTCCTGTCCTGAACTCTTGGCTAAATTATTAAGAGCGGATGACTACTGAAGAGTCAATGTTCAATATAGAAATATTATTTTACTTCTGGTCAAATTACATGGTTCATGTGATTCATATTCCTACAGAACAAACAAAAATCCTTGTTTTATTAACTCTGCCATAGAGCATTTGAATTATTTGAAGACCAAACCTTTCTGACATTTCAAAGCTCAGATATTGACAAATCTCATTTCAGTTTGTCCAGTTACATATCTTCAACTTGTTCTCCTTCACAGTTCTCGATGTACAATCCTAAATTTAGCCTAGATATCTGGCATAGAATGAATATTGCATGATCTTGTCATGACTTTAAATTGCAGAAGACAAAGAATTTCTAAAGCACAGCCACACATCACTGGAGCTTCTCATTTTAAATTCGGATTGTTTGCCCCTTTAGGCAGGTTATTTCAGAAGATAAATGACAATGAGCCAAATGCAATTCTTGATAAACGGCACAAATGAATAAGTGGGTAAATGAAGATATAAACTCTGTAGAATTGACATTTATGCTCAGAAGTAATGTTTATTTCAGAAATATAACTCGTCAACCAGAGACATGAGCACAAACACCCAAAATTATTAGAAAGACTGAAAAGTTTCCCATGAAGTTGTTTGGAGTAATTCATATGATACACTATTTCATAACAGCGTGGAAGCAGGTTCTGTTATATTTCACAAGTTCCATGTCTTTCAAGCCACAGGATCTAACTGTTGAAACCTTGAAACCAATTAAAGACTAATTATTGCTGGTGAAGAAATTTGTAGCTTGTTCATTGCAAATGTTTGGCTCCAGGCCAGAAAGATAACTAGACATGACTAATCGCTGGAGCCCTAGGTCTCCACGCTCGACTGAGTATCGAAGGTAGACTGCAGGTTGATGAGGCATCCTATCCTTTTCTGACTCAGCCTTGTTCTGCCAAGGGATGCTGGGAATTTAGTTGCATCCATAAACCAGCACCTGTTAAAACTCATGGACCAAACTGATGTTGGAAGTATGATGGACAGCTACAAATATTTTACACAAGGTTACTACAAAGTTCTACACCTCCATAAAATGTAGCATAAAAACAAAGTTCTTCCACTCTTCATGTTTCTCTCTCCCTTCCTTGTCAAGTTCTTTCTATTTGTTTGTTTCTTTTCTCTCCTGTGCGTCTGTCTAACTCACACATTGGCTTGCCCCACTCATCGGGTAAATTTGTCCATCCACCTCTTCTCCTCACTCTTTACCCCTTTCTGAGAAGGAAAACAATGCACAATTAAGAAAACTACTTTCCCGTTCAGCCTTCAATGAAAACAAAAGTGTTTGAATGTTGATACATACTCACGAGGTATCCAGACAGACAGATTTCCCTGTATCTCATGACTCCTTACTTTCTGAATGAGCCTACCACGTGGAAATTTCTTGATAAAATCCATGTACACCCAACCACTGCTCTACCTTCCTCAACATGTTTTGTCACTTATAAACCTCTATTAGCTCCCCCCCTCAACCTCCTGCATTCCAATAAAAACAAACCCAATCCATCCAACCATTCTTCATAGCTAAAATCCCCCATACCAGGCAACATTCTGGTAAACCTTTTCTGTACCCTCTCCAAAGCATCCACATCCTTCTGGCAGTGTGGTGACCAGAACGGTACACAATATTCCAAGTGTGGCCTAGCAAAAGTTCCATAAAGCTTCAGCATAACTTATTTATCCTTATACTCAATGTCCCTTCTCATGAAGGCAAGCATGCCATAAGGCTTTTTCGCGACTTTATCGATCTGCGCTGCCACCTTCAGTGATCTGTGGACCTGCACACCCAGATCCTTTGGCATATTAATATTCCAATCCTGATTGAAATAAATGGTGTACCACGGGGAGCAGTTAACAACAATTAATGAATCATGTAAACGAGTTGGATGAAGGAACCAAAGGTGGAATTGCCAAATTTGCTGATCAGACAAAGATAGATAGGAAAGTAAGTTGTGAAGAGGATGTAAACATGATATAAAGGGATACATGTAAGCGAATTGTCAAAGATTCAGCTAATAGAATATAATGTGGGAAAAAGAATTATGTTATCTTAATGGTGAGAGATTGCAGAACTAGGAGAGAAATCTTGGTGTTCTAGTTAATCTGTTGCAAAAGGTGAGTATGTATGCATAGCAAGAATTAGGAAAGTTAATGAAATATTATTATTTATTGCAAGAGAGTCTGAATACAAAAGTAGCAAGGTTACAGTTCATCAGTACATGGGTGAGACCGCATCTGGAGTACTGTGTTCAGTGTTGGTCTCTCTATGTAAGGAAGGCTATAAATGCATTTAAATCATTCAGAGAAAGTTAACTGACAATAGCTCAATCAGTGGGTGTTTTATAAGGAAAGTTTGGAAAGGCTTGGCTTGTGTCCTCTGGAGTTTCGAAGAAGTAAGGAGTGACTTCGCTGAAACATATCGGCTCCTGAGGGACTTTGACAGAGCGGTTATAGAAAGGATGTTTCATTTCAAAATGATAAGCCTCTGGGATTCTCTTCCCTGAAAGATGGTTAAAAATCACACAACACCAAGTTGTGATCCAACAGGTATTTGGAATACTAGCTTTTGGAGTGCTGCTCCTTCGCCAGGTGATTGTGAAGTGCTTCCAAATAAACCTGTTTGACCATAATCTGGTGTTGTGTGATTTTTAACTTTGTACACCCCTGTCCAACACTGGCGTCTCCAAATCTTGAAAGATGGTGGAAGGAGAGTCTTTAACTTTTACTAAGGCAGAGGTAGAGAGACTCTTGTGACAAACGAGGTGAAAACATTTTGTGGGTAGGTGGGAATTTGGAGAAATCAGGTACATCATGATTTTACTAATTGGTTGAGCAGGCTTGAGGGACTGAATGGCCTGATTCTGTTCCTAGCTCATATTTTTGTGCATGATCAAGTAATTATAACTCAGAAATGTGTGTGTTGTTGAACTGCAGTGCAGAGCTGCAATGAAATACTGACTTTGGGGAAAATTGGCAGTTCATTGTGGACCGTATTGGAGTTTTTAAATTTGGGTCACAGAATGAGGGCGTCACAAGCTAGGCCTGCATTTACTTCCCATCCCGAATTGTTAACAGTCAACTACATTGCTGTGGGTCAGGATTCACATGTCAGCCAGGCTGATTAATGTTGGCAGTTTCCCTCCCATAAGGGCAATGGTGAACCTGTTGGGGTCTTTTTTTAACCTCAACAATGGATTCCTGGTCATTATTATTTTTATTTTTATTGAATTCAAATTCTACCATCTGCTATGGTAGGATTGGAACTCAGGTTCCCAGAAAATTGCCTGATTCTCTGGATTAACAGTCCAGTGACAACACCAGTACTGGAAGGCTGTTGCCTTCCCCCAGTGTGTGGACCAATAACCCACTGAGACCGAATTACGGTAAGCACCTGGGATTTGCCAGCTAGGCAGGTCAAAGGGCTTCATGAGGATTTCCTCAATACACCAACAGGGGTCTCCAGCTATCGTAACGGACCATCTCATGAAGTGGTTGTCGCATTACAACGAAGGCCTCATTGTTGTGGTCACTATGTCATTTAATGTATGTAAAAGTCTTCAAAGGTTACTTCCATTTGAGGTGCCTTTGCAGTCTCCCACCTACAGTGACAGTGTCCATCTCTCCTAATGGGGCTTCGGTCTCACAAAAAGCTCAGGGACTTCCATTAGCCTTCCATTAGCCATTCATCTCTCACACACTATATGTATCTGGCTAGGGCTTGCAGAGGTTTACGAATTCTCTATTCCTGAGATGCTGCCTGGCCTGCTGTGCTTTGACCAGCAACACATTTGCAGCTGTGATTTCCAGCATCTGCAGACCTCATTTTTTACTCGAAGATTTTAACCTACTGCGAATCTTCTTGCAAGGATGCCTTCCTTGAAGAAGCTCTCTTCCTCCCTCTACAAGGAATTCTCTATTCCTGAGATGCTGCCTGACCTGCTGTGCTTTGACCAGCAACACATTTGCAGCTGTGATCTCCAGCATCTGCAGACCTCATTTTTTACTTGCAGAGGTTTAGTTTATATATTAGTTCATGGTATGTGGACATCGTTAACTTGGTCAATATATAATGCCTATCCCTAATTGCCCATGAGAAGGTGGTGGTAAAGCACATTCTTGAACTTGTACAGTCCAATGTAATGGGTTGGAACACCGACAATGCTGTTAGGGAGAGAGTTCCAGGGTTTTGATTCAGTGATACTGAAGGAATGACGATATATTTCCAAGTCTGGGTGGTCAGTGCTCAGAGGGAATTATTCAGCTGCCTGTTAATTGGCTTCTGCAAGGCAATGCAGGTAGGCAGACCTCAAAAACCACTGGGGTCAGGACTAGCAAATAGTCTGACCTGGGTATATCAAACAAGTCAGCAAGATTTCAGCCAATGTAATAAGAATATTTTTTTACGTTGGAAATAAATAATAATCTTCTTTCACCACTGCAACTAAACAAGTCAACAAATAATCTCATTGAGGTGAAAATGAGGACTGCAGATGTAGGAGATCAGAGTTGAGAGTGTGGTGCTGGAAAAACACAGCAGGTCAGACAGCATCCAAGGAGCAGGAGAGTCGATGTTTCAGGCAAAAGCCCTTCATCAGGAATGAGTCTGTGAGCCAAGGGGGTGGTAAATGGGGGGTGGTAAATTGGGGGTGGTAAATTGGGGGGTGGGTGGGGCTGGTGGGAAGATAGCCGAGAGTGCAATATGTAGATGAAAGTGAATGTGAAGGTGATAGGTCGTTGAGGAGGGTGGAGCGGATAGGTGGGAAGGAAGATGGACAGGTAGGACAGGTTATGAGGGTGGTGCCAAGATGGAAGGTTGGATCTGGGATAAGGTGGGGGGAAGGGGAAATGAGGGAACTGGTGAAATCCACATGATGTTGGAGGGTCCCAAGGCGGAAGATGAGACATTCTTTCTCTAGGTGTGATTGCGGAGTGGCGATGCAGGAGATTGAGGACCTGCATGTCCTTGGCGGAGTGGGAGGTGGGAGTTGAAGTGTTTGACCATGGGGTGGTGGGGTTGGTTGGTGCAGGTATCCTGGAAATGTTTTTCGAAGAGCTCTGCGCGAAGGCGTCCGGTCTCCCCAATGTAGAGGAGACCGCATCGGGAGCAATGGCTACAGTAAATATCATGTGTGGAAGTGTAGTTGAAACTTTGATGTTTTCGGAAGGTTCCTTTGGGGTCTTGGATGGAGTTGAGGGGGGAGGTGTAAAGAATTGATATTTTTTCTTTAAATAGTGGAATTTGGGAGTTCTTTGTCACTCATAATTTCACAGATTACGAGGTGAGGTGAGCTTTTCTGGGAGGTTGGTTTAATTAGCAGAAGGGTTCACCACCGTGTCGTAACATCAGTAGCTAGAAATGGCAACATTGGCTGGGGAAATCTGTTGTATTCATACACCATAGTGGACGTGGTTGAGAGGGCCACACAGAATCTAACATGCTTTAACTCAGAGAGTGGATATCAGGCAACACTGCCTCTGAAGGACAGAAGTGGAACCCAAATTTATATTCTTAATAACCTACTTATAGCAACACATACTACATCTTACACACCTCCAAACAACAAATCCATGTGTAAGCATAGATGAGTCCCAATTTAACATCCATGACCTGAATATAATTAACATCCATTTATTATATGATTAATACTTTATGACCTTTAACACGTTTCTCGTAGTTAATGGTCTTGTACCTATAGTTACAGTTTTGTGTATGTGTAGAGGATGATACAGTCCAGAGTGTGTTTCAAGACAGTAACATGTCACAGTTTTAAGGTGCCATCAATTAACTGCTCAAGCTTCCCTCTCGGAGTTTTTAACATGCTCTCAATTCCTCAGCAATAAGAATTCATGAAATGCACTCTTTCCTGTTTAATCTTTTGCGTACAGTGAATGTACAGTGAACAATAATCGCGGTTTCAAAAATATGTATCCAGTCTCCAATGCGGCCAAGCTGAACTTAGTTTCAAGTTCGAAGTGAGTTTTGTTTGTGGGGATTCAGGGAAAAGAGGAATCTCTTTGGGACTTGGAATGGTTCTGCTTTTATAACAAACTTTTAAAATAACACATAAAAACAATCCCAAATCTTTACCTATTGGTGCAGTAAAACAATTTGGATGGGGAAAGAGATATGCATTTCTTTAGTTCTCTTTCAGGACTCCTTTTATTATAGCCATAGCAGCAATTGAAATTCCAGCAATTCTTTCAAAACCAACTGTCTGTAGATGGAGTTTTCTAAAAATTATTGTTCTTTTATGTCCTTCCTTTCTCTGCTCCTCTCCTGAAGGCATTAGATTCTTGTTAAATCTATTGTTTAATGGGTATCCTTCTATTACCCTACAATACCTCATCCAAAGGGTCATTCTTAAAGCTTAAGTCTAAACAGTGAGTTTCATGGAATGGCAGGAGGGTTGAAGGAGTACAGATTAATATCTGATCCTGAACTCACCCACAATCCACGTTCATACATTTTCAAGTAGACAACAGTCAGTGATGAGAATATTCCCTCACAGATTAGGTTGAGCTCTAGTGTTCTTGTCCCCTGAGGCCAGGAGTGGAAGGTGAGAAGTCTCTTACTTCAATGGCTCAGCAACTCACTGACTTAATCCACTGAGTTAAAAATCACACAACGACAGATTATAGTCCAAATGGTTTATTTAGAAGTACAAGCTTTCGGAGCACTGCTCCTCCATCAGACAGCTAGTCTGGTAACTAGCTACTTGACAAAGGAGCAGCGCTCTAAAATCTTGCAGTTCAAAATAAACCTGTGAACTATAACCTGGTGTTGTGTGTTTTTTTAACATTTGTCCACCCCAGTCCAACACCAGCACCTTCACATCATGGATTAATCCATTCAGTCACCATGAGGAGCTGCACATTTTTACTACAAAACATTAAATGCATGGAATTAATTCTAATTCACATCAATTCATTTTCCCAACAACTCTGCACTGATGAAATAGTACGAAAAATGAGAACAATAAATACAGAATACTCACAGCACTGTCAGTTCTGCCATGCAAGGCTGATTTTGAAAAGAATCATTTTTCACATTCATAGTTCATAACAGATGAACCACTTCACAGATTCAGGTTAATATATCAGAAGTTCCAACTTGGAATTGAACAATGGGAATGTAATGAGTTGACTGTTAAATGTGTATCTCCAACAGCACATCTGTGTCACTGCTTCTACATACCCAGACAAATGACATTTCAGTGTATTGCTCTCAAGAAAATTATTCTGTCAGTATCTTTTGTGATCCAGCTTGTGTGTTTATTTTCATTTCTAACACCCAATGCTCTTGTTGATGATATATTGTTCCTGCAGGTTTATACCTAGTAACCAATTCCATTCAATGTTTTGGCCTGTGCTGAAAATAAATGTTTCTATGTTTCGTTTTGTGTGTATCTGGTGATACAAAACAAAGCTAAACAAACAAAACCATGTTGTCTCACTAAATTTACTCATGACGTGGAAGACAGAATTATTCCAGTTTGTGTTAATGTTGGGACAGGCAAGTTAATTCTTGAAATTCACAGGGGGAGTAATTTTGTATTCTTTACATCTTCTTGACACAGTGTTTAGGTAATAATCAATAATCGATGTTATGGAAAATATCTTTTTCCACCCAGAAACTTCAAAATAAACACGCAAGAGAGTGGACTGTGATCGAAGTCATGATAGGAATTCAACACATCAGGAGAAGATGAGAGACAAGGCACAGCAAAGTAAAGGAGAGAGTCAGAGAGTTGCAGACTGCAGTCTGACTTCATGCTGATTTTTAAAGATGCTCAGGAGAATGGACCTTTGGCATGTTTTGAGAAGATTTGTGGCCCAGATTGAAGTTCTGGATATAAGTTTGCTTGCTGAGCTGCTGCAAGGTTCGTTTTTAGGCGTTTCATCACCATACTAGGTAACATCGTCAGTGAACCTCCGGTGAAGCACTGGTATTAGTAACCCATTTTCTATTTATGTGTTTAGGTTTCCTTGGGTTGCTGACATAATGTCATTTCCTGTTCTTCTCAGAGCGTGGTAAATGGGGTCCAAGTCAATGTGTTTGTTGATAGAGTTCCAGTTGGAATGCTGTTCCTTCTAGGAATTCTCATATGTGTCTCTGTTTAGCTTATCCTAGGATGGATGTGTTGGCCCAGTCAAAGTGGTGTCCTTCCTCACCTGTATGTAAGGATACTAGTGAGAGATAACAAACACTGCATTGGACAAACAAGCAGAAAACTAGCCACCATGATACATGAACATCAACTAGCCACAAAAAGCCATGATTCACTCTCACTAATATCCTTACGTACAGATGAGGAAGGACACTAATTTGATTGGCACAACACATCCATCCTAGGACAAGCCAAACAGAGACACACATGAGAATTCCTAGAAACATGGCATCTATCAACAAACACATTGACTTGGCCCCCATTTACCATTCTCTGAGAAAAAGAACAGGAAATCACACCACCACAGGAAGTGATGTCACCAACCCAAGGATACCTAATTACATAAAGTGAAAGTGGGTCACTAACACCAGTGCTTCACCGAAGGCTCACTGATGGTGTTACCTAGTATGGTGATGAAATGTCTAAAAACAAACCTTCCAGCTCAGCGAGCATACCTTCATCCAGAGAATGGACCCTTAACAACAAGACTGGTAAGTAAAGGGGAGAGGATACATTTTGGATGCAGCAAACTTTTATAACAATTTTGTTGTATGCCTTTTTCAGTTTGGTGCATTTTGCCACTACAAATTGGTACAATACATTTCTTCTGCTGAAATATCGAACTTAAACCAGACCTACTTTCTTCACAGTGTAAATCAATAACCCGGTCATTCATTCTATGGCCTGGAGCACTTTGCACCACTCACCAGGAATTTTTCCCCTTTGCCAGTCCTCCCCCATCCTCTGCACTAACCTCTCATCTGCTGCTTATGGCACACATGGCTCAGTAAGAGTCTGAATCATCTTTCACAGATTGTCTAAATGTGGAGGAACAGATTAAGTGTTGAACCAAATAGTTAATGGATCTGTTCCCTCTATGTGGGATTGTACTATGCTCCATTTGTCATCTTCCCCAGCCAGCAGTGTCGATGAGGGTTTTGCCACGTGGCTGCAGATCGGTGTGGACACGATTGCTGCATTGTTCTCCAAGCATTTTCTCACCAAGCAGATGATTGGCATAATTCCCATTTAACACTTACACATAATTTATATCAATTAGCTTTTGCTATCTATCTCTTTACTCTGAAAAATATATTCAAAGCTTTCCAGCTTTTCTTGATCAGTCTATCATGTCAGTGGACTAATCACTGTGAATAATCGTTTCTTTCAATTTGCTGGGCTGGTTTCTGTACTGCAGGAAATAGCCAAGGGAAACAGAGTAAGAGGAAATAGAAGCAACTGATTGAATGCCATCTCCCATGTCAAAGTCTATCTGGAAGCCTGCTGAAAGGATGTTAGTAATATAACCAGATCAAATTGGGCTTTGCAACCACTAATGCAGTGTCATGAGTCAGCATGACATTTATAATCCTCTCCTCTTTGTGCTATAACAAATTAGTTTCAAATGTGATCATTAATGCCCATGAGGCAACTAGAGAGACTTGGACACCTTGCTGGTTACCTGTTCCTTCAGTCATATTCTTACCTATATTCAGGGGGGATGTTCTCAGACACCCAGCATATCAGAATGATCCAGTCACCCTTTTAAACTCAGGCATGTAACAAGAGCCAACAGAAGGTCTGACACATGTTAACTGAAGGGTCTTGTGAAGAGATTGGTAAAGTTGAATTAAAATACTATAGCAGCATCTGATAAATATTATTTTTCCTTGATAAAACATTCAGTCAACAGTCGCAAATCTCTAATAAACAGTCTCGAATCGTCACTAACTTTCTACTTCTGACACATGCTTCTGAGAATTTGCTCCACCCAATCTATAGGTCCCTACTGCTGTACTTGAGCTGTTGGTCTGAAAAGACTGACAATACCAGTTCCATTAAGGCTGGGAGAGGCTGTTCCTCAGTCTTTCAGGGTTGGAGGATCTGCAGTTGTTGATTTGGATTTCCCCTCTTGTCCAAGGCTGGTCCTAGTCTTTGTGTTGTCTCACTGAGGTGGCCTTCTGGGTATGGTCAGTCTGATGATGCTCACCATGAGGTACAAGGAGCTGGAGGCTCAGGCGCCCATCAAGGGTACTTTTTGGAGATGCCATTGAAGAAGGTGCAAGAAGCAGCGAGATAGCAGGCTCACAGGTGCCTCTTTTATTCCCCTGTTTGCGTCCTCCTCGAAGGTTCTGTGGCCTGTGTGCAAAATTAGCATCGAGTGGGAGGTGGACTGGAAGCCAATGAGGTGATTATTTCCCATGTTTGGAGATTGCAGAACATGGTTTTCAATGTTCAACTATCAAGTGGTGTCCTTGTCACACCATGCCTCCAACTGAGGCTTCCTACTGAGCTGGGTGCAACCCAAGCCTTCTTACAAAGCAGCTTCATGGGAGATGTGAACAACGGTTCATCCTCAAGCAATGTGGCCATGAGTACCTGGCCAGGCAGTTCCAGGTTCAGTCTGGCTTTGACGGGAAGCTGATTGTCCAAGGCTCGACTGCTTAAATTACTGCCTGTTCCAGCAGTTTGCAGATTGTAGAGTCCCGGTAGGTTTAAACTTGGCTTCCACATTTTGAGTTTTTAATCTACGTTCAGGAAAATACAATAATTCTGTAATAATTCTGGAGGCCATGATGGTGCTATCTTTCAGGATTTGCACACTGCTAGACTCTTCTGACAGATGGTGGACATGTGGCAGAAAGAGAATAAAGCCAGGCCACCACGAGTACCAGAAATGGGACGGTTTTATAGCGGGTCCACTTCAGGGTTTTGATGCGAGGAGGACATTCCATGAAGCAAGGGTTCAGAGCGTTCTCATCACGTAAAACTGTCAGAGACACCCCTTGCATGTAAACCCTTAGAACCCAGGCAAAGAAGTGGTTTTAGCTCACCACCGTCTTCTCCAGAGTAATTAGGAATGGACAATAAATGCCAGCAACACTCACATCCCATGAATGAATTAAACAAAATCTCCTACACGTAGCATGGTTTGACATTCAAAGCCTGCTTGCAATCGTGTGTCAGATGAGTTGCTATAAAATTTAGCAAGCATGCTTGATCAGATGATCTGTGTATGATATGTGGAAGTTTTGCGTGGCATTTAAGATACATGCAGTGAAGATACATTTGTCTAGGCTATGAAGATAAATACAAGACTATTGACAAAGTGGTCACATTTGCAAGTAAATAGTTATCCCGTGTGAAAGCCTGATGAATGACCCTTTCAGGGCGTGATTGAATTCTGCGGTGCAGCAGCCTCAGGGTGTCCCAGAGGAAATGCCCTATCTATAATAGATCACTGGTCTGCGATGCCAATTTTATGCATAGGCAGTAATTTAAGATTCTACTCTACTTTCTCAAAGCTGAAGAGATTTGCTGACTTTTAATGAATGCAAAACAAAAATTTTACCAAGAAGTCAGTTCCCTCCCCTGTCTCACTCATGTGTAGGCACACACACTTTTATTTTTCTTCTAATTTTTTTTTCATCAGATATGAAGGCTGTTGCCCATTTTTAATTGCCCACGCAAAACTGATGGTAAACCACCTTCTTGAACCGCTGCAGTCGGTTCGGTGGAGATATTTGGTTTGACTGGCCAGGTCTTTTCAGAGGGTAAGAATCAACATGACTGTGGGTCTGGAGTCACGTGTAGGTCAGACACAGCTCGGACTGGGAGATAACTTTTACAGTTCAATTGCTTCATGATCACTATTACTGATACCAGCTTTTAATTGTTAAGATATTAAGTTGATATTCCACCAGGATTTGAACTTTTGTCACCACAACCTCAGACCGAACGTTTGCATTACTAAACCGGTCATGTGGCCTGGTAAGAACATGCAGAGTAAAAAGTAGAATTAGCCCTCAAGGCTGCTCTGTCACAACATAACATTGCAACTCATCCGTTTGTGTTCAAAATCTTTATTTCCATCTATTCCAGGTAACCTTTGAATCTCTTGCCTAACAGGAATCTCCCCAGCGCTATCTTAAAAAGTATTCAATTGCCTTCTCCACATTCTGAGGCAGAGGGTTCCCAAGTTGCGCAGCTCTGAGTGAGAATAAACTCCACATCTCTGTCCTGAAAGGGCAACCCCTCATTCTAAACCAGTTCTGGTCAAATTAAACCAGAGAATTGCAGATGCTAGAAATCAGAATCGAAAACAGAAATTGCTGGGGAAACTCAGCAGGTCTGGCAGCATCTGTGGAGGGAAAGCAGGTCTGAAGAAGGGTCACTGGCCCCAAAACATTAACTCTGCTTTCTCTCCACAGTTGCTGCCAGACCTGCTGAGTTTTCCTAGCAATTTCTGATTTTGCGCCTTAGTTCCAGACTGGACATTCTTTAGACCTCCATTTTGTGACAGTGTGACATGTTGATATTCCACCCTTTCAGAATCATGTGTACTTCAATCAAATCGCCCTTCATTATTCTAAACTCCAGCCTGTCCAACCTATCCTCATAAGATAAGCTGCTCCTTCCAGGTATCAATCCAGTAACTCTCCTTTGAGACACTTCTAACGCATTTACAATCCTCCTGAAATAAGGAGACTGAAGCAGTGCACTGTTTGGAGATGTGGGGCTGAAACTTACATTTGTTTGGCAAAGTGTCAGTTTCATCACATTTCATTGAGATGTACAGTGAGATAATGTACAGTGAGATCTCTCACTGTATATTATCAAACATCTCATTAACTGCCTACCTTGCCCTTGTCATATCCCTCTGTGTGATTCTAGCCCCAACCCACCACTTACCATTCCTGGAATAACTCATCACTCACCAATATCCACTGAAAAACTGGTAAACCTAGTGACTATGCCATCTTTAAAAGATCGCCGTGCAATTGGGCAATGGTTGGCAATCTGGCATTGCGTCTTGCCAGCAGTCACAAAGCCATGCTGCTCATGGCACTTAGAAGGGATGATGCCACTTCGCACATACAACGCTAATCTCTCATTCTAGTGGTCGTTTAGTCACCAGGTCACACAATTTTCCTGTCCCTTGCTATATTAACCCTCCCCAATGTTATATCACAGGGTAAACCCTCCTGTTTAATTTAAACCAGCAACACAGAAAAGATTTATTCTGTGCAGTATTCTGTGAAAATGTGAGAGGTCAAGAACTATTTAAAGTTATTTATTTCTGAAAGTATAACAGGGAATAATTAACTAACAGTTATTTACAACTCCTTCCTCTAACCTATCTTTTATTTTCTCTTCTATAACACTAGTCTGAAAAAACCCCAATTAAGACTTACCAAAAATTTCAGTTTCAAAATCAGCCAGCTGTCGAATCTTCTCTTTTTATCTTCCTCTGTCTTCTTCTTCTTAGGGATTTCTTTTTCACAGATCACTGATTGATAAAGGTACCTTTAAGAGAGCTATTCTCTGGGCAGTCTGCATGTGTTAGTGGCTTGGCAGTTCTCCCCTCAACTGTTCAATTTTCCCCAGTCTTATAAGTCTTATACCTCAAAGTATTGGGTTGTATCATTGGCTTTTAATATTATCAATATACTAAATTCAAATTTGATTGGAGGTTGGTATTTTTGGGGGGTATAATTTAAACTAATTGGCTGCATTCAAATTTGTTTTTGTCTCCAGGAAACCAGCTACATTAGCTGCTGGACCACACGTTACATTGTATCATGTTCAGAACACTTGGTGCTGTCAGGTAGTTCTGTTAGCTTTTCACTTACCTAAAGGTACAGTACACCCACATCTTCATAACACTAAATCACCACTAATTTATTCCCAACACCAATCTGTTATTGTCCAGTAAGGAAACATCACATGCAGCCAAGCAGTCGAACAATTCCAAAGATAAGCTTTTATTTAGAGCCAGCACAAACAGCACATGCAAAATGAAGAAATGAATGAGGCTGCAGTTCATCCCCACCATGCAAACCAAATGCTGGCTTCATGATCAATGACTATTTTCCATTCCATGATGGTCTGCTGCACCAGTTCTCGTCCCCTGGGACCAGGCCCTCTCTACCTTGTAGTGCCCAATGTAGTGAGCTCCGTCATGGGCAAGGAGAGTTCCTCCATCCCATTCTCCTCCTCCTCCTCAGAAACTTGTTTCTATTCATTCTTCAGCATCTCTCACATTGCCTGTTCCAAATGGACAGTGCGCAGGGTGTCAGGATGATGCAGCACACTCTGTTCTGACTATGCTGGAGAAGTCCCATACAGTGGAACCACAGCTTCAGCAGCCTGAGTGTCTGTACAAACACAGCCTTGGTCAAAATGTGGACAGCATTGTATCTGCTCTCTGCATCCTTTAGGGATTGCACAGTTGTGTCATCAGATATGGTCTCAGTCGTTAGTCCATGTCTCCCAGTAAGGTCCCTGCCCCCCTCAAACCCACCAGATGCAAGAGAGTGCTCCAAGATGTAGAAGCCAAACCAGCTGCCAGGGTAGCGGGCACACTGCTCCAGGAAGTGGGAACAGTGGTCACAGCCTGCCTGCACATTAATCTCTCCTGTCAAAGAATTATACATTGTGGTGATGTGCCCGTCTCACTGCCATGTCTGTGCAGTCAATGGCTCCCTGCTACCAGAGGAAGTCACCTCTGTACCTAAGTCTTAGTGGTCGGGCTGCAGCACTGATAACATCATGAACCAGTGTGATCTTGCACAGATGACATAGGCCACCCTCACATTGGCATTGTGAGGGCACTGAAAGGAGCCAGATTCCTCGACATTCACAGTGACTGTCACCTCCACAGGCACTGGTGAGAGTGGTCTCCCATTCCTGCACCCCTCAGGTCCCGTTCTAACATGTGGCATAGTTACGTTGCAGTGTCCCAGGACAAATGCAGCCTGCATCCACACTGAGTTTTGTGTTGAACATATGTAATTTGCTGCTCAGTGAGAGAAGTTATCCATAGGAAATAATAGCTAGATAGACCTGCCTGGAAGAAGAATAAAGCACGGTTATCACCACGGGCCACATGGAAAGTAGGTGAGACTTAATCTCTGCTTGAATTTTATGAGGGAACACAAGCTGGAAGATTGCCGAGATTGACTATAGTGGAATAATCTACAATTGTTTGTACAATGGCTTGACAGAAGTAAAAACCTCTTAGCTTGGAAGTATCAAAAATCATCTGAACAAGCAACTGAGTCATCCATAGTCTCAATTTAGAAAATTAAAGTTTTATCTTTGAGAATAGCTGGAGCTGAGGAGAATTAGATGTAATTTTCAGAGGGTCATTGCATACTTATGTAACCACAAAATTGATGCATTTTATGAAATAATTCATGATGGAAGAAGCAAACCTGAGTGCATAACAAATGTAGTTATAGACTATTATGTTATGTCAGTCATGTCGAGACTGCTTGTTTAATGTAATTCTTTTATCTACAATGAAAACATTATTTTGTTAAATAATTTATATTTTGTGTAATAGCTGTATTGCTTAAAAAGAGATATTTAGTTTTCCTTTTACATATTAACAGTCCCCCAGCCAGATTGTACAAGTGGGGGAGGTAAGACAATGTTACTCAATAGCTTGATTGTACATTAATAATGTGACAAGTCTGCACAGCCTGTTGCCCTTATAAAGGAGGACCAAGCAATTTGTCATGAAAAAGGTTGACATAAAAGTGTGACAAAACAAAACACTTTGTAAATTGCCTATGTTGCAAGTGGAAAATCTCTTCAGGAAGTTTCTTCAATTAATGCCATCGCTTCTTCTGCAATATTCATGCACCATAATTTATGTTATGTTCTTATTTCTTCACTTGTACATATTTAATACCTATTGAGCTTCATTAACAGTTATCATATTTTAACTTGCGTCAATTTTTCCATTGTTAGGATGAAAACTGCCTATGTAAACCTGCCACATGGACACACATTACATGTACACTCCCATCAATGTTGTTACTGGCTTATCATAACGTTTGTATCTCTCAGCTTCTCCTCCTTCTACTATTCCTCTATTTTTCAAGTACCAATATGTTTTGTTTATTTAGATATTAATTGTAAAATCAACTCACAGTACAAAAGTATAAGGATAAATGTCTGCATTCAAAATGGGGCTGAAATATGTGTGCACTCCCTGGACCAATTATCCCATTATTACTCTAATCATACTTCACCTGAAGATGACACGGAAGTTTGACTCATATAAACTGCATTTATATATGTCTACAATCTGAATTATTATGAGCAGGATCCTGCACAGCAATAAGCAAGGGACAGATAGTGAATATGTAAGAAGCTTCTCTATTTTCTAGGACAGAACATCTTTCATAATCTATAAATGGTTTTGAGTCACATTAAGATGACTCCCTGATGAGCGGAATGGCTTCGCTGTACGGGGCACCTTCAATGACAAGAACTGACTGATTACCAGTGTAGCACATCAATCGCTTTCTTATTTGCAAAGCTTCATGCCCAGCTGAAACCCTTCTGCCTCTTTACATGTAATCTAATATGGTGGAGTCCTAATTACATCCCAGCGAGCAGGCTGATAAAGGAAGTACACTCTGGCATGGATGATTATATTTATTTTTTTAGACTGATTGCATTTGTTATTCTCCTATGGTGATTTTGAACTTCAAAGTGCTGACTGCAAGGTACATCTTTTAACCAGATAATTTCAGATGTGTATCCAGCAGCAAAAACAGCTTACTGCAACGTGTAGGAAGATGTAAGGCTATCTGTCTGTCAGATTATTGTGACATGTCAAGCAGCAAATACATCAGCAACCTACCCCTGTCTTTAGCTCAGAAAACAATGCATGTGTTCTGCAAATTAGATTTGCTCATTTGCAATCTCCAGTGTCACCCTACATCACTTGTCACTCCCCAACATTTGCTTCTCAGTATTGCTGTGAAGCTGAGGGCTTTTCCCATTGATGCTTTGCCTTTGGATCTGATTCCCAGTTCCATCTGTGTGAAACCTCTTGCATTAATGCTTTCCTTTGTTGGCCAGAGTATTGGGTATAGTAGTGGGGAGGTCATGTTGCAGCTGTACAGGACATTGGTCAGGCCACTTTTGGAATATTACATGCAATTCTGGTCTCCTTCCTAGCGGGAGGATATTGCGAAACTTGAAAGGGTTCAGAAAGATTTACAAGGATGTTGCCAGGGTTGGAGAGTTTGAGCTATAAGGAGAAAAGGTTGAGTGTCTTTTCCCTGGAGTGTCGGAGACTGAAGGGTGACCTTATAGAGGTTTATAAAATCATGAGGAGCATCGATAAGGTAAATAGATACCACTGGGGTGGAGGAGTCCAGAACTAGAGGGCATAGGGTTAAGTGGAGAAAGATATAAAAGGAACCTAAGGGGCAACCTTTTCATGCAGAGGGTGTGCGTGTGTATGGATCGAGCTGCCAGAGGAAGTGATGGAGGCTGGTTCAATTGCAACATTTAAGAGGCATCTGGATGGGTACATGAATAGGAAGGATTTAGAAGGGTATGGGCTAGGTGCTAGCAAATGGGACTAGATTGGGTTAGGATATCTCGTCAGCATGGATGAGTTGAACCAAAGGGTCTGTTTCTGTGCTGTACATCTCTATGACTCCATAATGCATGATTGGTGGAATTGGGACATTATGAGAGGGCCGGGGTGGTTGATATCAGGCAGATTGATTCTTCAACCACAAATTCACTGTCATTCATTTCAGCCATTGTGGCTGGACAATCAGTGAATCAGCAAATTGCTGCCAGACATGGATGGAGTCTCATTCTCTATGAGAATGGAGTAGGAAAGGTGTCATTGAACTGTCAATAATAATTTCACACTGAGTAGCAGATGGGTGAGGGGGTATGGTACCAGGTTGATGAGTGAGAGGGTTGGGTGCCAGGTATGCCAGGACTTTTGAGGGATTCTTTAATGCATCTGTCAGGGTATGTGTGGCCTTGGCTTATACAAAGACTGGGTAAAAACGAGGACTGCAGATGCTGGAAACCAGAGTCTAGACTAGAGTGGTGCTGGAAAAGCACAGCTGGTCAGGCAGCATCCGAGGAACAGGAAAATCGACGTTTCAGGCAAAAGCTCTTCATCAGGAATAGATGCAAGGTGCCTGCAGAGTGGAGAGATAAATGAGAAGGGGGTGGGGGTGGGGAGACAGTAGCATAGAGTACAATAGGTGAATAGGGGTGGGATGGAGGTGATAAGTTAGATAGGAGGGTGGAGTGGAATGTGGAAAGGAAGATCTTCCTTTCTTCCTATCTTCCTTTCCACCTATCCACTCCACCTTTCTCTCTGACCTATCACCTCCATCCCCACCCCCATTCACCTATTGTACTCTATGCTACTTTCTCCCCACCCCCACTCCCCTCTCATTTATCTCTCTACTCTGCAGGCACCCTGCCACTATTCCTGATAAAGGTCTTTTGCCCAAAACGTCGATTTCCCTGCTTCTCGGATACTGCCTGACCTGCTGTGCTTTTCCAGCACCACTCTAATCTTATACAAAGACTGGAAGACCTGGGTCCTCATCTCCAATATGGATAGCTGGCCCTCTGAATATTGGTAGCATGAGTGGTAGGACACTTGCTGATTGCAGACTGAGCAATGGCATTTCTGCCTGAATACGCATGGTCCAATTAGGCTGCTGCCTTTTAAGAATCGTACAATCTCTATAATGTGGAAGCAGGCCATTCTGCCCGTTGAGTCCACACTGACCTTCTGGAGAGCACCCCACCCAGACCCAACACTCTACCCTATCCCTGTAACCCTGCATTTCCCATGGCTAACCCAACTACCCTGCCCATTTCTGGACACTATGGGCAATTTAGCATGGCCAATCCACCCAACTTTGAACTGTGGGAGGAAACCAAAGCACCCAGAGAAAACTCACACACACACGGGGAAAATGTGCAAACTTCACACAGACAGTTGCCAGAGGCTGGAATTGAACCTGGGTCCCTGCCGCTGTGAGGCAGCAGTGCTAACCACTGAGGCACTGTGAACCCCCTTGATGACCTAGGACGCAATCCATCTGAAGACCTATTTGCGTTTAGATCCAATAGTTCTTCTAACACCTTTTCCCTGGTGATGTTATTCATTTTAAGTTCACCTCTCCCTATCCTACTTGATTTTTCCATTATCTTTGGGAAGTTTTAAAAATGTTTTCCTGTAAAGGCAGATAGCAAGTAATTCTTTGTCTTCCATTAACAAACCTGAGACTCATCTTCCAATATTGGCCTATGTTTATATTATTGGCTAGCTTTCTTGATGGGGTGTAAGGCTGGTTTTAAAGATGATGCTGAAGCCTGGACTTCTGGGAGATTCTGGCAATGGCCAATATTCCTGCCTGTGGTGACTGGGGGAGTACCACGAGTGGGTAGCCATAGAAAGACTTTGGCATTGGCAATGGTGCCACTTTAGGAAGACAGTGTGAGAAAACTCACCAGGGCTCATGGAGAGAAACTCACCGAAAAGGATGTTTACCTGATATCTGTTAAAACTTAGCCCTGGGTTCGAGATTCTCCCACAAGAGAAAACATCCTCTCCACATGCACTTTGTCAAATTCCTTAGGACTTTACAAGTTCCAATCAAATCTCCTCTTTCTGTTCCAAACTCCAGATGGTACACACCTAGCCAGCCCCATCCTTCCTCATAAGATAACCTGCCTATTCCATATATTAGCCTGGCAAACCTCTTTAAACTGTCTCCGATGTCCTTACATCCTTCCTCAACCCTGAGTCCAGTATGTTATTTGCCCTCAAACCAGTTAGCTGTCCAGCATAACCTCTGTACTTTTGAATTAAATTCCACTCACTATGAAGTAGAACATTCTATCAGTTTTCTTAGCTGCTTGTTGGACCTGCATACTAAACTTTTGTTCACTAATTCAGACAGTCAGATCCCTCTACATCTGACAGCTCTGAAATCTATCACTATTGGATTAGAATCATAAAGTTTTACACATGAAAACAGACTCTTTGGTCCAACTCGTCCATGCCAACCAGATATCCTAAATTAAACGTGTTCTATTTGCCAACATTTGGCCCATATCACTCTAAACCCTTCCTATTCATGTACCCATACAGATGCCTTGTAAATGTTGTAATTGTACCAGCCTTCACCGCTTCCTCTGGCAGCTCATTCCATACACGTACCATCCTTTGTGTGGAAAGAATTGCCCCTTAGGTCCCTTTTAACTCTTACCCCTCTCACCTTAAACCTATGCCCTTTAATTTTGGACTCTCCCATCCTCGGAAAAAGACCTTGGCTATTCACCCTGTCTGTGCCCCTCACGATTTTATTTTATTGAGATAATCTCTTTTTTATTCTTCCCAATGAAGAGGACAATTTCACAGTTTCCCACATAATATGACTTTTGCCATATCTGTACCCACTCATTAGTCTATCCATGTTGCTTTGCCTGCTTCATAACCCACTCACGAGGGAAGTGACTGTATTGCCACCATATTTGTCATTGTATTAAAAATAGATGGCAAGGCAAGAAGTGAGGATGACATGAGACTCTACACAAGGATATAGAGGAGGCAATAGCCTGGCAGGGTATTACTGATGGACTATTAACCTGGGTAATGTTCTGGGGATCCAGGTGTGAATTCCACTATGGCAGATGGTGGAATTTGAATTAATTAAAAATTTGGAATTAAGAGCTTCAATACGTTCATGAAACCGTCTGGTTTCCCACCCTAATTTTTTAGGGAAAGAAATCTGCCATCCTTATCTGGTCTGGCCTTTCTGTGACTGCAGACACACAACAGTGAGACTTTATTGAGCTCTAGGCAATTAAGGATCAGCAAAAAAAGCTACCTTACCCTAACTAGTGATGTCTGTGAATGTATAAACAAAAAATATAGACAGGTCAAGCGAGTGGATAAAAACTTGGCAGATAAGATAGGAAAATATGACTTTTTTTTGGCAGGAAGAATGGAAGTGTTGAATATGATTTAAATGGAGCAAGACTGCAGAAGGCTACAGCGCAGAGGAATTTGGAAATCTTTGTCAATGAAGCTAAGATCTAAGTTCAGTAATAGGGAAGACAAATGGAAAGTTGGCCTTTATTTCAAAGGAATTGGAGTTTGAAACACTGCTAAAGGCACTAGTCAGACCACACTGGTCAGAAAGTGAGCATTGCAGATGCTGGAGGTGAGAGTGGAAGAGTGTGATGCTAAAAAGACATAGTGGGTCAGCAGCATCCGAGGAGCAGGAAAATTGACATTTTGAGTATAAGCCCTTCATCAGGAAGAGCTTATCCTGATGAAGAGACATGCAGGTCCCTTACCTAAAATATGCTGGAATTGGAGGCAGGCAGAAGGCACATTAAGGTTGATCCCAAGTGTGAAGGGATTTTCTTATGAGTACAGGTTGAGTGGGTTGGGCCTGTTCTCATGGGAATTTAGAAACACGAAGCATGCAAGCTCCTCGGGAGACTTGACAAGGTAGATGCTGAGAGGTTCTTTCCCCTTATGGGAGAGTCTAGGACCAGAGGGCATTATCTCAAAGTCAGGGATTGCACATTTAAGACTGTGATGAGGAGATATTTTTCTCTTAGAGGGTAGTAATCCTGTGAAAGTCCTTAATGCAGAAAGCTCTCAAGGCTGGGCCATTAAGTGTGCTCAAGGCAGAGGTAGACCGATATTTAATAAGTAAGGATTATAGGGGAAAGGCAGAAAGGCAGGAGAGTTAGGATTATCAGATCAGCTGTGATCTCACTGAACAGTGGAGCAGACTGAATGGGCTGAATGCTCCTATGTCTAATGTGATCTTACTATTGTATTTATCTTTGTATTATCAGCAGATTCAGCAACCAAATCTTCAGTTCCTTTGTCTAAATCAAAGTTTTTGATATAAGATATGAAAAGTGGAACTGCAGCACCGTTCCCTGTGGCACACCACTCATTAAACCTTGGCTCGCAGAAAATGACGCATCTGTTCCTGAGTTGGACATTTACACCTAGCTGATCAAAGACAGCCAATATGGATCTGAAAAGTAACAAGAAGGTTAGGAAACAAAGAAGACCCAGTACAATATGAGCATTTTTAGTTTAATTTTAATTGGAAGGGGCTAAAGTATTCTAATTTCAGTGTGATATTGTGAGTGATGTGTGAAATTTGCTGCAGGTTACATGATCCTGAAAGTTAACTGTAGTGTTATCAACATGATATTTAGCAAAAACTGCTGCTGTTTTCTGATTTTGGCTGTGACTTGATATGGGGCTATTCACTATTGTATTTAATGAAATTATGCAAACTGATTTTTCGTGGATTTGTACTGTAGACAGCTGGCAATGCAAATGATATGAATCACTCTTGGGTGCCCAATTAGAGATGATCTGTAAAAAAAAAAGACACTTTCAGAGTTCACAATAACTTTCTAAAGTCATAATTATTTTAAATGCATGAAAATCTGAAAAGTTATTGAATGTTCTTTTCAGTTGAAGACTGTGCCCTTGAAGAAAAGAAAATTTAAGGGAAAATTGCCTCTTTGCATTTTAAATTAAAGATGTGCTCATTCATTTAGACATAATTCCAAGTATTAAATAAAAAAAGTTCTAAAAAGAAAAATAAAACTTTCTCGTGTGCCATGGCTTCACTAGAGTGCCCATGTTTTCACAAGCAGAGTTAACTACATGCTACAATAGTTTTCTTAATAAGTTTGTGTCACTCCTTGAGAACTTTGCGAATTTCAATTTGCACTTCAGTGGAAAGGCAGATTTCTCTGAAAGACCCATGTATGGAATGAGCTGCCAGATAAAGTGGTGGAAGTGGGTACAATTACAACAGTTTAAAAGCATCTGAATGGATACATGAATAGGAAGGCTGCAGAGGGACATGGGCCAAATGGGACTAGATTTACTTAGGATATCTGGTTGGCATGGACGAGTTGGACTGGTTTGTTTCTGTGCTTTACTACTCTATGACTCTAAGTGGGTTGTTTTATTCTGGATCAAATCAAGCTGCTTCAATGTTAGTGGAACTGAGTCAGGATTTGGTGAAGTGCAGAGCCTGTGGGAGGGCTGTCAGGAAGGAAGCGTTTATGTTTGGGGATTCACCGGGGATTCGCCTGGGTGGAGAGGCTGACCCTGAGCTCTCAGTGGTTCCTTCTCTGGGACTTGGTGCTTCTTGGCACTGCCCTGTCTCCTTGGGAATGAGGCACACCCTAATCTAGAACAGCCCGTTTCCAAATTGGTTCCTCAACATATTGCTCTAGAAAGACATCTCATATCCATTATATGAACCCATCCTTCACAGTACACATGCTCATTCGATTTAGCTCGTCCTGTACATGGATTGAAGTCATCCCATGATTACCATACTCTGCTGCTTATATGCGCCACTAACTTCCTGATTTATAGCATATCTTACATTACCACAATTGTTGGGTTGCCCTTAAATGACTCCTACCAATGTTTGCTACCACTTGTTGTTCTTTAGCTCCACCCAAATAGATTCCACATCCTGTTCTTCTGATCTAACATGCTCTCTCACTAATGTACTGATCCCATTCCTTAATATTAGTAAATCCCACCACTTTTCCTTTCTGCCTATTCTTCCTGAATGTCAATGTATCCTTAAACATGGAGTTCTCAGTCTTGGTAACATTGCAGTACATCACTGTAATGGGGCTTCTATCTGTGCCAACAATTCACTTACTTTGTTTACCTAATTCCAGCTTTCCAATTTAGGAGAATCAGCTTTGAGTTTGACTTATTGATTCTGGAGGTTTTGCAATCTTCAAAATGCTGGCGTCTCAATGAGCAGTATGTACTTTCCCATTTTTCTGTCCAGTGAAACAGCAAGCTCAAATATCCAGGTCTGTGTTTAAATTCCACTTTTGCTTTGGAGGCTTCATTATTTGATCTGGTACAAGGCAAACAGCAGTCACTCTCTGAACATGATGCCCAGACTTTGCAGGTGCTAGTTTTGGTGCTCATTGAGTTCCCCCTGCACCCTCATTCCCCTCAGCACCCTGCCCTCTTCCTGCTTCTCTCATGTTGGACATTGAGTGTAGTTCTAAGTAGCAAGACCTCATCACAAATCACCTTGATTCTCATTCCATCTCTCATTTTATAGACGTTCACCCGAAGATTTATTGTCCTGCTGTGATTGCAAATGGGCTCCTTGTGAATCTCTGTCAAGCAAATGAGATTGTCTCAGTGCTTTGCCCATTGAGGTTTATATAACAGCATTGTGAGTTTCATCAAAACATTTACACATTGGCAAGTTTCTGTGCAGTGCAATCAGTTGTTATCTTTGACTTCAAAATGGAAGTATTCTCTCATAACTGCTTTGCTTTGTCTTGGGATTAAGGCATACCTGATTTGAGGAAGTCATGCTAACGAAGGGGCAGAGATTATTCTGGGCTTCTTTTTGAGCCCACATACAGTGAGTGTGCAGAGATGCTCAGTGTTCAGTAAGGTTAGGCCTCAGGCCTGAAGTCATTTCCTGACAATGGCAGGCAGTGCTGTAATGGCCATGATACTGGATTAGCAGTCCACAGTCCCATATCTGAGACCATTGATCGAATCCCACCATGACAGATTGTGAAACTGGAATCAATAAATTTAAAAATCTGAAGTAAAGAGCTAACTGCTCAGTGAACTGCTAATCCATTAACATCTGTAGGGAAGGGAATCTGCCATCCTTGCCTATATGTGATTCCAGACCTACTGCAGTGTGGTTGACCCTTAATTGCTCTTGGGGCAATTAGGGATGGGCA
Organism: Hemiscyllium ocellatum; assembly: GCF_020745735.1. Lineage (NCBI taxonomy): Eukaryota > Metazoa > Chordata > Chondrichthyes > Orectolobiformes > Hemiscylliidae > Hemiscyllium > Hemiscyllium ocellatum. Next base: position 19,014,076 of record NC_083403.1, on the reverse strand, counting down.
ATAAATGCTGGCCTGGCCAGGGCTTATGCCTGAAACGTCTAATTTCCTATTCCTTGGATGCTGCCTAACCTGCTGTGCTTTAACCAGCAACACATTTTCAGCATCAATGTCCATATCCAATCAATAAATGAGGAAAAGAATCTCAGCTGACCCAATGAGGAAAATGAATTAGAATTGGTCTTGAGGTAAAATCCAGGAGGATGTTTAAATTGGGGAGTTTTGAGAGGTTGGGGGGCTGATTTGCTCAGCTGTGGAATCATGGTGGTTTCTCCTGGCTGTTAAATGGCTTATTTGGAAAGAAACAATAAGTTTCAAGTGAGTGGCTGAATAGGCCATTGAAATAGGACATAGTCCATTATTCCCTCACAGCCATTCATGTTCAGGTCCATATTTTATCCGTGGCTAGAGGTAATCAGTTACATCTGCCAGACCTTAGTTCCACAATTAGTGAAAGATTACAGTGTGATCCCCATACTCTCTTGTCATCTTGTCACTGTTCCCACATTATGACAATGGCTTGCTCTCCCATGTCACAGTTTAAAAAAGGATTTTCATGGTGAGACATCATGTTCTGACTGTACAAGACATTGGTGAGGCCACTTTTAGAATACCACATACAATTCTGGTCTCCCTGCTGTAGGAAGGGTGTTGTTAATTCGAAAAGGTTCAGAAAGAATTCACAAGGATGTTGCCGGGACTGGAGGGTTTGAGTTATAAGGAGAGGCTGGATAGGCTGGGACCTTTTCCACAGGAATGTAGCAAGCTGAGGAGTGACCTTACAGAGGTTTATAAAATCATGAGGAGCATTGATAGGCTGAATAGCCAAGGTCTTTTCCATGGGGTGGGGGAGTCCAAAACTAGAAGGCAGAGGTCTGAGATGAGAGAGGAAAAATCTAAAAGGGACCTGAGGGGTAACTTTTACACGCAGAAGGTAGTGCGTTTATAGAATGAGCTACCAGAGGAAGTGGTGAAGGCTGGCACAATTACAACATTTAAAAGGTATCTGGATGGGTATATGAATAGAAAGAGGTTAGAGGGATATGGGAAAATGGGACTGTTCACTGTAGGAAACCTGCACGGCATGAACAGGTTGGACTGAAGGGTCTGCTTCTGTGCTGTATGACTCTGACGCTGCAATATGTTCGGGCCAATCATCCAGGATCCAGCTCATTTGGGGAGGATTCCCCTGGACCATGCCTCATTTTCTTTCAGTAAATCTCATTTTGCTTGAATAACATGCAGCTGTAACTTCTCTATTTTTATTACTCTCATCAGCAGAGCAATGATGGATGAAGCAGGTGACAGATGGACGAACTCCTCCATCACTTTCCTTACAGGAAGCAGCCGCGGTATTCTCTGTGTTGAAATCTTCCCAGCACGTATGTGGACATATGGCTTTCTACCTCTACATTATTTGTTCCTTCATAAAGTAATTACGATCTTAATGACGCTTCCAGTGTTCAGTCAATTATTACACTTATTTTATTTTTAATGAGGATATTCTTCACTTCTTCTTCAAGCTTCAGCAGGATGTTTAACTGAAGATGTTCTGGGATGTGGTGAGTGTGTGTTGCATGCAATTGGGACAGACTGCGGATGATAGATTCCCTTCCCTGAAGGGCAGAGTAAACTTGTTGAGTTTTTATGACAATCCGGCTGCTTCAACAGTCATTTCTTTCCAATGCACAGCCGACATGTTGCTCAGAGCTACTTGGTTGACTCCTAACGTCCTCTGAAGTAAGCGACCAGCTGCCAGATTCACCTATTACTGTTGGAAGCTCCTCACGTGAACAAGACTGCAAAAATAAAAAGAAATGCTACAGGATATTCTGTATTAAGATGGACAGAATAAAAAACTAGCCAAGAGGTAACTGGGAGGCTTTATTTAAATCATCATTCTCCCCGCCACATCTCCGGCCAGATTTCAGTGCTTTCCTTCCTCAGCTCTCCACTAAGAGATTTCTCATCCTCAGTGATTAACACCACTGTCTCAACTTCATATATTATCTCTTTTCTCATTACATTCCCTTGGTCCCTTCATATCCTGCTTTACCCAATCTCTCCCCATGAGCTTCTCTGTCTGTATTCTTGGCCATCCCCTCGATCTCTCTAAATCACGTGGCCTTGTTATTAGGGGTGGCTGGAGACTTTGCAGGGCATACAAGAGGCCAAAGATCTACAGGATTGTATCTTCCATAAGACAGTCCGTGCACAACTACAGAGAGAATATTAATTGTTGAGTGATCATCCAGCAGAGTAGGAAGACTGTACAGAGTACAGGAAACCTCTGAGAGTGTAGGCATTCCCAATCCGTGTGCGCGTGTGTCTGTGTGTGTGTAGCGTAATCCCTGGATTTCCCTGTATTACGTATGACTGAGTATAGACTTAGTAGAATGAAGCAGGTTCACTCATGGCTGAAATGAGGCAAGAGGGAGAGATTCATGTTACTCAGGCATAGGGACATGGTCAAGGTGGAAAGATTGCATCCTAACACAAATTGAGCCAATGTCCTTACATGCACGTTAACTAGTGTAAAAGTTTAAACAAATTTAACAAGAGAATGGACATCAGGATGTTACATCAAAGAGAATAAACAAAATGTACAAAAGATGGAAAGAGGCAAATAGAGTTAGAGTAAAGAAATAGGAGGGGTTGTACAGGTGGCAAATGCAAAGACTTTATGGTGGGTTTGTAGTGTATGCTTTGATAAAGGTTGTAATTTATTAATATTTTGGAACTTGGGGAAATAGGGTTTTGATTTTCTGTGAAAGTAACATCTTTTAATGTTCAGAAACCCATTTTCTGATGGGTCCAAACAGCATTTCCAAGGTATGATGTGACTTCAGCTAAATTATTGGATACGCTTCTGAAGTGTACTGAAGGGATAATTATGACCCAGAGAGACACAGATTGAGAGTGGTCACAAGCTGGTCCAGGTCAGAGAGAAAAAGTCTGGACCAGCACAAAGGCAGTTTTAGTTTTGTCAGTTTTCAGGCCATTAGAACCACAAAGAGTTCTTAAGCTGTTTCAGCAGGCTAGGTAGATGGGGTATTGTTTAATTCCTGAGTTTTTTTTAGACCTCAGTGAGTTAGCTTGTATTTGTGTGTCTTGGAATGTAATGATAATGGGTAATGTGCAATAATTCAGTGAAAGGCAATTGCTTGCTAACTTGTCAATTGAGTTAGAAGTTAAAGAGTAAAAGTAGGGGTGACACTTCACTGGAATTTAGTGTCTGAAAAGACCATTCTAGGGAAAAAAAAGTTGAATCTTCCTTTTCACTATTTATCTTTCCAAACTATCATAAACAGCTTTCTTTTTCCCTCTTGTGTAATAAATTTACATTGGCAGCCCCTTGTGAATATATTCAGTGGCTAACTGCTATGGTAACCAAATTGGTAAAGATAAAATTTAAAGTGTGTCAGGCCAGTATGGGACCTGACTTCTCCAATATTACCATCAGACAGGATCGTAACAAAAAAGAACTTTTGGCAGGTTGGTAATTTGCTGAATTTAACAGGCATCTGTGAATCTTTAAAGGAAGTGATCCATGTGTGCCTAGATGTAAAAACACAAATAAAGTTTTTGTGGAGTATATTGAACTTTCAAAATGGCTTTGACTGTTGTTAAAACTTTTTCTGGGAGTAGAAAATATAGCAGCAGATTATTTGAAATCCTTGACTAAGACCACACTGAAATTGTTAGCAAATAATTTGAAGGTGGGGATAAAAGCAGCCTGGTACGATCCAGCTCACAGATTACTACATTGCCAAGTTCTGAACCCCTTGCAAACTGAAAGATTGTCCTCCCACTAACTGAGAGTATTCCTGATGAAGGGCTTATGCCTGAAACGTCGAATTTCCTGTTCCTTGGATGCTGCCTGACCTGCTGCGCTTTAACCAGCAACACATTTTCAGCTCCCGCTAACTGAGTCCATGTTGCTGCTATATCACAAGGAAAGCAATCGCCCTCATGCTCACTCTGGGGAATCCCAGTGCAGACTTCTGTCAATACTGAAAATAATCTGCTTGGCTGTACTTTCTGTCTCCCCTTCATTGTCCAGTTAAGTGCACAGCTGTCCCTCTAATATCATGCGCTTCGTTTTACAATGTAAGTATATTATGTGGTATTGAATTGAGTCTGAGAAGGAGCACTGACAGAAAGCTAAATGTAATGGATTTAAAATAGAGGGAAGGAGAGATGTCTTTACACATTGGGCTAAATTGTTCACACTGGCAGAGCAGTCTTTTGAAGAAGTAACTGGTTAGATTAGATTACTTACAGAGTGGAAACAGGCCCTTCAGCCCAACAAGTCCACACCCACCCGCAACCCACCCATTCCCCTACATTTACCCCTTTACCTGACACTACAGGCAATTTAGCATGGCCAATTCACCTGTCCTGCACATCTTTGGACTGTGGGAGGAAACTGGAGCACTCAGAGGAAACCCACACAGACACGGGGAGAATGTGTGGAGTTTGCACAGTCAGTCGCCTGAGACGGGAATTGAACCCGGGTCTCAGGCGCTGTGAGGCAGCTGTGCTAACCACTGTGCCGCCGGAGTGTTTGATGGTGTATGAAATCTTGCAGGGGTATTGGAGGCCTCTTGCAGCCTATCCACCTCTGGGCCTATCATTCACTTAAGAGAGTCGCCCTGCTGCTCCTGGCAATTTATCTGCATTGGTGTGGCTTGGGGTTGAAGAGGATGGGAGCTGGTGTTAGCAAAGAGCTTATTTCAAACCAAGATCAACTCCCTCTTTTATAATCTTGAACCTCCAGGCTCCTCACAAACCCTTGTCGTGATCCCTGGCCTCTGACCTGCCCTTGGTGTAAGATGGCCTGTAACCCTGCAGTGGCCACCACTCCAGGCTGACTTTCTAGAGATGACAGAACTGCCTAGGCTGAAAAATGTGTTGCTGGAAAAGCGCAGCAGGTCAGGCAGCATCCAAGGAATAGGAGAATCGACGTTTCGGGCATAAGCCCTTCTTCAGGAATGAGGAAGGTGTGCCAAGCAGGCTAAGATAAAAGGTAAGGAGGAGGGACTTGGGGTATTGGGAATGCGATAGGTGGAAGGAGGCTAAGGTGAGGGTGATAGGCCAGTGACGGGGTGGGGGCGGAGGGGTCGCGAAGAAGATTGCAGGTCAAGAAGGCGATGCTGAGTCCGAGGGTTGGGGGGAGGGGAAATGAGAAAGCTGGAGAAATCTGCATTCATCCCTTGTAGTTGGAGTGTTCCTAGGCGGAAGATGAGGGGCTCTTCCTCCAGGCGTTGTGTTGCTATGGTCCGGCGATGGAGGAGGCCAAGGACCTGCATGTCCTTGGTGGAGTGGGAGGGGGAGTTGAAGTGTTCAGCCACGGGGCTGAAATGCCACTTAAATGTTGCAATTGTACCAGCCTCCACCACATCCTCTGGCAGCTCATTCCATACATGTACCACCCTCTATGTGAAAAAGTTGCCCCTTAGGTCTCTTTTATATCTTTCCCCTCTCACCCTAAACCTATGCCCTCTAGTTCTAGACTCCCCGACCCCAGGGAAAAGACTTTGTCTCTTTATCCCACCCATGCTCCTCATAATTTTGTAAACCTCCATAAGGTCACCCCTCAGCCTCTGACACTCCAAGGATAACAACCCCAGAATGTTCAGACTCTCCCGATAGCTCAAATCCTCCAACCCTGGCAACATCCTTGTAAATCTTTTCTGAACCCTTTCAAGTTTTACAACATCTTTCCAATAGGAAGGAAGCCAGAATTGCACGCAGTATTCCAACAGTGGCCTAACCAATGTCCTGTACAGCCGCAACATGAGCTGCTAACTCTGACCAATAAAGGAAAGTATACCAAACGCCTTCTTCACTATCCTATCTACCTGTGACTCCACTTTCAAGGAGCTATGAACCTGCATTTCAAGGTCTCTTTGTTCTGCAACACTCCCTAGGACCTTACCATTAAGTGTATATGTCCTGCTTAGATTTGCTTTCCCAAAATGCAGCACCTCGCATTTATCTGAATTAAACTCCATCTGTCACATCTCAGCCCATTGGCCCATCTGGTCCAGATCCTGTTGTAATCCGAGATAACCCTCTTTGCTGACCATTATACCTCCAATTTTGGTGTCATCTGCAAATTTACTAACTGTACCTCTTATGCTCGCATCCAAATCATTTATATAAATGATGAAAAGTAGAGGAGCCAACATCGATCCTTGTGGCACTCCACTGGTCACAGGCCTCCAGTCTGAAAAACAACCCCCCACCACCCTTGGTGTGACCAGAATTAAATGCAGTTCACTCAGTGTAACCAAAGTCTTCTAAAGCTTCTTCAGCAACATGTTACTAACTCAAAACCTCTGCCACTTAGAAAGACATTTGATGCATGGAAACTCCATTACCTTCAATTTCCCCTCCAAGCCACTCAATGAAATAGATCCCCAATTCCTCATTGTCAAAATCCAGGAACTCTGTCTCTAATGGCATTGTGGATTTACCGAGAACACATAGAGTGCAATGGCTCAAGAAGGAGTCCACATCCCACACCTCCGCCCTCAGACCCCACCCCTCCAACCGTAACAAGGACAGAACGCCCCTGGTGCTCACCTTCCACCCTACAAACCTTCGCATAAACCAAATCATCCGCCGACATTTCTGCCACCTCCAAAATGATCCCACCACCAGGGATATATTTCCCTCCCCACCCCTTTCCGCCTTCCACAAATACCGTTCCCTCCGTGACTACCTGGTCAGGTCCACGCCCCCCCTACAACCCACCCTCCCATCCTGGCACTTTCCCCTGCCACCGCAGGAACTGTAAAACCTGTGCCCACACCTCCTTCCTCCCCTCTATCCAAGGCCCTAAAGGAGCCTTCCACATCCATCAAAGTTTTACCTGCACATCCACTAATATCATTTATTGTATCTGTTGCTCCCGGTGTGGTCTTCTCTACATTGGGGAGACTGGACGCCTCCTAGCAGAGCGCTTTAGGGAACATCTCCGGGACACTTGCACCAATCAACCACACCGCCCCGTGGCCCAACATTTAAACTCCCCCTCCCACTCTGCAGAGGACATGGAGGTCCTGGGCCTCCTTCACCGCCGCTCCCTCACCACCAGACGCCTGGAGGAAGAACGCCTCATCTTCCGCCTCGGAACACTTCAACCCCAGGGCATCAATGTGGACTTCAACAGTTTCCTCATTTTCCCTTCCCCCACCTCACCCTGATTCCAAACTTCCAGCTCAGCACTGTCCCCATGACTTGTCCAGACTTGTCCTACCTGCCTATCTTCTTTTCCACCTATCCACCCCACCCTCTCCTCCCTGACCTATCACCTTCATCCCCTCCCCCACTCACCCATTGTACTCTATGCTACTTTCTCTCCCCCCCCACACCCTCCTCTAGCTTATCTCTCCACGCTTCCAGCTCACTGCCTTTATTCCTGATGAAGGGCATTTGCCTGAAATGTCGATTTTACTGCTCCTCGGATGCTGCCTGAACTGTTGTGCTCTTCCAGAACCACTAATCCCGAATCTGGTTTCCAGCATCTGCAGTCATTGGTTTTACCCCATAGCTACCAGTTAGAGATGGGCCCTAACTGCTGGCCTTGTCAGTGATATTCACATCCTAACACCAAATTAAAAAAAAGATTTGTTTGGACTATTTGTATCTTTGTCACATCTGCTTCCTAGCAAGCCAGGATTATTCTTATTAGATTTTAAATTAAAAAGAGGAGAGGCAATAATTCTACACTGAAGCAAGTTTATGAAAACTACTTTTAATATATTGGAATTTTGTGCAGATTTAGCATAATCGTGGAATGTTATATATCTTGACTAACTTAATATGAAATTTTGTAATGTTTCTCTCGCATCTTCTGATCTCCTCTTCTCAAAAGCTGATTCAAGCTGGAGTTTTTAATCGGATCACAGAATGCATGTAGTTTCAGTTGCTAAGAGGCTCAGTGTTTAGCACTGTCGTCTCAGAGACCCAGGTTCAATTCCAGTCTTGGGTGACTGTCTGCGTGGATTTCCTCCAGATGCTCCAGTTTCCTCCCACAGTCCAAAGATGTGCAGGCTAGGTGGATTGGCCATTCTGAACTGCCCATAGTGTACAGGCTAGGTGGATAAGTCATGGAAATACAGGGTTGTAGGGAAAGGGTAGTGGGGGTTGATCTGGGTTTGAGTGGGATGCTGTTTGGAGGGTTGGTGTGTGCTCAATGGGCTGAATGGCTTGCTTCCACACCGTAGGGATTCTGTGAATCCTAAAGGACAAGCCTGACTCTGTCTGCAGCAGATGGTGAGGGAACCAACACGTGGGAAATATTTTTCATATTCAGACTTCTCCACTTACATCAAGAACAGTGAGGTATTGAGAGGGAGTGGGAAAAGTCTTTAGCAGAAGAGACAGTTGAGGGAGATTGGCAGCCATTTTAGAAAATAACTCATAGCAAAGATATATCCCAGTATGAAAGAAGGATTCTGGGAAAGGGAAAAATCAATCATGGACAACCAAGGAAGTTACTGATAGCATCGGATTGAAATAAAAAGACATACAATGTGGAAAAAGTAAGTCAACAGATTCAGAATATTTTAGGAATCAACAAAACAAAAATGAAGAAAATAAACCAAGAGGGCTAATTAGCAAGTTATGCCAAAATGGGCAGTCAAAGCTTCTTTAAATATATGAAAAGGAAGAGAAGAGCCAAAGTGAACATAGTGTCAAGATTAGAGTGGTGCTGGAAAAACCCAGCAGGCCAGGCAGCATCCGAGAAGCAGGAAAATCGATGTTTCGGGCAAAAAGCTCTTCATCAGGAGTGAGGCTAGGAGCCTCGTGGGTGGAGAGATAAATAGGAGGAGGCGTGGGGCTAGGGTAAGGTAGCTGAGAGTGCAATAGGTAGATGGAGGTGGGGGTAAAGGTGATAGGTCAGGGAGGAGGGTGGAGTGGGTAGGTGGGAAGGAAGATTGACAGGTGGGATAGGTCATGGGGATGGTGCTGAGCTGGAAGGTTGGAACTGGGGTAAGGTGGGGGGAGGGGAAATGAGGAAACTGGTGAAGTTCACATTGATGCCATGGGGTTGAAGGTTCTTCCTCCAGGTGGTGAGGGAGTGGCAATGTAAGATGCCAGGACCTGCATGTCCTCGGCAGTGGGAGAGGGAGTTGAAATGTTAGTTCCCTTGGAGAGTGAGGCTGGGGAAAGGAAGCAGGGAAATCAGGAAATGGATGTAAGTTTGCTCACTGAGCTGGAAGGTTCGTTTTCAGACGTTTCATCACCATACTAGGTTACATCTTCAGTGAGCCTCCGAATGAAGCAAAACCTCAACCTGAGCTACAAATCTTCTCAAAACACGCTAAAATCAGGAAATGGCAGAGGAGAAGAATGAATATTTTGTCTCAGTCTTCATACACTAATAACATTCCAAAATTGCTAAATAGCCAGGAGGCAAAATTGGGAGAGGAAATAAATGCAGTAACTATCAATAAAACCAAGCTGCTATGAAAACTAATGGGGCGAAAGATTGATAAGTCCCCTGGACCTGATGGGTTGCATCCTAGAATCTTAAAGAAAATAGATATAAAGATAGTAGATGCACTGGTAATCTTTAAGCTCAAGAGAAGTCTTAGAGGATTGTAAAACTGCCAATAGAACATCCTTTTCCAAAAACAAGAGACTAAAAGTAAGTAATTATTGCCCAGTTAGCTTAACATCTGTCATTGGGAAAATGCTAGAGTCTATTATCAGGGATGTAGTAGCACAGTATTTAGAAACATATAAAAGAGACAGCATGGAGGTGAAATCAGGCTGGGGCTTTGCTCCTACATTTTATTGCAAACCAGATTTTTTTAAATGGAAATTGATCATCGATATCATGTTCACCATTAATTGGTGCTAGTTTAATATTTCAGATTTAGAGGTTGAATTGAAATGAAAGTCTCCAAATACCGTGGTGGAACTTGAGGTCCTGTCCTCAGAACCTCAGATTGTGGGTTATTTGGTCCAGGGACAATACCATTACACAGCCAACACCTAAGCAAACCTGTACCTCTCAGTCATGTGTGGCTCAGTGTGTTAACCTGCTGTGCTCTAGGGGGAGACAAAATCCTTCATTTTTATTGCCAAAGTTCACTGTTTTTTTTCCCTCATCATCCTGAGGATAGTTGTCAACATACGGCAGCTTGTGAATTACTGAATTCTGTCAAATATCGGTGAGTGTAAAACTGAATGATCATGACCTTGTCAAATTTCAAATGGGGAGGGTTTTGACAGCCTAGCTCGCTGAGAAGCCTCTCCTCAGGTCACGTTGTACAAGTACATGGGTGGTTGCTTAAACAATGGTCTGCTGTCCACGTATTTCCAGATTTGATGGCCCACCATTTAGCAGTTGGTTTCACACCTTGTCAGGAGAAAGTGAGGACAGCAGATGCTGGAGATCAGAGACGAAGAGAGTGGTGCTGGAAAAGCACAGCAGATCAGGCAACATCCGAGGAGCAGGAGAATCGATGGTTCAGGCAGAAGGGCTTATGTGCGAAATGCCGATTCTCCTGCTCCTTGGATGCTGCCTGACCTGCTGTGCTTTTCCAGCACCACACTCTTCACATCCTGTTCCTACATGAAGGGACAAATATGTTTTCCTCATGAATGGCCTTTTGTCATTTCATTTGTATCTGGTGTTTATGGTTGAAGGCAGCCCAGCAGAGCTCACTGGCTCCTGGTCGCTTCCAGAGCGATCAAGGTGGTCTCCTCACCGAGCTGGAGAAGGTGAGTCTGTTTCATGTTCGGAGGGAGTGTCGGTGTACAGTGGGGGGGGAGGGGGAGGGGGGAGCAGGCAAAGCGGGAGCAGGGTTAGCAGCATCAGCGCTGCCTGGAATAGCACTGCTACTGTGCAGTCAGAAACCTTGAATAACACTGCCCATACCCCATCCAACACTGCCCAAAACAAAATGCCAGCCAGGATCTTACTGGCATCAGAGATCTCAGATGTCACTTGAACTGGGCTTACCCCCTCTGGGAGCTGCACCCTGCCACTGATTGGCAGGCCCCAATGGGCACCGCCAGTGGCCCTTATGTGGGCAGAGCAGTGAGCTATTCCTGCCAATGTCGCGGTAGTACCATCCCATTTCCACTAGCCAGCAAACTGGGCCACAGCTTCAATGATCACTTTTAAATTGTCTCTGCCCGTGTCATATATTTCTGAATGAATCCATCTCTCAATAATATTGAATCACGAAGCAATATCATTCAGCTGCTCTTTGAACCAGCTGACATACACAATGCAACACTGGTTCCGCAGAGTTGGTTAGAAACGTATTATTTCTGCACTGATAATGACATGCTTACGACAATCTGCCTTAAACACTTGATTGGCCATAATTGCTATTATAACCAAGGACAGATGCCCCATTAATATTGTTGATATTTACATTGTTCGTCAAGCAATGATTGCCTGGTGACACTTACCTTGTAGAAAATTGCTGTTGATGACCGTTTGCTGGGAGTTCTTGATTAGCTGTGAATGATGATGATGGGATTTAGTCTTGTAAGTATCAGATTTAACACCACTGGGGCCGATGGCAAGGCAATGGTACGTGACTGCTTTCTGAAACATCTAAAGTATGCATGACAATGGAGAAGCAATGGAGAACAGTTTTCACTATTTCAAAGTTGGATGTTTGGAAGAACTTCTCTACATGGGCTCTGTCAAAGGGTTTAGAAGCTGGGGCATGATAGTGGAACACTGTATTGAGGTTAAAGATTATATTGTTGAGAAACACTATTATGGTGAAGCATTATAATTTATGGTTAACCTGTGTTCATTCCATCCATTGCAGGCAACAGACAAACTTCACGCTTCCTGTTTGCTGTGATTGTAGGCAGCAGGCAGTAAGAAACACTGTGGGGCTGAGGGGTTGTATTCCACACCAGAGTCCTTGGTTTGTGGAGACTAGCATCGTTTACAACCAGCCTGCTGGTTATTAAAGGGCAGCTATGTTTCTGGCTGCACCAATGCCTTGGGAAGGGCCTGAGAAGAAAGAGCTCAAAGTACTGGTGCAACATGACAGAGAGCCGTGAGTTTCTCCGGTGCAGCACTGGAGGTCATTGTGAGGGCGATGTATAGAACATGGCAGCCCCACTCAGGGAGCAGTCTCAGAGGAGAAACCTCACCAAGCAGCCACTTTGGTGACAGTTTAAGGAGATAGGCACCAGCTTCAATGCCCTGACTCTACCTGAGTACTCCATGAAATGCAATGACTTCATATGAATGCTGCATGTCAGTGATTGAATCTTTCGATGCCACATCCTTACAAATGAGCCACATAGTTCTCATATAACTGGCTCCTTCATTCACACACCCTACAATCCTGATTCAGCAGCACACACACTTCACTCCCAATTATTTAGCATTTCTGCAAGTCTCACAGTAACAGAGAACATAGAGCTGTATAGGACAAGAACAGGCCCTTCGGTCCACCATGTCTGTGCTGACCATGATGTTATTCTGAATTAAACTAAATTGCCTGTACCTGCTCTGTATCCCTGTATTCCCTGCCTGTTCATGTGTCTGTCTAAATGGCTCCTAATGTCTGCTTCTCCCAGCTCCCTTGGCAGCGCATTCCAGGCATATACCACCCGCTGCATTAAAAAAAAACTTATCTGGAACATTTCCTTTGAACCCTCCCCCTCACACCTTAAACACCACCATTACTGGGCTTTCCCTTCCAGCCTATCATGTATGTCCCACAGTTAGTGAAACTTTAAGGGGAAACCCTCATGATACATCATAGCACATGACCTGAGTTGTAAAGGGCTAAGAAAGCATCTTCCAAGGGATCAAATGAAGCATAGGCATGCTATTGAAGATATGCTGTTCTGTTCTTATATCTTTGCATTAGTCTTGGCCTTTAGATTTAGATTCAGTGAAATTACCAGGACACAACTATTCCCCTCCCTGAGTGGCTCCTGTACTCTCTAATCTGCTGGACACCAGCCATCCACAGGCACTGCCTTAATTCTGGGCTACACCACTGAACCTTTAACTGTTTAATTGAACTGCGATCAACAACGAAGATAGAACGAGAAATAGTACAATACAACAAGGAACAGGTCAATCAAACAATCGAACCAGATGAAGTCACCAGACGGCTGCATGGAATTCAGCTCTTCAAACATGGCCGACTTAATCATGGCATCATATTGGAGACATTCAGATTCTGGTGGGTCATCGAGTCATACAGCATGGAAACAGACCCTTCGGTCCAACTCGTCCATGCTGACCAAATCCCCCAAACTAAACTAGTCCCATTTACCTGCGTTTGGCCTGTATCCCTCTAAACCTTTCCTATTCATGTAACTGTCCAAATATCTCATAAATGTTGTAACTGTACCTGCATCTACAACTCCCTCTGGCAATTCATTCCACATATGCACCACCCTTTGTGTGAAAACGTTGCCCCTCAAATCCTTTTTAAAATCTTTCTACTCTCACCTTATAAGGGTCTGTTTCCATGCTGTATGATTCTAAGACTCCACAAATACGCACTTTGGAACCCAAATTTCCAATTAATAATACATTACTTCACATTACATCTGGTCCAGAAAATCCAGGTTTAGGTCCCAATCGCCCCAGAGATGAGTCGTAACATGTCTTACCGGTTTGATTGAAAGCATTTGTAAACATATTCAGAGAGTCCTGTGACACAGTGGAAGTGTGAGGGGGGCCAGGTTCCATATCCTGCTTTGAGGTGCCATAGCTGTAGGAATTTCATGACATGTCCAAAACAGGTTGATAAACACATCTGAATATACAGAATGTGACTGATATACTGAGATAGTGGTCAGTAGACCAAGATATTAATTGCATCCTATGAATAAATCTACCAATTATGGAAAATAATTCAATTGTTCTGTCCTTCACCACCTGTCTGGGATCCATTTTAATATTTGCCGCCAAAGTATAGTTTCTTGAGTGAGTGAAAAAAAAATGATGTCTTGGAAGCCCTACAAAGCTATACCCTTTGGAAATGGTTGAATTGACTGAGTCTTTCTTGAAAAGAGAAGGTTGAGTGAATGCCTTTTATAATCACAGAAGCTTCTCAGAGTGAATTCAAAAGAATTGCTTGTATTCCTTGAAAGTAGAGTCACTGGTAGACAGGGTGGTGAAGAAGGTGTTTGGTACACTTGCCTTCACTGGCCAATGCATTGAGTGTAGGAGTCAAGAGGTCATGTTGCAGCTGTACAGGACATTGGTGAGGTCACTTTGGAACGCTGCATACAATTCTGGTCGCCCTGCTATAGGAAGGATGTTGTTCAACTTGAAAGGGTTAATGGTTGGCATTTTTTTCCCCTAGGATGAGGCATTTCAAGACTAGGGGGCACATTTTTAAGGTGAGAGCAGAGAGATTTAAACGAGACATGACCAGCAAATCTTTCACACAGAAGGTGATTCACGTATGGAACAAATTTCCTGAGAAAATGGTGGATGTGGATACAGTTACAACATTTAAAAGATATTTAGATATGTACATGAAGAAACGTTTGGAGGGATAAGAACCAGGAGCAGGCAGGTGGGACTAGTTTAGTTTGGGATTATGTTTGGCATGGGCTGGTTGGACGGGATGGTCTGTTTCCATGCTGCATGACTCTACGAACCTCATCGATGTCCCTCCCATCTCTAACCTGACCAGGCTCTCCTTCAATGTCTTCCACCTCGCCTCAATCTCTCCATCACCCTCAGTGTCTCTCCAAGCCCCTGATCTCAACCTCCTTCCTCAGCAGTCCTTGCCTGCAGTCAATTACCCACACCTTACCAGGCCCCTACTACACATCCTCCCTCTGAGACGCAGGTCACCCTTCTGTCTGGTTAGCTGTGGTAGGTAAACAGATTCTAGATATGGTGATCAGGTGTGGCCATGAAATTTGCACCATCCCAGAGAAATCCATTCCGTGTGGTTCTGAGCTGCTAATTCGCCCCTGCAACCTGATGCAACATTATGCTATTCTTTATTTCATTCTCCATTATTTACGCACCAACCGGTTTCGAAACAGTTTCTACCCTACTGTTGTTAGAATACTGAATGGACTCACAAACTCTTAACATTCGCTTGTACCTGTGTTTTTGTTTTTGCCACTGTTTACCTATTATTTACTTATCTATGCTACTTAACTCTGTGATTAGATTAGATTAGATTAGATTACTTACAGTGTGGAAACAGGCCCTTCGGCCCAACAAGTCCACACCGACCCGCCGAAGCGCAACCCACCCATACCCCTACATTTACCCCTTACCTAACACTATGGGCAATTTAGCATGGCCAATTCACCTGACTCGCACATCTTTGGACTGTGGGAGGAAACCGGAGCACCCGGAGGAAACCCACGCAGACACGGGGAGAACGTGCAAACTCCACACAGTCAGTCGCCTGAGTCGGGAATTGAACCCGGGTCTCTGGCGCTGTGAGGCAGCAGTGCTAACCACTGTGCCACCGTGCCGCCCACTAATCTGCCTGTATTGCTCACAAGACAAAACTTTTCACTGCGCCTCAGTACACGTGACAATAAATTCAATTCAATTCAATTCACTTAGGGGTAAGAACCTGTGCATTGCTGACAAAAGACATGTTTTGTCAAAGTTTTTCGCCTTACATTCATCAGGACATTTTTGTACTAGTACCCATGAATGGGAACATTGACATTTTTACCATAATGAGAGATGTGTACTGGCAGTCCTGTATCAGATTGTCAGTCAGGTGCCCAGGTGAGCACACATGCTGTACCAGAAGCTAGTTACATGAATATGCAGGGCCCTGTTTGTTGCCGGCAGAATGACCAGGCACCGCATCTGTTTCAACTCCACAAAACATGTGATCATTCATTTCCCAGTGCAATGCCTCGACCAGTCAGAGTCAACCTTCCTGGTTGGAGATTTAAAAAAGCCTGGCAGTTAACTGTCAATCAGAATGAATGGGTGCAATCTCCATGGAATAACCTCAACCAATCTGAGTGCTCTTGCTCAGCAAGCTGCAATCTCCTCTGATGCAGTACAAACGTCACCCTCCCATTTTATTGACATTGTCCTGAAGAATGTAAGCTGAAAAGCTTCACCAAATGAGTGCCTTTTCCGTGCAACATGATTAACTGGAGTGACATTCCCCTGGCTTGTGCCTGTTGCACTGATAAAACCTTGGGCCCTGCTTGATTCAACTGAGAACAGAGAGCTGCAGCCTACTCCACATCTAGTGTTCTTCATCTGACAAGTGAAGCTTGATTTGTTTTTGTTTATTTTTTAACATCTTCAGATTTTTTGAGGCCGTTAATTTGCCTTCAATTGGATGAAGGCTGACGTGTATCTGTGACAGATTTCAAAAGACAAAAACAGCAAGTTACTAAAACATGTTGGAGTCTTTCTGATGGCTGTTTAAAACTCTGCTGCCTGACTTATCACTGACTCTACAATTGTAGTTGTTTGGGAGCAATTAAACCTTGTGGCTATGGCTATTCCCATTGTGACATTTTAGCATCACTTTGTTAACCTTCAGATTCCCCTGTATTTTTGACAGCAACGACTGTGCTACTGTTGTAATGAACTCAAGAACTGAAGTAGCATGGTGTAGTCTTTCTCCATTTTGTGGTCACCCACAATAACACAGGATATTGCATACTGCCCATCCCTAGTTGCCTTTGAGAGGGAAGAGGTGAGCCCCATTCCTGAGCCACTGCTGTCCGTATTATGTTTCATATTCACGGAGCGCAGCAGGATATTTTGCCAAGTGTTTGGAGGACTATGTCTTGTTTATTATTCATTCGTGAGATGTGGGCAGGGCCAGCATTTATCACCCTGACAAAGGTGGTGGTAAGCTGTTTTCTTGAACCCCTGCAGCCCAC
Organism: Hemiscyllium ocellatum; assembly: GCF_020745735.1. Taxonomy (NCBI): domain Eukaryota; kingdom Metazoa; phylum Chordata; class Chondrichthyes; order Orectolobiformes; family Hemiscylliidae; genus Hemiscyllium; species Hemiscyllium ocellatum. The sequence continues at coordinate 18,997,213 of NC_083403.1, read as the reverse complement.
AGTGTGTAGGGACACCCACAGTGCTATTAGAACGGGAATTCGAGGATTTTGACCCAGCAACAGTAGCGAGACGGTAATATTATTCCAAGGCAGGGTGTTGTGTGGCTTTGATGTGAGTTTGCCTCCAATGGGGTATTTTATTTGGTGAGGAAATGCTTATGATTTCTGCTGTACCATAAGAAATGGGCGTTGGATAACGTGATATTCAAAGTTGCCAACCACCTGATGAAGGAGCAGCGCTCTGAAACCTAGTGCTTCCAGCTAAATCTGTTGGACTATAACCTGGTGTTGTGTGATTTGTAACTTTGTCCACCCCAGTCCAACACCGGCACTTCCAAATCATGATATTCAAGAATCCAACAGGTTACCTTACCTACATAATATATATGATACAAAGATGACATTGGTAGACATATACGTGTCTGTGCTCATGTACACAGAACAGAATGGAACCCTGGCTAACCGACCTGGCCTGCACATTCTACCTAATGTGCATATCTTTGGGAGGAAACCAGAACACAGGACAGAAACCCATACAGACCCAGGGAGAATGTTCAAACTCCACACAGACAGCCATTCGACCCAGGTGGAATCGAACCTGGGTACCTGGTGTTGTGAGGCAGCAGTGCTAACCACTGAACCATTGTGTCACCTAAAGGGTAGTGAATCTGTGAAATTCTTTACCACAGAGAACCTTTCAGGCTGGTCATTAAGTGTGTTCAAGACTGAGATAGACAGATTTCTAATCAGTAAGGGAAGCAAAGGGGGAAAGGCTGGAAAATCGAGTTGAGGATTATCAGATCAGCCATATCTCATTGAATGGCAGAGGAGATTTGATGGACTGAATGGCCGACTCCTGCTCCAATACCTTATGGAGTTTGAACATTCTCCCTGTGCCTGTGTGGGTTTCTGTCCTGTGTTCTGGTTTCCTCCCTTATTCTGGAGGTATAACTGCAAATCTCATCACCACAGCTGGTGGCATTTAACATAAGCGTGTTGTGATGCAGTGGTAGTTTCCTGACCTCTGGGCCAGGTTCAAATCCCACTTGCCCCAGAGGAACAGGTTGATCAATATTACATTTTGGATACGGCCCAGATAGTGCAGCTCATACCTTGCAAAATAACTTTAAAAGACACCATGTTGCATACTTGGGAGAAGTAGGTTCCAAAGCCTTGCATTACATTTTGGGATGTTGTGGACTGATTGACAGCCATCATGAGCCAAGCGCAATAGGTCATCAAGAAAGCTAACGGAATGTGGACCTTACAGGGACCCTCCTGTGGCACAGTGGTAGCATCCCTACCCCTGGACTGGGAGGCTGAGGTTGAAGTCCCACCTGCTCCAAGAGTGTGTAATAACATCTCTGATTAGAAAAGTAGATGGAATGTTGACCTCTAGTTTGGGAGGGTTGGTGTATAAGAGTGAGGAAGTCTGACTGCAACTGGACAAGGTTCTGGGGGGATCACATCCAGAGCGGCTTTGGTCTCCTTACTTAAGGCAAGATCTTATTCCATTGGAGGCAGATCAGTGAAGGTTCACTTGGATGATCCTGGTGTGGGAGAGATTGTTTTATGAGCAAAGGCTGAACAGGTTGGGACCCTACTCATTCGAGTTTTGAAGAATGAGAGATGATCTCATTGAAACCTCCAGAATTCTTAAGGGGACTTGACAGAGTAAATGCTGAGCGGATGTTTCCCCTCTTGGGAGAGTTTAGTAGCAGAGGGCATAGTCTCAGAATAAAGGGGCACTGATTTAAGACTGAGCTGAGGAGGAACTGCTTCTCTCAGAGGGTTGTGAGTCTTTGGAGCTGTGGGGGAAGAGTCCTTGTGTGTGCTTATGGCTGAGATAGATTTTTATCAGAAGGAGAATCAAAGATTGTAGGGAAAGGGTGACAAGGTAGGTATGAGGAGTGTCAGATCAGCCCTGATCCGATTGAATAGTGGAGCAGGCTCAAGAGGTCAAATGGTCGACTCCTGTTCCTAAATCTGATGGTCTTATAGGATTAGCTGACAGCCGTGTTATTGTATGGTGTACCTACTGGGATGGCCAAGGGTGAATGTGCATTCATTAGTTCCTACATTCCCAATAGCCACCAGTTACTGCAGGATTGAGATTGAAATACATCACAAATCTTGCCCTTTAATATTTAAAATCAAATCAACTTTTGTGATTAATAACAATAGGTTGTTTACTCAAATTCCTGAGTAAAGCTGGAAACATTGTGCCTGTTATATTACCTCTTATTAGTGTGCTTTCATCTGTATGAATATATATTGGACAGGAATCTACTGATTCAGTACCATCTCAGCAAAGACAATCTGTTCTGATTGCATTGTGATGAGCTTTTATTCTTTTGATGAAAGGTGGTTCCTTCAGCAGCAGTGAAGTGCTGTTAGCTCAGTGATTGTGTGGGAATGTCACAGCCTCCAACAGCTTCAAGGACACATTTCCGATTTCGTTGTCATATGCATCAAATGGAATTTGACATGTGACAGAGTTGGAAAATGTCGGCCAAGTTGAATGTAACGAGTTTGAGAAACTATTTATTTTTTATCAGCTCCAGAATTGCTCGAATGGGTCTCTCACCGGTGTGTGTGTGTGTGTGTGTGTGTGTGTGTGTGTGTGTGTGTGTGTGTGTGTGTGTGTGTGTGTGTGTGTGTGTGTGTATATATTTGTGAGTAAAAAGTGAGGACTGCAGATGCAGGAGATCAGAACTGAAAATGTGTTACTGGTTAAAACGCAGCAGGTCAGGCAGCATCCAAGGAACAGGAAATTCCTGATGAAGGGCTTATGCCTGAAATGTCGAATTTCCTGTTCCTTGGATGCTGCCTGACCTGCTGCGCTTTAACCAGCAAGACATTTTCAGCTCTGTATATATTTGCGCACGTGTATGTATGTGTGTCTGTGTCTGTGCATGTCAGTGTGCGCGCGCGTATGTGCATGTTTGTGTGTGTGTTTGTGTGTCTCTGTTTATGTTTGTACATGTTTATGTGTGCAAGTCTGTGTGTGTGTGTGCCCATGTCTGTATGTGTGTGTGTGTATCTGTGTGGGTCATCTCTCATCTACAGTCAGGGGGTCTCAAGTGGTGGGGGAGGGGTACAGAATATGAGTGGGAGCCTGGGCAGCTGTGGAGCCTGTACAAATTACAGCGAGGGTTACCAGGATGGAGCCTGACTATTCCACAAGTTAACACCCTTGTCCAAACAATCAATTAAACTGCCAATGTGACCAACTTAAAACGAAATAGTGCAGGTGCTGGACATCTGAATTATGAAAAGAATGGAAACTGCTGGAGAAATTCAGCAAGTCTGGCAGCATCCGTGCAGAAAGAAACAGAGTTAATGGGTTGAGTCCAGTGCTCCTTCTTGGACACCTCCTCATTAATTAGTCAGCATTTTGTTCACGGTTTTTGGATGGCATTTTAAGGTTTTTTTTGTCCTGTACCTTCACTTTTTTTTGTTGAAATCGTCTTTCTTAAATATGATTTTTTTAATAGGATCTGAATCATTGACACCAAGTTTAATCAAAAACAGGCAAATAACTGTTTATTCCACTCAAATGTATTCTTTGGTAATTAGAGACCAAAGTTATTATAGAGAGCAAATGCCCACATTTATATACACTCATTCACAATCGTGATTGGACCCTAACTCGCTTAAAGAGACAGACCTGACCAGTCAGATCTGATGATGGATGCTTAAACCATTTGTTTGCAAAGACCATCAAGTTGGCATCCTTCAGACATAGTGAAGGTGGGAGATAGACCAGAAAGCAGGACATCAGTAGGCAAAAGTTGTGGTTCAAATTGGAACATGGGCATCAAGGAATAATGGAGAGAGTGTGATTTAGCAGATCAAAAGATGCTAAAATGAAATAAAGAACAACATTTACTGAATTAAAGACTGAACAGCTAGAATGTATAACCATTGAAAGTGTAACTGTAAGAGAGAATGTTTTCCATCAGGTCAGACATGGAAAGAGTTGGTGCCCAGATGGGGAAGGAGAACATGGTTAGAGAGTGTGAAACCACATAACCAGAGATTGGTGTCTCAGTGGTAACTACGGTTGTAATGATGAAGCTGTGTGAGAAAAGATACCCTACATGAGTATAGGAGAGATTATATAAAGGGAGCGATTTGGGGAGGACAGGAGAACAGTAAACTCAGTCAGGGGAGAACAGAAAGGCCTGAGGTGGGAGCTGAAATCACCAATATGAGCAGTTGCTCCATGCAGAGACTGAGGGAGGAAAGCTGAGAAAATTTCTTGCTGAGAAATGTGGAGTGATATTTGCAAGAGCAGTGGAGAACAAAGATTTGAAATGAGCGGTGTGAACAAAGTTGAAGGTTCATAGGAGGAGAAGCATTCAGAGGATTTGGATGATAGATCAAGGTGAGACTTAGAGGTATGGTCTAAACCATCACTTTGAGCAGTGCAAGTGCTGGAAGTTATGGACAACTTCATTCAGGGGAACAGGATCAGCCCCCCTCAGTCATGTGTCCATGATGCTCAAACGGCTAATGTGACTATCCACAACAAGCTTATGGATGGCACAGGTAAAATTGACAAGTGAATGTGCATCTTGGAGGGATTATATAGAGGGATTGGAGGGGTCCCTCCAATGGCTGGTCTAAAGGCAGGACTCACAACACAAGGGCTTTAACCCATCTCTCGTTGGTAAACCTTTAGATACACCTCTCAATCTCGCCATCTCTGGTATGGGAGCACACATTGTCTTCAAGTCTCGCTGAAGTACCTAGTAGTGTTTTTCAGGTTGGAATATGAATGCAATTTGTCTTTATCTCGCTGAGGTAAATATTTGAGCTAGTGTTTTGCTGAATATGTGTTAAAATCATCTGTTCCCTTTTCCATGTTTCCTTTCACTGCTGAGACATTTACCGCACGGAAATGAGGCTTGAAATAACTTGCCAAAGAACTGCCTTGATCCATTTGTCTATATTACTGTGTCTAATACAATGTACCATTGTACTTTACTTTAGTGACAATAAGTGAAACATCTATTCAAGAAATTGGATCCCTTCAGCTTTGTAATTGCAAATGTCCAATGTATTTTGTATCAACAAAAGTCTAAAGATCATATCACAATTAATTATAGATGGGGGGAGGGGGAGGGGCAATGGGCCATTAAATTCACCGATCCAGCATGGCCCCTCTGTCCCACACACTCCCTTCCAACATTATATTGTCCAATTATTTGTTGATTAGTGTCCAGTGTGTTTGCCTCCTTCACTCTCTCTGGACGCTTTTTTTTCCCACACCAGTTCCTGGGGAACTGGAGTCCAATGTCGCAGGGCCTTTGAGGAACTCCTATCAAACAATCTGCAGTGCACCAAGAGTCTTACATGACAACTGATTGGCTATCGCAGTCCTCCTTTCACCCCTCACCGTCTATGCTGAGAAAGGATTTGCACTCACTTGCTGCTCATGTGGTGCCTGGCTGTTGAAACATCGCTGGGGAAGCAGCTATGTGCCTGAATTGTATTTGAAGCAAAAACAGCAGAGGGGTGGTGGCTGCAGCTCTGTGAGCTGGTTGTCATTGTCATGTCTACCTGCAAAGTCAGAGGTCACACAACACCAGGTTATAGTCCAACAGATTTATTTGAAATTACAAGCTTTTGGAGCGCTGCTCCTTCTTCACTTCACCTGATGAAGGGGGCAGCGCTCTGAAAGCTTGTGATTTCAAATAAACCTGTTGAACTGTAACCTGGTGTTGTATGACCTCTGCACATCCACCATTATCATTTATTGTGTGTTGCTCCCGATGCGGTCTCCTCTACATTGGGGAGACTGGATGCCTCCCAGCAGAGCACTTTAGGGAACATCTCCGGGACACCCGCACCAATCAAACCCACCGCCCTGTGGCCCAACATTTCAACTCCCCCTCCCACTCTGTCGAGGACATGCAGGTCCTAGGCCTCCTTCACCACCGCTCCCTCACCACCAGACGCCTGGAGGAAGAACGCCTCATCTTCTGCCTCAGGACTCTTCAACCCCAGGGCATCAATGTGGGCTTCACCAGTTTTCTCATTTTCCCTCCCCCAACCCTACCCCAGTTCCATCCTTCCAGCTCAGCACCACCCTCATGACCTGTCCTACCTGCCTATCTTCTTTTCCACCTATCCACTCCACCCTCCTCTCTGACCTATCAAATCCATCCCTACACCCAATCACCTATTGCACTCTTTGATACCTTCTACCCACCCCCCCTCCCGTTTATCTCTCCACCCTGCAGGCACCCTGCCTCTATTCCTGATAAAGGGGTTTTGCCCGAAACATCAATTTTCCTGCTCCTCGGATGCTGCCTGATCTGCTGTGATTTTCCAGCACCACTCTAATCTAAACTCTGGTTTCCAGTATCTGCAATCCTCACTTTTGCCTGCCTGACCTCTGACCTTGCCCACCCCAGTCCAACACCGGCACTTCCACATCATGGCTACCTGCAAAGTGGCAGAGAGAGAAATAGTGCTGGAAAATGCTGTTTTCCCGATTTGTTGTATACTTTATAAATCTCAAAGCAATGCAAAGATATCTGTAATTTCCAAGTCAATAACATATTTACTCACAGAAGTTCTAAAATATCTCCATATTCACAAAATGTCTGCACTCCCATTTCGATCTCAGTTTCTAGCAGCTCCTGTGGTGTCTGTTTACTTTGCTCCAAGTCCACACCCAGGTTTAACCTATCGAACACCTATCAGTTACTAGACTCACCTAATTGAACATAGCATAACTGAACATTCCAAACAAGGCTTGAAGAGCTACATTTCAAGTGAAAGGCTATCTTTGTACTCTTATTGATACACCAAGTGTGGGTTATGTAACATTGAGATACAGTATGTACACTAAGCTGCTAATCATGAATACTTTATTTTTAAACTGATTGCATTGCTGGAACTAAAATGGTCCCTGATAGGACCCATGACTTATTGTTGAATGAGGCTGTCCTGAATACATTGCATTACCCAGGCCAACGATACAGAGTTCACTGTATACCCCACAGAGAAACCTTGCTGACACTGTACTGTTACACGGTAAGAGATCCTTATGCTGTTGAATTAATGCAGACTATGTGCTTCTCAAAAATGGATAAACTTTTATTGTCTACAATCTTCAGTCAGCTCTTCCTCTCCTGCTGAGCAGGATCTCCTTACAGTTAAACACTCGGATCCATCATGACCTTACTGAATGGTGGAGCAGGCTTGAAGGACAGAGGGACCTATTCTTGTTCCTTGCTTGTTCCTTCATTTCTTAGCTTTTGTCAGTTCGGTTAGTCTCATTCACCCTCTGCTGACTCCTGCGATTTTCCAGACAGGCCGACTGCCCATCTCCTGCAGCAGCTCCTGTAGCTGTCCACCATGGCAGACGGCTCTGCTGTCATATTGTAAACATTTAATGTATTTCACTGTCATCACCAGTCTTTAATAGTAAGCTCTGCCATAGCGGGAAATTTGCGACAGGACTTATACAGTTAATGGTAAGGCCATGGGGAGTGTTGCTGAACAAGAGACCTTGGGGGAGGAGGTGCATTGTTCCTTGAAAGTGATAGACAGGATAGTGAAGAAGGCACTTGCCTTTATTGATCAGGTATTGGAGGTGGAATGCCATGTTACAGCTGTACAGGACATTGGTTAGGCTATGATTAGAATACTGCATTCATTTCTCATCTCCCTGCTATAGGACAGATGTTGTTAAAGTTGACAGGGTTCAGGAAATATTTACAAGGATGTTGCTGGGGTAGGGAGAGGCTGAATAAGCTGGGGCTGTTTTCCCTGGAGTGTTCGAGGCTGAGGGGTGACATTACAGAGGTTATAAAACCATGAGGGGCATGGATAGGGTGAATATGCAAAGTCTTTTTCCCAGGTGGGCGAGTCCAAAACTAAAGGGCATAGGTTTAAGGTGGGAGGGGAAAGTTATAAAGGGACCTGAGGTGCACATGTTTCACGCAGAGGTTGGTGTGTGTATGGAGTGAGCTGCCAGAAAAAGTGGTGGAGGCTGGTACAATTACAGCTTTTAAAAGGCATCTGGATGGGTATATGAATAGGAAGGGTTTAGAGGGATATGGGCCAGGTGTTGCAAATGGGACAAGATTAGGTTAGGATATCTGGTCAATATGGATGAGTTGGACTGAAGGGTCTGTTTCTGTGCTGTATAGCTCAATGGATCTGACTTTAATCTGTTGCAGATCATCCAGTGTGAGTATTTTCTTTGTCTATAGGGTAGAGAGGTGGAGTGCATAACATATCGGAGTACATCTTCCACATCTGAGCAGAGCGCTCCTCCCTGCTTCCTTATCATGGGATCTGCCAACTTCCATTATTATCCTTCCCATAGAAAGCAAGCGAGTCAGGTTTATAAAGAAAACCAAAGCCAAGGGACTCACTGAAATATTTGCCTTTTTCTGTCAGGCACCTGCTGTTGGCATTTCGCGTTTACTGCATTCTCCATCAGCTAAACATTCAGGCACCACACCTTCCACCTGCCCCGTGAACCACTAAATACAAAAACATACAAATAAGCATGACAAGCAGGAGGTGACCACCTCGGACACAGTAACACTGAGTCCATACTCAAGTTGGATGGAGCACCACAATGTCATCATTCCCATATCACCTTCTGGGTGGTGGTTTGACTCACTGGGATAGTGCGCTGGAAATCAGGCTCCACTATTCCCAGAGATGTCAGCAATGCACTTGTTAGGTCTCAGCAGGAATACTATGTATAGTTGTGAGAAAGATGCAAAAGCATTGGAGAAAGTACAGAAGTGATTGGCTCGAATTCTTCCAGGTATGAGAAAGTTATAAAGGGACCTGAGGTGCACATGTTTCACTCAGAGGGTGGTGTGTGTATGGAGTGATCAGTTATGCAATTTTCTCCTGTTCACAGTTTTCTCCTCAGCCTCCCTTTTACTGAATGCTTTACAAAAGGCACAGGAAGACTATTTGATTTGTGAAATTTCTCTGGCTTATTCAATTCAAAGTCATCACCTGCAGCATATACTGAAGGAAATACAAACTGGTTTTCTTCAAGCTTAAAGTGCCTTATTGCAGAGAAGTGAGAGATAGAGAGAGATTCTGGCTGCTGTAAAACTGCTGGTCTTTCTCTCTGGTCTCTACCTTCATTCTGTCTGATTTACAGCCCACACTGTTCAGTCGCTGGAAAACCAATCACATCATTGTTGCTGGGCAGAGAACCTTGGTCACTGGTAATTGGCCACTAGTCCTCAAACCAATCAGCTTCACTTGTAAACAACCCAAGGGAAAGCGATCTGACATTGTGCCTAATGGCAGGTAACCACCTGCCCTGGGTGAGCTGAATTATAACAGTGCAGGGTGGGGTAAGCACTGTGCCTGGGCATGATCTGAGAGCAAGTGATCTGGGCAAGGAGGGGGCAACTGTGAACCAAGACCCAGTCACCAAATAAAAGGACCCGTTCGTACAGTGTTGTGGTAACTGCACCAGGACATTGAAGGCTGACGTATTTTGTTCTAAAGGTGAATGTAATATCCAGTAACTATTGCAGGCGGTAAGGGGTAGGCTGTTTTCACTGTGGAGGACAGTTGTGCTCAAGGTACTCAGCAGCTTTGTCAGGGAGGATACCTATTGGAATAGAATAGAACAGAATCCCTGCAGTGCAGAAAGAGGCCATTCGGCCCATCAAGTCTGCACTGACCCTCCGACAGCATCCCACCAAACCCCCTCTATCCTATCCCTGTAATCCTGCATTCCCCGTGACTATTTCTCCTAGTCTACACATCCCTGGACACTTAGGGAAATTAACCATAGCCAATCCCCACCTAGCCTGCACATCTTTGGACTGTGGGAGGAAACCAGAACACCCAGAGAAAACCCACCCAGACACGGGGAGAATGTGCAAAGTCCACAAAGACAGTCACTTGAGGCTGGAATTGAACCTGGGTCCCTGGTGCTGTGAGGCAGCAGTGCTAACCACTGAGCCACCAGCCATCCTAAACATGACTGACACATTCCATTAATGAAGAAATGTTGGAGAAAAATGTCAAAACCAGTGCTTTAACTCTCTCTGTCTCTTCACTGCAGACCAAGGGAATGGGAGCTAGGATCTGGAGAGGATGCCAAACTAAGGGCAGGGCCATGATTTGATGTTGACTCCATACTGATCTTCCTTCTGCTAGTAACTGAGAGGAGGGAGATCCACTACCCCCTGACAGAGATCGGTCCCATCCCTGACAAAGGCAGCCTGCACGGGGTGGGGGGTGAAGCCTCCTGTCTTTCAATGAGCACATTCAGAGTGACAAGCAAAAAGCTCAATGACCACCTGAGATCTGCAATGGTGGATACTACCCAGCTGGAGATGGAAGCATTTCGGCAATTGTGATGAGCCTCAATTATGGGATTAGCTTGCCTAAATGTGTAAGAGGGCATAACACAGAGATGCCACTCTGCATGGCAACAGGACTACCAAGGTGGGACGGTGGGAGAGTGGGTTGAACTACAACACCTGTCAGTTAGCAAGGAGCACTGCGAAAGGCTGGCCACTGACAAAGTATAAGGAGGCGACACCTTTGAAGGTGTGAAGACAGCACATTGTCAGAGCAAAGCTAGCCATTCTGACACCAATTCAGGAGCAGGGCCTGAAGGCGAGACTGGAGGAAGTCCCTGGGGTGATGAGATTTTCAGGGAGTGTATCTGTGAAGTGGGGCCATACTGGAACCTGGGGGGGTGTTAAGGTAAAAGTAGCAATGAGAGTTTACGACATGGAGAATTCAGGTGGGACATATGTCTCTACGTTAATGCGGCGAAGCTGAACTCCCAATGCTTCTGGTGTGTTTGTGCTGAGGAAGTGATTCGCAGCAACCACAGCTCAGCAATAACAGTACCCCTCTTTCTGCTGCCTTTTGTTTCCTCATTTGGTGAAATACAGGTGACTCCAGGCAATAACCCCCTTGAAAGGACTAACTGCAACCACTACAGAAAAAGGATGAATGCTCCATGGGTAAAGCACCATATCCTTGCACAGTGTCTAATACCAGCGCAGAAAGACCTTGCTGGCTGGGTGTGTCACTGTAAGGGCGACACACACACTGGTAACAGCACATCACAGTCACAAGAACCTCTCGCAAACTGAGATCGAGCAGGTTTCTGATGATTGGAAGAATGCAGGAGGTGACTTAAAGTCACCCATAGTACCTCTTGCAGGTTTTAGAGGCCTGGCACTCCAACCACAACGCCATAAACAAGCACATAGATCTAGATGCCATCTATCAACCCCCCCTCAGAAAACGAACAGGAAATGACATCACCACAAACCCCAGGAACCCCATCCAGGAGAAACATATAAATAGAAAGCAGGCGACAACAACTTCACTTCACTTGGAGGTCACCATTGATGATGTTACCTAGCCAGGTAATGAAACATCTGGATATCAGACCTACAGCTCAGTGAGCAAACCTACACCCTAAGGTTTTATACATTTTATTCTACCCCAGGATGGTATCATGGGTAAACTCCAGCACTGTGTATCTATCACAAATATTTGCAACCATTTCCTTTGTACATGTTGTACTGTGTCTGAGATTGGTGTGTCCATGTGGGTGTGTGTGCACGCGCGCGTGTGTGTGAGTCTGTGCGCGCGCATGTGTGTGTGTGGGGTGGGTGTGGGTGGGTATGTGTGTGTATGAGTGTGTGTGAGTGTGTATGTGTATGTGTGTGTGTGTGTGTGTGTGTATGTGCGAGTGTGTGTGTCTCACCTCACTGGATACCACCTTCTAATTAGATGGAAGTCCTGTATGATTTTTAGAAATCCAAATATCATTATTCATTGTTGCCACTAAATCAGATCAAATTTGAAAACACGGCATTACGCTTGTTGCAGTGCAGCTGTGCCTCCGCTTAGTCTGAAGGTTTGGTGTTCAAAACCCACCTCACCTCCTAAACCATAATACCCATGCTTGTTCCTCTGGGGCCTTGCAATCAGACAGTAAACCAAAGCCCTATCTCGTCTGGAGATGCATGATTGAGCTATTTTGAAGAAGAGTACGGGGGATTTTCATGGAGTTCTGGCCAATTTGTAGGCTTCAGTCAACATCACCAAGGCAGACCATTTGGTCTTGATCGCGTTGCTACTTGCAGAATCCTGCTTTTGTGTTAATGGTGCTTCCACTCGAATAAGTGACCCCACTCGAATAAGTGGAGAGTGTCAAGCTCCTGGGAGTGGTCATCAACAACAAGCTTTCTTGGACTCTTCATGTGGACCCACTGGTTACAAAGGCCCAACAGCGTCTCTTCTTCCTCAGGCAGCTGAGGAAATTTGGCATGACGGTGAATACCCTTGCCAACTTTTATAGGTGCACCATCGAGTGCATTCTGTCTGGATGTATCACTACCTGGTGTGGCAACTGTACCATTCAAGATCGGAGACGGTTACAGAGAGTGGTGAACTCGGCCCAGACAATCACAAAGGCCAACCTCCCAACGAGAGAATCTATCTACTGGGCCCGTACTTAAGGAAAGGCTGCCAGCATTCTCAAAGATCCATCCCACCCTGGCAATGCTTTTCTACAACCTCTACCATTGGGGAGAAGGTACAGAAGCCTGAACACACGGACACACAACAGCCGGTTTCAAAACAGTTCCTACCCTACTGTTGTTAGAATACTGAATGGACTCACAAACTCTTAAAACTCACCTATACCTGTGTTTTTGTTTTTGCTGCTGTTTACCTATTATTTACTTATGTAAGACACTTAACTCTGTGATCTGCCTGTATTGCTCGCAAAGCTTTTCACTGTGTCTCGGTACATGTGAGAATAAATTCAATACAATTCACTCCAAAAAATATCTCACCAACTATGAAGCATTTAGGGACCTGAAGGTGTGAAAGATAAATGTTGTAAATACACCGTATGGAATAAGGAATAACTGATACCATCACTAAATGAGAAAATGTCACCAGCATAAAGCATGATGATATGGCTGAAATAATACCGCTGGTCTCTCTTGCTTGAAAACAGCTCTCCGAAATGTTGTAGTCACCATTTTATGGAAGGTTGTGGTTGCTCCTACTATTTCCCCCCAGTGCAGGGGCTAGCAGTTTCAAGCTAATTGGCCTGCAGTGATGTGGAAAGGCTGTGGTATTTGGGAGCTCTTGTCGTCTAAGTGATGCCTCCTTGCCGAGCAGTGAAGGCATCCTCATTACCAGGAAAACCACGAGCAACATAGTCCCTCTTTTGTTCCTGAGATAATTGGTGCTTATTGTACAAGTAGCATGGCCGTGTGCGGAATATTAAGTTCTACAGAAGGCTGGCAGCAGGAGCTGTTTTATTCAGCCCCTTTGCAATCAGTTCTTTTCTTATGGATAATTCCTCTCACAGATTGTCTGAGTAAAACGTGTGTTTTCCTCCTGTTTGGTTCCTCGTGTCTAAAGTTCGTTTCAGTTGGTGGAGGAGCGCCTGGGTGTGATCAGTGTGAAGGACACTGAGAGTCTCTGACAGTGGGAATTGCTGCAAACACACAGTGGCTCTGACAACACCCACAAGGAAACAACAACGTCTGGTTTTGCAACGTTCCCCAGTACGTTCAGAGTACTGTGGAACAGCAAACACTGAAAGATTGGCTGGTTCTCTCTGTCTGCAGATGTTCCCTGTCCTACTGTGTTATTCCAGCATTTACTCATTTCATTTCTACTGTGAGAGTAAGCACTTTGAGGACCTCAGACGTCACCCATTTCACAGTGTGTGGTTTTGACTGCACTATCTCCATTATGTTGTGAATGTGCATTTACCAAACACACCATCTGCAGTGTGTCCACCATGCTGTGCTCATGTACAATGAGAATCTCACATCAGGGGACACTCCCAGCTGACATGTCAATATTCTAACACCTCTGGGAAACATTGGATTATTCAGAGAGGACTGGGGTGTGAGTGAGTCAGGAACTCTCTTGCCTCTATGTATCAATAGCAGGAAGGCACTTGCAACAAGCGGGCGAGGGCAGGAAGATGGTACAAGTAGCTTAATTAGGACAGTTTGCTACATCCCCACTTGGTAAGACTTGGTGCCACAAATTGGGTGCCAAGCTCAACTCAGGTCCACGTAAGATGTTCGCATCATCCAGTGCAGACCCTGGTAACTGTACAGGCATCAGTGCAGACCCTGGTAACTGTACAGGCATCACTGCAGGCCCTGGTAACTTTACAGGTATCAGTGCAGACCCTGGTAACTGTACAGGCGTCACTGCAGGCCCTGGTAACTTTACAGGGATCAATACAGACCCTGGTAACTTTACAGACATCAGTGCAGACCCTGGTAACTTTACAGGCATCAGTGCAGACCCTGGTAACTGTACAGGCATCACTGCAGGCCCTGGTAACTTTACAGGTATCAGTGCAGACACTGGTAACTGTACAGGCATCAGTGCAGACCCTGGTAACTGTACAGGAATCAGTGCAGACACTGGGAACTGTACAGGAATCACTGCAGACCCTGGTAACTGTACAGGAATCAGTGCAGACACTGGTAACTGTGCAGGCGTCACTGCAGGCCCTGATAACTTTACAGGGATCAATATAGACCCTGGTAACTTTACAGGCATCAGTGCAGACACTGGTACCTGTACAGGGATCAGTGCAGACCCTGGTAACTGTACAGGCATCAGTGCAGACACTGGTAACTGTACAGGAATCACTGCAGACACTGGTAACTGTACAGGCATCAGTGCAGACCCTGCTAACTGTACAGGCATCATGTGGACCCTGGTAACTGTACAGGCATCAGTGCAGGCCCTGGTAACTGTAGGCATTACTGCAGACTCTGGTAACTGTACAGGAATCAATGCAGACTCTGGTAACTATACATAATCACTGCAGACCCTGGTAACTGTAGGGATCAGTGCAGATCCTGGTAACTGTACAGGAATCAGTGCAGATCCTGGTAACTGTAAAGGAATCAGTGCAGACCCTGATAACTGTACAGGAATCAGTGCAGATCCTGGTAACTGTAGGCATCTATGCAGACCCTGGTAACTGTACAGGAATCAGTGCAGACCCTGGCAACTGTAGGCATCACTGCAGACACTGGTAACTTTACAGGCATTAGTGCAGACCATGGAAACTGTACAGGCATCACTGCAGACCCTGGTAACTGCACAGGAATCAGTGCAGATCCTGGTAACTGTACAGGCATCAGTGCAGACCCTGGTAACTGTACAAGAGTCAGAGCAGATCCTGGTAACTGTACAGGAATCAGTGCAGATCCTGGTAACTGTAGGCATCTATGCAGACCCTGGTAACTGTACAGGAATCAGTGCAGACCCTGGCAACTGTAGGCATCACTGCAGACACTGGTAACTTTACAGGCATTAGTGCAGACCATGGAAACTGTACAGGCATCACTGCAGACCCTGGTAACTGTACAGGAATCAGTGCAGACCCTGGGAACTGCACAGGAATCAGTGCAGACCCTGGTAACTGTACAGGCATCAGTGCAGACCCTGGTAACTGTACAAGAGTCAGAGCAGATCCTGGTAACTGTACAGGAATCAGTGCAGATCCTGGTAACTGTAGGCATCTATGCAAACCCTGGTAACTGTACAGAAATCAGTGCAGACCCTGGTAACTGTACAGTCATCAGTGCAGACCCTGGTAACTACAGGCATCAGTGCAGACACTGATAACTGTTGGCATCATTGCAGACCCTGGTAACTGTACAGGAATCAGTGCTGACCTTGGTAACTGTACAGGCATCAGTGCAGACACTGGTAACTGTTGGCATCATTGCAGACCGTGGTAACTGTACAGGAATCAGTGCAGACACTGGTAACTTTACGGGCATCACTGCAGACCTAGGTAGCTGTACAGTCATTGGTGCAGACCCTGGTAACTGTACAGGAATCAGTGCAGACCCTGGTAACTGTACAGGTATCAGTGCGCGTTTTATGCTAAGCCTTAGGTTCTGGCATATATGGAAAACTATTTACAAGGGGCACTGAGCAACTCTCAAAGGCTTCTTCACCGCACTTCAAACCGACCAGCTTGAGAAAAGGAAACAAATCCATGGGAACACAAGTCACTACATGTTTCCATCATTCAGACATGGAAATATATTACTGTTCCTTCACTATCACGGGGTCTGGAGCTCTCTCCCTGAACAGCATTGTACTGCTCCAGCACATAGTCTGCAGTGGTTCAAGAAAGCAGCTCACTCCCACCTTCTCAGTTGGGGTTGGGTAATAAAAGCTCTGCTTCCACAGAAGTCTGTCAGGAAATGTGAGAAATGATCGATGAAGAAATGTGTGTAATTTTTTGATATGGAGCAGATGCGATTCCCAGATTATGGCCCTGCAGGAACTCTCACTCCAACTGGAAATCTGAAGGAATAATTTTTGAACATGGTGCTTCACTTGGCAAAATCCCCTCACAGGAACAGTCTTCTGGCTAGGCCGGAAAGTTTTTTTTAGTAACTGCAGATGCTGGGAATCAGAAACAAAAAAACAGCAGTTGCCGGAAAGGCTCAGCAGGTCTGGCAGCATCTTGGAGAGAAATCAGAGTGAACGTCTTGCGTCCAGTGACCCTTCCTCAGAACAATTCCGCTGAGCCCCACTGAGCCTTTCCAGCCATTTCTGTTTCTGTTTCTGCAAGTTTTTAGGCCCAATTCCTCACGTATTTCCAGAATGTAAAAGTTCTGGTGTAGCACAAAAGGAAGAAAATGGACATGATGGACTGAATAAAAGAAATTATTCATCAAGTGAATTGATATTTGAATCATAGAATCCCTACAGTGTGGAAACAGGCCCTTCGGCCCAACATGTCCACACCAACTCTCCAAAGAATAACCCACCCAGACCCATTCCCCCTACCCTATGTTTACCCCTGACTAATGCAACTAACCTGCACACTATGGGCTATTCAGTATGGCCAATTCATCTAACCTGCACATCTTTGGATTGTGGGAGGAAACCAGAGCAGCCGGAGGAAACCCCGCACAGACACGGGGAGAATGTACAGACTCCACACAGACAGTCAGATGAGGTTGGAATTGAACCCAGGTCCCTGATGCTGTGAGGCAGCAGTGCTAACCACCGAGACACCATGCTGCCCCTAAAGTGGAAGAACAGCTCACAGTCCTAGGGATAGGTGAGGTTTGGATTTATTCTGACGAATCCATGCACCACAGCAGCAGACCATTCAGTGCAGTGAGCTGGTGCTAGCACTTTGAATGAACTCCGTGATTAGTCCCATTCCCTTGCTCTTCCTCAAGGATAATGTGAGCATTAACTTACTTTTGACGTGAACTAATTTCTGGCTTTTTCTGGTGCTTATCAACCCAGCCTTTTCTGGGTCTAAACTGTAAAGTGGCAGCAGGACATTTCGAACATCATAACTAATAAATTATTTTTTACTTGCCTTTGTTCTACAGCAGAAAACAACCATGCAGCTCAAGCGAATCTTTAAGGATACTTGAGAAGAGAAAATTTAATTTAATTGTTGCTGGGATCAAAATCTGCGATATGAGCCTTTAGTATGCCAACCTTCCAAATATTGTCCACCATTCCTCACTTACAGTTCACTGCTTTAAATCCTTAGGAACTCTGATAAGTTGTCTCAATGTGAGGGACTGAGTGATGGAAAGATTGAGAACTCTACCTTGCCCACTTGTTTATAACTGATGCACTTCAGCTATCAGCACTGAGGGAGTGAGATCTTGTCTAACACTGTGTCGATGTGGGGAATTGAAAATCATTGCATCAATTTAGTCTGAGTTAATACTGTGAACTTCTCTTGTCAGTTTACTTACACAGCACTGCATCAGAATGAAACTCTCTAAATTAGTTTCTGTTCCTGAAATTATTACACTGTACGTAGTGATTAACCTTCACGCATCCATCTCCATTCCAACGTGTTAAGAATCTGATGTGTGGAATTTTTAAACCCCTTTCCGGCCTTCTTCCTTTTGGAGGTGCTAACTCTGTTACTGGGACAACTCCAGGAGGAGCAGTGCCCATTCTTCAGGTGACGATTATATGTCAGTGGTTGTTGAGGAAATTACTTAGTCTGAGACTTAAAGTCTTGTTTCAAGGAGTTTTATTTTTCATGAATTCATGGAGAGGCTGCCACACATTCTCCGCTGTCCCACAGCACTCTCTCTCCAGCTGAGCACTCAGCTTATACTTATACAACAATAAAAAAAACTTTGTTTACATTACGCACTTTACAATAATTCAAGATAAAGATAAGCTCAATGCAGAGGGGTGACCTTCTAGAGGTTTATAAAATCATGAAGGGCATGGATAGGATAAATAGATAGAGCCTCTTCCCTGGGGTGGGGGGAGTCCAGAACTAGAGGGCATAGGTTTAGGGTGAGAGAGGAAAGATATAAAAGGGATCTAAGGGGTAACATTTTCACACAGAGGGTGGTACGTGTGTGGAATGAGCTGGCAGAGGAAGTGGTGGAGGTTGATACAATTATAACACTTAAAGACATCTGGATGGGTATATGAATAGGAAGGGTTTAGATGGATATGGGCCGGGTGCTGTCAGGTGGGACTAGATTGGGTTGGGATATCTGGATGAGTTGGACCGAAGGATCTGTTTCCGTGCTGTACATCTCTATGACTTGATGACTCTATGACAGAGAAGCTAATGAGCTCAAGAAGCACCCCCACTAATGAGCCTATGATATAGTCCCTATATTTCATCAAATCATAATTACACAACCTCAACCTTTACCTCCAGCAATAATTTCCTACTAAAGCGAGAGGCTGAGAGCCAAGATACCTTTTACCTTGGTCAAGTATCCCATCATGCAGCAGTATACCAAGTTCTTACTACTTCCACAGCGGTAATAGTACTGACAACCGATGGAAGACATCACAGTCAAGCTTGACTGTACCGTTACCCATCCATGAAGAGTCATTTATAGTGATCAGGAGTTGGAGTTCTAGTTAATTCAGATTCCCTAATGTGATCCTGCTTTAAATATGGTGTCCTATTTCAGTAGCAATCAGCTCACCGGGTGCATACTGGGGACATTGGATCTTCCTGATTTGCTCTATCCAAGCGACCCTGATTAACACACCATTTGTCAGTAATTTCCTTTATGATGATTAGTGCACTGCATTTATTCATTGCTTGTGGCCGGCTTTCTTTTTTCAGGAGATGAGATTCTAGCAAAGTTATAGCTCGTTTCCATCTGGGAGAACGTTCTGTGAAGGGGGTGAAACTAATGTTCATCTGGCAACCTAATCTTTTGAACTTGCAAAAGGCTTTTCAGTCTTTGACCCGGAACACTGCTCCAACCCAACTCAACTCAAGTGAGTGGATCGAATCTTCCCACTGGACACTCTGTCGCTCCCCTCCATGTTGAGCATTGGCTTTAATCTTCCAGACTTTATAAGTTGGTCCTTTTCTATTGCACTTGCTTGAAGCCTCATTCTATTGCCTTTTGGAATTGACCAAGGAAGCTTCAAAATATATTCCAGCAGCTTTTCATCTTATTTCTGTTAAACTGGCCACAGCCTATAAACTGTCTCAGCACAATCTAACAACTGGCTGGCTTTGGTTGAGGTAAATCGAAACAAAGAAAACTTTGCATTTGTACAGTTCTTTTCACAACACCACTGCATTTATTATTATAACTCGGTAAGACCAACACTACAGCAATTTTCCATACAAGAACAATTTAATTAAGGCCATATCACCTGATGTGATGATTTGAATGTTATAGAGTCACAGAGATGTACAGCGTGGAAACAGACCCTTCGGTCTAACTCGTCCAGGCCGACCAGATATCCCAACCTAATCTAGTCCTATTTGCCAGCACCCGGCCCATATCCCTCTAAACCCTTCCTATTCACATACCCATCCAGATGCCTTTTAAATGTCATAATTGTACCAGCCTCCACCACGTTCTCTGGCAGCTCATTCCATGCATGCACCACCTTTTGTGTGAAAATGTTGCCCCTCAGGTTCCTTTTAAATCTTTCCCCTCTCCCTCTAAACCTATGCCCCAGTGGAAAGACCTTGTCTCTTTATCCTATCCATGCCCCTCATGATTTTATAAGCCTCTATAGAGTCACCCCTTAGCCTCTGACGCTCCAGGGGAAGCAGCCCCAGCCTGTTCAGCCTCTCCCTATAGTTCAAGCCCTCCAACCCTGGCAACATCCATGTAACTCTTTTCTGAACTCTTTCAAGTTTCAGAGCATCCTTCCTATAGCACACAGTATTCCTAAAGGGCCTAACCAATGTCCTGTACAGCTGCAACGTGACCTCCCAACTCCTGTACTCAATGCTCTGACCAATAAATAATGTGATGACTCAGGGAGGCTTCTCATACACACCATAGAATTACAAATTGTTGCCACACAGAAAGCACCCATTCTGTACCTGGTCTGCATGTCAGCTCAGTGAACGGGCAGTTCTGCCATTCCCCTGCCTTCTCCTTGCAACCCTGTACATTCTTCCTTCTCAGATAATGAACCAATCCCCTTTTGAAAATTTCAAATGGCTGTCCACCACCCTCTTAAGCAATGTATTCCAGACCTTGAGCTGACTGCTCCTCCTGTCTTTGGTTCTTTTGCCAATGTCCTGTTATGGACCAAACCTAACCACCCCAGAACAGACCAAGAATATCTCCTACATCCTACTGTTCATCTTATTTAAAGGCAAGTGTAAGGCAATGCCGTCCAGCTGTAATTTGATTGGTTAAACGACTAGCATTAAGCAAACCACACTTTATTCTTATACTACAGTTAAAATTCAAACAAAAAAATAGAAGAATTGGCATACCTTTCATTCCATTGAAATACTTAACAAAATAATATCTTATTTAACTACTACTCGTCAACTGTTCCAATAGAGCAGCATCCCATAAACATACTCTTGGCAAAGGCAAATTCAGCAAAGCAGATTGCCGTCAATGGCTCCCTCCTCCAGTGCAGGAGAAGGAAAACTAACAGAATGGATCCAGCAGCAAAAAGAGAATTCCAGCTCTTGCACCTGCTTTTTGTATACAGGACATGCCTGGGCAATTTTCCACATTGTCAGGTAGATGTCAGTGTTGTAACTGCACTGGAACAGCTTGGCTGGGGGGGAGCAACAAGTTCTGGAGCACAGGTCTTCAGCACTATTGCCAGATTGTTGTCAGGGCCCATGGTCTTTGCAGTATCCAGTGCTTCCAGCTTTATCTTGAATCACAGGGAGTGAATCGAATTGGCTGAAGACTGGTTTCTGTGAGATAGGGGATCACTGGAGCTATATCTAGCCGTTTCAACTCCAAACTGTCAACTGAAAGCAGAACTAAACTCTGGGGTTGTGTGAGATTGACTCCACCCACTCATGCTTCTTTAGTTTAATTTATTTTTAAAACCCTAAAGCTATTAACTCTGCTTTCCATGGAGCAGACAGCTCACCACCAGGATTACAACATCCCGCTTCAAGAGAAACAGAGCACACATCATCACAGATATTGAATCATTGCTCTGTGATTCTCAAATCCCCCAGAGTGGGAACAGATTCTCTCCATTTACTGTGAACAGACACTTTATCATTTTAAACATCTCCATCAAATTCCTTCTCAAATTTTTCCAAGGAGAACCGCCCTAATTTCTCCAATCTACCTCTGAAACAGGAGCTGTTCATCCTTGGAACCATCCTCATGAACCTTTTCTACACTCTCTGCAAAGCCCTTACATCCCTCCTTGAGTACTGTGCCCAGAATTGGAGAATTCTGTTTTAAAGTCAGTCATTGGACGTGGGCATCCTTGGCAAGTCATACCCATCCCTTATTGCCATTGAAAAGGTGATGGTTCTTCAACTGAATTCCTTGAGATGCTTGGCAGAGATTTCCAGGTTTTAGTCTCGATGAAAGAACAGTTCCAAGTCCAAGTAATCTGGTGAAGCTACCAGACAGGACTACCTGTGTACCAGACAGTCTAGGCAGCAAATGCTATACAGAGCTAAGCAATTCTACAACGAATAGATGAGATCCAATCTCTCCAGTCCTGCCACATCCAGCCGTGAATGGTGGTGGACAATTAAACAACTCATTGGAGGAGGAGACTCCACAAATATCCCCATCCTCAACGATGGAAGAGCCCAACTCAACAGTGCAAAAAGTAAGGCTGATGCTTTATCAGCGATCTTTCAGCCAAATGTGTCAGTTAGATGATTCATCTTAGTGTCCTCCAGTGATCCCCAATCTCATAGATACCAGTCTTCAGCCAATTCGATTCACTCCCTGTTATTCAAGATAAAGCTGGAAGCACTGGATACTGCAAAGACCATGGGCTCTGCCAATATTTCGGCAATAGTACTGAAGACCTGTGCTCCAGAACTTGCCGCTCACCTAGCCAAGCTGTTCCAATACAGTTACAATACTGGCATCTACCCGACAATGTGAAAAGCAGGAGAAATCGCCCCATTACTCTGCTCTTGATCATCAGTAAAGTGATGGAAGGTATCATTAACAAAGCTATCAAGCAGCACCTGCTCAGCAATAACCTGCTCAGTGATGCCCAGGTTGGGTCCCACCAGGGCCACTCAGCTCCTGACCCCATTACAGCCTTGGTTCTAACATGGGCAAAAGAACTGAATTCCAGAGGGCAGGTGAGAGTGACAGCTCTGAACATCAAGGCTGTATTCGACAAAGTGTGGCATCACAGAGCTCAGCAAAACTGGATTCAATGGGTATTGGGGCAAATCTTTCGAGTGGTTGCAGTCATATCAAGCACATAGGAAGATGGTTGTTTTTGTTGGATCAGCCTCTTCAGGACATCTCTGTTTGGAGATGATTTGTACAATGTTTTGCACTATCCGTGACATCTCAGAAACTGAGGCAGTCCGTGTCCAAATGTAACAAGATCTGGACAAATTCCAGGCCCGGTTTGTAAAGCGGCAAGTAACATCGAATCATAGAGTCATACAGCACAGAAACAGACCCTTCAGTCCAACCAGTCTATGCTGACCCATAACCCCAAACTAAACTGGCTTGTGCTTGGCCCATAGGCCTCCAAACAGTTCTTATTTGTGTACTCATCTAATTGTCTTTTAAACATTGTAATGTACCCACAAGGCCACAGAGCTAGCCTGACTGCCCTTGACATCAAGCCAGCATTTGACTGAGTTTTCAAAGTGCTTTTGCAAAACCGAAAATAGAAATAGTGGACAAGGTTCTGCATGACGGACAAATGCACAGGTTGCTGAAGGTTAACCATCCTAGCCCACATCCACCCCACCGCCCCACACCAGTCCCCACCACTACCACCTCCCCCCCCCCACCAACCCCCCACCACCACTACCTCCCCCCACCCCCCCGCCACTCCCCACCACTACCACCTGCCCCACCACCTCCCCCATCACCACCTTTCCCACCACTCCCCACACCCCCACCACCACTGCCCCCACATGCCCATCACCATCCCCCACCACCACCACCTCTCCCACCACCCCCCATCCCCCCACCACCACCGCCCCCACAAACCCACCACCACCACCCCCACCACCCACCACCACCCCCCATCACCACCACTGTCCCCACTACCCCCCACCACTTCCCACCACTGCCACCTCCCCCACATGTGCCCCACCAACCCCCACCACCACCACCTTCCCCACATACCCACCCCCCAAACCCCACCACCACCTGCCCCACCACCCCCCACCATCAACACCTCCCCCACCACCCCCCCACCACCCCCACCCCCATCACCTCCCCCACCACCCCCCACTACTCCCCACCCCCCACCAACCCCCACCTCCCCCATCTCCCACACCTCCCCCCAACACCTGCAGCCCCCATCTCCATGGTAACATTGGGCAGAACATATAAACGTCTATATACACATGGTAGATTCGAGATACCTTCATCCTTGCTGTTATCTCACTTCTGAATGGAGAAAGTGAGGACTGCAGATGAATGGACCTCTCAAATAACAAATTTAATATTGATCTCGCTCTGTTCTGTTACCTTAATGCCCTTAGGAGGTTGAGCAGGTGGTAGTGGGGGTAGATGTAGTGTGGGAGGTGAGGGGCAGTTGATGGGGGTGGATGTAGTGTGGGAGGTGAGGGGCAAGTGATGGGGGTGGATATAGCGTGGGAGGTGAGGGGCAAGTGATGGGGGTGGATATAGTGTGGGAGGTGAGGGGCAAGTGATGGGGGTGGATATAGCGTGGGAGGTGAGGGGTAGGTAATGGGGGTGGATGTAATGTGGGAGGTGGGGGCAGGTGATGGGGGCGGATGCAGTGTGGGAGGTGAGGGGCAGGTGGTGGGGGTGGATGTATTGTGGGAGGTGGGGGCAGGTAATGGGGGTGGATGTAGTGTGGGAGGTGAGGGGCAGGTGGTGGGGGTGGATGTATTGTGGGAGGTGGGGGCAGGTAATGGGGGTGGATGTAGTGTGGGAGGTGGGGGGCAGGTGATGGGTGTGGATGTAGTGTGGGAGGTGGGGGGCAGGTGATGGGAGTGGATGTGGTGAGGTCCGGTGGGGTTGGACGTGTTGTGGGGAAGGTGGTGTGAGAGTTGAGAATAGTTGTGGTGAGAGATGGTGGGAGGAAGGTGGGGTGGTGGGAGGTGATTGGGGGGGAAGTGGGGGTGGGTGGTGGTTGGGGGGAAGTTGGGGTTGGGAGGTGGGGTTTGGAGGTTGGGGAGTGGTGGGGGTGGGAGGTGGTACGGGAGAAGAGTGGGTGGGTGGGAGTGGGTGTGGAAGGTTGAGGTGAGAGGTGGTTGGGGGGGAGGTGGGAATGGGAGGTGGGGGGTGTAGGTGGCGGTTAGGTGCTGTGAAATGCATACTGACCTGTGGAGTTTAGGAGATGGCATTATTCTGAATGTTCAGAGTGAACATGGCACTATGGGTCAGGTTAGCCTCAAATGTGGATTGACCTTTGATCTGCATGGAGTGAATGTGGTGAAGTCTGCTACTTTCATGAACAACCCCCTCAAAATGGTATCATTCATGTGTATGTGTGTGTGCCTGTGTGTGTGTGCACGCGCGTGCATGTGTCTGTGTGGTTGCGTGTGTGGATGGGTGTGTGTGTGGGTGGGTGCATGGGTGTGGGTGCGTGTGTGTGGGTGCGTGTGAGTGTATATGTGTGGGTGCGTGTGTGCGTTTCTGGGTGTGTGGATGTGGGTGTGTGTATGTGTGAGTATTCGTGGGTGCTTTTATGCGTGTGTGCATGTGTGTCTGGGTGCGTGTGTGGGTATGTGTATTTGTGAGTGCTTGTGTCTGGGTGTGCGTGCGTGTATTTATGGGCGCGTATATATGTGTGTGGGTGCGTGGGTGTGGGTTCACATGTGGATGCATCTGCCTTTATGTGTAGATGCATGTGTGTCTGGCTGTGGGTGTGTGTATGTTTGGATGTGTATGTGTGGGTGCATATGTGTCTGGTTTCGCGTGTCTGGGTTTGGGTGCGTAAATGTTTAGGTGAGTGTGGGTGTGTGTATGTTTGGGTGCGTGTGTGTGTGGGTGCATGTGTGTCTGGGTGTGGATGTGTGTATGTTTGGGTGTGTATGCGTGGGGGCATGTGTGTCTGGTTTTGTGTTTCTGGGTTTGGATGCGTGTATGTTTAGGTGTGTGTGTGGGTGTGTGTATTTTTGGGTGCGTGTGTGTGTTTGTGTGCATGTGTGTGTGGGTGTGTGTGTGTCTGGGTGTGGGTGCGTGTATGTTTGGGTGGGTGTGTGGGTGCGTGTGTGTCTGGGTGCGTGTGTCTGGGTTTCAGTGCATGTATGTTTGGGTGTGTGTGTGGGTGCATGTGTGTCTGGGTGCATGTGTCTGGGTTTGAGTGCGTGTATGTCTGGGTGTGGGTGTGTGTATGTTTGGCTGTGTGTGTGTGGCTCTGTGTGTATCTGGGTGTGGATGTGTGTATGTTTGGATGCGTGTGTGGGTGCATGTGTGTCTGGGTTCGTGTATCTGGGTGTGGATGCGTGTATGTTTGGGTGTGTATGTGGCTTCGTGTGTGTCTGGGGGCGTGTGTCTGGGTGTGGATGTGTATATGTTTGGGTGCGTGTGTGGGTGCATATGTGTCTGGGTGTGGATGTTTGGGTGTGGATGTGGCTCTGTATGTGTCTGGGTGCGTGTGTCTAGGTGTGGGTGCGTGTGTGGCTCCGTGTGTGTGTGGGTGGGGTGTGTGTGTGTATCTGGGTGTGAGTGCGTGTATGTTTGGGTGCGTGTGCGTGGCTCAGCGTGTGTCTGGGTGTGGGTGCGTGTATGTTTGGTTGTGTGTGTGTGGCTCCATGTGTGTCTGGGTGTCGGTGCGTGTGTGTCTGTGTGTGTGTGTCTGGATGTAGGTGCGTATATGTTTTGGTGTGTGTGTGTGTGTGGCTCCGTGTGTGTCTGAGTCTGTGTGTCTGGGTTTGTGTGTGTGTGTATGTGGCTCCATGTGTGTCTGGGTGTGAGTGCATGTATGTTTGGGTGTGTGTGTGTGTGTGTGTGTGTGTGGCTTCGTGTTTGTCTGGGTGTGAGTGCGTGTACGTGTGGGTGTATGCGTGCGGGTCTGTGTGTGTCTGGGTGTGTGTGTTTGGGTGTGTGTGGCTCTGTGTGTGCCTGGGTGTGTGTGTGCCTCCGTGTGTGTCTGGGTGTGTGTGTGTCTGGGTGTGTGTGTGTGTGGCTCCGTGTGTGTCTGGGTGTGTGTGTGGCTCCGTGTGTGTCTGGGTGTGTGTGGAGTGGGAGGTGGGTGGTGACCGGGTGTGCAATGCCAGCTTTACAGTGTCACTATGAGAGTCCCATGGCCCCCCCTGAGGAAGAGACACCCCCAGGACGTTAGCACTCAGAGACTGGCACCTGCCTCAGGCCCAAGCAAGAGAAGGGCCCATGGTGTCTACAATCTGGCACTTGGTCCGAGTGTACAGCAGAGAACAGCAGCAGCAGACAGATACATCGGAGGCAATGACCCTCATAGCCTCAGGTATATGGGGTGACCATGCCAGGGGTAATCATACCCTGTACCTATTGAAGGTGGTGACTACCTCCCCCCCCACCTCCCCAATATTGATCCTGTTCCCTGTTCCATATAACTCCCCTTCCGTATACAGCTGTCCCTTTCTCCCCCTTGCCCCCAGTCTGTGGCCTGCAGTTCGCACAAACAGGTCACTAAGCCTCCTTCTTGCTACAACAGTCCCTTCATGACCTCATTCCCAACCACCATTCCCCTTTTCTGTCTCTGCATAGACCCAGCAGACTGACCTGGGTTCTTCTCCACATTCCCGGAGTGAGTCAGTTCGCCCTGGGAGAGGTGAAGGTGTGGGAAACAGCAAGGTTTGACTGAGGCCTGCTGAGGTAGGCTATCTGCTTACGTGACTGCCGAGGCCAGGCAGGGACATTGTGAACATCTAGGGAGATGCTGAGAGGGCAGGCATATTGAGCAATCTGGCCCAATCCATGAAGCCAAAGTGTCCTTGCTGCGTTCTTTCACCCTGCAATACAAGCTTCTGTGCTTATCCCCATGGATCGTGCCCTGAGATGTTGTTTGGTGCTGAACCTCAGGGGGGCGCCGCTCAGCGAGCTGAAGTAACCAGGAACTCTCTGACCTCTATGTTGAGAATTCTCAATGTTTAGCTTGTTTGGCGTGCCTAGTAGAGTAGGAGCTATAAACACACGAGGCTAGACATACAATTAATCAAGTGTTTAGTTAACAATAGTCCCCTTTAACAGTTAACATGCTTTGAGGTCCAGCATATTTATTGAAGATGCAATGAGCTGCCAAGGTAAACCTCAATCAGGTTTTCATGCAATTTTTGCCACAAATCATGCCATAGCTAAAAACAGTCAATCACCTCCAAGATATTACCCAATATTACTTTCAAATTACACTCTTGAAACTGCAGCAATACTGCTTCGGGTGTGGGATGTAGCTGGTATCTCCGTGTGAGCTATATCGAGAGGACTGTTTATCCATTCTGTCACAACACAGCAAAAGAAATGATTTTTATTAGTTTCTAGAAAATGAATAATGTCTTCCTCGCTGATAAATGAATAAATGAGCCCTCACAGAGTCCAGTGCACAGTAGAACTGTCTAAATATCAGTCCTCACTGTTCCATTGTTTAATGTGTGACTTTTATATTGAGAGCTATGAATCTATTTTAAAAAAAATCCATTGTTCTTTACTTCCAAAACATTTCTGCAAAAATACTTTATGTTGCTAAAACATTTTGTTGAAGGTAAGACACTTATTCATAGGCTCCTTGAAACTTATACATTAATATTCCCTCTTTTATCTTTCACGAGGAGTACATGCAAGGTGTTCAAAAATGGATTTTTCCCTTTCTTTTACTTTTAGAAACTGTTTATCTCTAACATCACCCAGACCTGGTGAAAGACCATTGGCTGCATCCTGTCTAGGCCGATGTTTCCTGTCCTCCTGATATGCTCCAGCATTATCGTGTTTCTGTTTCAGGTTTACAGCATATTGCATTTGTTTTATGTTACTGTCCTTTGAGAATTTACTGCTGACATGATATTTTTATGAGTCTTTTTGTGTTCCTGCTTAAACATGCATAAATAAAAGAACTGGCAACTGCTGTCCTCCTGCAGAAGAGAAATAACCTTGTAAATAAAAGGGAAACAATTGTCCAATAGCACATTTTGTTTAATAAACGAAGAATGTGATTACTTAATCTGTTTAATAGGATTGTACAAACAGCAAGGAGGCATATTCTAAATTAATCTGGTTTTGGTGAAGTAGATTAAGGGAAGATTGTTGGTCAGTACACTGGAAGAGCCCTCACCCCTTTTCTGAATGTTGTTAAAGGACCGTTTATATTCGCCCAAACCAGAAGATGTCTTTCATCATGTTGTTTGGTGCCACATTGTGTGTTGACAGTCTTATCAAAGAACATCAAGAATAATATTCGGGCTTAGACTTTGAAGTATATTAGTTATTAGACATCAAAGCTGCAATAGATGGCCATTATAGACATGTTTTTTTATTTTGATTCATTGTAGTCACGTGAACCTAAGTACAATGAATATACCAGATCGTAACTGATAATTACATTATGGGGTGTAGGTTTGCTCGCTGAGCTGTAGGTTTGATATCCAGACGTTTCATTACCTGGCTAGGTAACATCATCAGTGGTGACCTCCAAGTGAAGCCTAATGTAATTTCTTCGTGTGTTCATTTCCATGTGCTCGCGAGAGTATTATTCTAGAGTGTTCTAGAGCGCTGTTCTTCTGGAGTGTACTTATTCTGTGGTATTTAAACCCAGTGATGCACAGAATTTGGATGTCATCACCATATTGCTCCAGGGCAGTGTTTAATTTACACACCAAGGTGTTACCTGCCTTATCCCAATGTTTGTTTGCCCCATACTTACGCAGGTTCTTACATGGATTTACTCTGAGCTGGTACAGATATTGAAACAGCTTAATCCCAAGTGCATCAGCCACAGAATAGAGCACCCAGCAGTGTTCAGACCACCCCATGGTAATGTCGACCTGCAGTGTACACTAAACCTCTCCCCCCCTCTAAGACAGTGGTCCTTTCCCAGCAATGTTCACTCTTCTCCACTATCCAAATGACCATAATAAATAGGAATTGTTCAGACCCTCAAGCATGTTCCTGGCAGATCTGACATTCCTCAAGTCCACTTTCCTGCCCTTTCCCCTCAATTCTCCGACTGATTCAAGAATCGATCTCAGCCTTGAACATACACAAGGTCTCTGTCCACTCATGGTACAAAGTACTGAGAGACTATCCGTGTTTAACAGGGCACCAATTCAGTGCATTGGTAGAATCACAATGCAGTGCCAATATATAAGGCAGCTTGGGTTTCTGAAATCCTCGACTTGGTAGATCCCAATGGTCTGATCTGCGGTGGTGATGTGAACAGCCATGAAGTTACTGAATCAGTCAACAATTAGACTTACAGATTAGACTTACAGTGTGGAAACAGGCCCTTCGGCCCAACAAGTCCACACCACCCGCTGAAGCGAAACCCACCCATACCCCTACATTTACCCCTTACCTAACACTACGGGCAATTTAGCATGGCCAATTCACCTGACCCGCACATTTTTGGACTGTGGGAGGAAACCGGAGCACCAGGAGGAAACCCACGCAGACACGGGGAGAACGTGCAAACTCCACACAGTCAGTCGCCTGAGTCGGGAATTGAACCTGGGTCTCGGGCGCTGTGAGGCAGCAGTGCTAACCACTGTGCCACCGTGCCGCCCAATCTAACAAGTGGACCCAGACAGCCTATCACAGTCAACAATACGCAATATTGCATCTTAAAGTTGAAACCACCTCATTTCTTGCTCTTGCTATGGGACATCGAGACACACACAGACTGGTGTAGCTCCACTATATGCTTTGAAGAAAGATGACCCAATAAGTGAATGCTGAGATCCAAGGCATCTCAATATTTCTCTTAAATGGCATCCATGTAAAATGATACAAGAGTTAAATTGTAAACTCTGTGCCTTAACCTTTCCTGGCTAACTGCTGTGCTTAAGTGAATAGATGTTCTTAGAATTCTCCAAGTTTAAGAGCCTTTCCAGATGGGCAGTTGTCCATTGGAATTCTCAATTTCCCAAGCAATTCCCATGGAAGCTGCTGCACCAGGGATTCCGTACCACTGTGGCACACTGCTGGTCACAGGCCTTCAGTCTGAAAAACAACCCTCTACCATCACCCTCTTTTATAGCAAGTAAGATTCAAAACCAAAACTAAAGCAGTATCCAGGCAATCAGTGTTGGTGGAGCTGGCTTTAACACAGAAGGCATACAGCCCCCGTGCAGAGAGGAGCAAACAGAAGGGCAAGAAGAAGACAATGGTCAAGAGGCCAAAGTGGGAAAGTTGGGAGAGATGAGGGAATGCCAGGCCAGAGAGCTGGGTTTTGGGAAGTTATTAAAGGATGGTTTACGGGCTGACTGAACAACTGAGACTAGAAAAACTGCAGCTATCAGCCATGAACAGGAAGCAAGGTCAGAAGGCCCAGGAAGAAAATCAAGTGAGACAAGGTTGTACAAGGACTCAAAGACAAGGAGAAGGGTTTTAAATCAGCTGGAGTTCAGGAGCCAATATACCGCCCCTTCAATAAGCAGGATGCACACTTACATTGGATCAGGACATAGATTTCACTGAAAGTTGGGTGGTTCTTGTGGTCATTAAAGTATCAGACTGTCTTTACTGTAATGCTGCAACTCGCTCCTGCTCATATGTAGATATAATCCTGCACAAGGAGGAGATTACTTTGGCTTGTTTGTTGGATAGAGTCAAACTCCGGTATTTACTTGTTCCTTTGTATGTTATCGCATGGACCCAAACTGCTTCAGTGACTGTCCACGCATTGAAAGATATTTTCATGAATCAAGCATATGCTTGAAATAAAACAAATGTACACACCACAATCTCTGCAGAGCATTGTTGCACTTTAGCATGGGCTCTATCCATCAATAAATAAATGGATGGTGAGGTGCTGAAAATCGAATTGAAATATTCAACAAATGTGGAGCGTCAGTGGTGTGGCAGACCCTCAGGTAGAGGTGTGATTGACCCCACTTTCTTGATGGAGCACAGAGTATATTTTGACTTTCCGTGGCTCCAGCGTTTAAATTGGACACGTGTCTCTGTCTGCAGCATAATGTTCAGTCACCCACAATGTAAAGAGACGGTCTGCATCTATGTCTGCGTGGCTACCATCGTCAGGCTGGGTTCCTGACATGCCGATTAATGCAAGTGCTGACACTGTGGAGAGTGTCTTTACTGGAAATAGCCTGGGCTTGCTCACACTCACATTGTTATTACATACCTACAGGAAACAACTGAGAGGTACATACGCAGGGAGAGTTGCGGGAGGCCACAGGCTATCTTAGTTATCTAAACCGAATTATACTTGCGTCAGGAGTGCTTGTCACAGCCTATTCCCCGTGGCCAAACATCCTCTCATGGTATTTTCTTTATCAATTCACAATGTGAAAAGCAATTGAAAAATAACTTAACAGGGGAGGGGTTTGTCATGAGTTCGGGTATTGTGGTATAAATCAATGTTGCATCAATCAACATGGTACTTGAAGTTCACATTTGTGGTATGATATATTTGTCAATTATAATGACCTTTTCATGATATGTGAACACCACTGTCACTCACCAATGACAGCTCTCCTGCTATTCAAGAGGGGAGTGCTTAGGATTGGGACCCAGCCTTTGCATCACATATTCCTGTAAAATTGGCACTGGGTAGAATTTCTACCTTCACATGTTATTCAAAGCTTGGAAAGTGGCTCAGAAATACAGGTCCACATAGGAGACTCAAGATGGTGTGTGCCCAGGATCTATTCAGCTCCTCCATCCTGATATTAAATGCTGCATGTTAGTCAATCATTACAATGAATAGCATCTGTAAGGAGAGAAAAGAGCTGATGTTTCGAGTCTAACTGACCCTTTGTATCATTCCAGCTTTGACAAAAGGTCAGTTAGACTCAAAATGTCAGCTCTTTTCTCTCCTTACAGATGCTGCCAGACCTGCTGAGATTTTCCAACATTTTCTCTTTTGGTTTCAGATTCTAGCATCTGCAGTAATTTGTTTTTATTACAATGAATAGACTTTGGTGTTATAGCTTACAGAGAAGGTGCAGAGAAAGATCAACTCTGATATATGAGAGGTTTGTTGATAACAGCAGGGAAGAAGTTGTTCTTGAATGTGTTGGGAAGTATTTTCAAAATTTTGTATCTTCTGTCCGATCTAAAGGGTGGATGAGAGTATAACTGGGGTGGGAGGGGTCTTTGATTCAGTGAAGACCGATTCTGTCATGGGAATCACTTTATAAGGAAGAGACAATATTACGGGAGAAATACTGACTTTGCCTTGCAGGAATTAGAAGTTAAGGTCGCGATTTGGGGCAGGGTAGAGATATCAGAATCACATTGGATTTTGTCATTATTGAGAGGCTCACACATTAATTGGACCTCCCAATGTTTGGCTTCCGCCATCAGAGAAGGACAAGGACGGCAATATGACAAGAAGGCAATCACCGTTGCGTCTACCTCAATGACTCAACTCATCCTGACTTGAACGTGACATTGTTATTCATTCACTGTCAGGTGGGGAAGTATCATTTCAATGTTGGTATTCCTGGCCCTGCCACTGAATACGCCAGTTCGAAGGCATCCTCTCTAATTACAGTCACTGCATGGCCATCCAGCATTAATTAGCAAGCCCTCAGTCCCTCACAGTTTGACAAGGAGCAGGAATAGGCTGTTGGACCTTTTCAGCTTGCTCCACCAATTTACAAGATGATGAGGAAGCTGTTTGGAATGTCAAACCCCCATTGGCACATGTGGGCTCCTGGACATTGGGGAGACAGGACACCAACCTGCGGAACGCTTGAGGAAATGTCTCTGGGTCACCTGTACCAAACAACCCACCATCCTATGGCTGAACACTTCAGCTCCCACTTCCACTCGGCCAAGGGCATTTAAGTCCTGGGCCTCCTCCGCCGCCAAGTCTTAGCCACCAACAACTGGAGGAAGAACTCCTCATCTTCTGCCTTTGGACCCTCCAACCACATAGAATCAATGTCGATTTCACCAGTTTCCTTATCTTCCCTCCCCCACCTCATCCTAGAGCCAACTCTCCAACTTGGCACCGTCCTACCGGTCCATCTTCCTTCCCACCTATCCGCTCCACCCCCTGCTCCAACCTATCACCATCATCTCCCACCTTCATCGACCTATCACATTTTCAGCTACCTTTGTCCCAGCCCCAAGCCCCCTCCCATTATCTCTCAGCTCCTTTGGGGTCCCCCCACATTCCTAATGAAGAACTTTTGCTTGAAACGTCAACTCTCCTGCTCCTCGGATGCTGCCTGACCGGCTGTGCTTTTGCAGCGGCACAATGTTTGACAAGTATTCTGTACAAGTTCAACACCATCTCCTTGTTCTTGTACTCTATGTCTAATTAATAAAATCAAGAACACTGCATGCTTTATTAACTACTCACTCCATGTGTCCTGGCACTGTCAATGATCTGAGTATACATACACTCAGGTCTTTCTGCCCTTGCACATCCCCCTTAGAACTGTGTCCCCCATTATATATTTTCTCACAATATTCTTGCAGTAGAAGCTTGACAGTGCTCTGAGAGAGCAGAGAAAGACTGGACAGCACATTAGAAAATGAGTCACTTGCCTGTATCTTTGTCAACACCAAATGGAGTATTGAGACTAACGTATCAATCACTTAGCTCAGTGGGTGGGTTAGAGGGGTTCTCCACTCAGACAGTCTAGAGTCATGTTTACTATAAGATTGAGTGACCCAGAATACAGCCCACTGGACAGAGAGAGACACAAAAGTGTATGTAGAACTTACGTAGAAGCTAAGAGCAGGAGTAGACCATTTAGTCCTTTGAGCTGCTCTGTCATTCAATACGATCATGGCTGACCCGATCTCAATGCCATATTCCCCCTTTCTCCCCATACCCTTAGATGCCTATAATATCTAAAAATACAGGCAGTTCTTCCAGAACATGACAATTACAATCCTGTATGACCCCCGCGCTACGTAGGAATTGCACATTGCAAAT
Organism: Hemiscyllium ocellatum; assembly: GCF_020745735.1. Classification (NCBI taxonomy): domain Eukaryota; kingdom Metazoa; phylum Chordata; class Chondrichthyes; order Orectolobiformes; family Hemiscylliidae; genus Hemiscyllium; species Hemiscyllium ocellatum. Next base: position 18,962,707 of record NC_083403.1, on the reverse strand, counting down.
AACATGACAAGGGCTGGTGATGCAATCGTGCTATAGCCAGCATACATTTTAAAAGTTTGCACTATTGAAACAGCGTTCTGAGGTAGTCAATCTATTCGTTAATTACGTTACAGCATTGACAAAATACAGGTTCTAGCAGAACAACTTATCAATCTATCTATCTATCTATCTATCTATCTATCTATCTATCTATTTCTTTCTTGTGTATATTCAGCGATTCGGCCTCCATAGCCTTCTGTAGTGGGAAATCCTACAGGTTCATTACCCAATGTGTGAAGAAATGCTTCCTTATCTTGGCCTTACATGGTCTACTTTGTAACCTGATGCTGTGTTCCCTTGTTCAAGAATCCACATCCAGGCAAAACAGCCTTCCTGCAACTAGTCTGTTGAGTCGTGTAAAAACAGACCCAGTAGAACCAATCCCTCCTTATACAACAGTCCTGCCATCCCTGATACCAGCCTAGTGAATCTCTGCTGCACTCCCAAACTGGCAGGAGTGTGGTCTCACCGAGGCCCTGTATACCTGCAATAATGCATCCCTATGTCTGAACTGAGGTAGCCCTGCTGCAGAAAGCACTGATGTCAATCCCAGGAGCCTGCCCTTTGTTAAAAACGCTGACAATAACACACAAATGCATTGGCCTACCTGTCCATGGGTGACCACGACAGCCTGATCAAGTTGCGGAGAATATCCGTCACCAGGGATGTAGCTTTCATTGATTTGCTCTTCCTCCTTTCCCTGAGGCTGGTGAGCTGATGTCGTGATACAGAAGGCCACGTTCCTTGACTGCAAGCATATCCTGCAACAAAACATTGAGTATATCTTCCACAAATGGGTGAGATCACACCGTGTCATCCCCTGAAATATGCTGCTGGCTAATGTTTCCTCCAGCAAGAGTTTTCTTAGATTTCAATTACCTTTGTTCAAAGGAGAAAGTTTGTTATGCTTAAATGGAATGTAACAGACCTTTAAAAGCTGGCTCAGTTCAGAACTACCTCAGCCCACGCAGTATTCAAAGCACAGACTTGCTCAGTCAGCATTTTTATCACAGCTACAGGGTACATTCATGGAGAGACAGAAGCCAGTGAGCGGCAGGAAGGGACAGATGACATCTTTCTTTCTCCCATTTCAGTTTTTAATAATCAGGCGCTCTGTCAAGCAGAGAATCTTCTCCAACAGTCAAAATCTGCAAGTCCCCACTGATGTGAAACTGAGGCGATGAGCACAGCTCTCATAATACATCACATCTCGTCATTAATTAAGAGTTAAATTCAAGTTTTCAAATGCTAATTAGGATAATTAGAACACAGAGATTTCTCACTAACTCCAAAACAACTTACTTTGGCTTTCTGAACCCTGGAGATTATAATCATTTTCCCATTACTGATCGCAAATTATGCTCATTACACTCAATGTGCAAATATAAAACAGATTAATTAGAACAGGAAATTATGTATACTGTGACCGAAGATTTTTAACTACTATTTTGATGAAAATTGAAACTAACGATGGTATTAGGGATAAGAAATTAATGTGACATACAAATTAGTGCAATTTTCACATTCAAAATATAACAACAATAGATTTTATCTTAAATCTCTAAACAGCCAATGATAGGAGAAGGTTCTGTTCATTGGTCCTTGATGTCAAAACAAATATCATCGCTTAATGAGTTCAGGGTAGCTCCTCATGATCTTAAACAGCTGCCTTTGCAACTTTAATGCCACTGCACTTTCCTCATAACCATGTATAGTCAATAATTATTGTGTGGGCAGACGGGTTGTGTGAGATGGGGCAGTCTGTTTGTTTTCAGGTCTAGTTCAAATACAAGTAGCATATCCGAACTTCATGAGAGGCAGGGGGTAGAGGCAAGTGTTATGTCCATAACTAAAGAGAAGGTACTGGGGAAGGTGAAAGTTCTGAAATTCAGTGTTCCAGGCACCTACCACCCTCTGTGAAAAAGAACTTGCCTCGTGCAACCCCTTTAAACTTTCTCCCTCTCACCTTAAACCTATGCTTCCTAGTATTTAACCTTTACACCTGGAAAAAAGGGTCTGAATATCCACCCTCTCCATGCGTCTCATAATTTTAGATACTTCTCAGCCCCTCAGCCTCCGATGCTCTGGTGAAGACAATCCAGGTTTATCCAGCCTCTCCTTATAGCTCAATCCAATCCAGGCAACAACCTGGTAAATCTCTCCTGCACCCTCTCCAATGTCTTCACATCCTTCCTATAATGTGGTGACCAGAATCGCGCACAATACTCCAAACGTGTTTCATACAGCTGCAACACGGCTTGCCAACTTTTATACACAATACCTTGACTGATGAAGGCAAGCATGCTGTAAGCCTCTGTACTACCTTATCCACGTGGGTTACCTCTTTCAAAGAGCTATGGACTTGCACCCCAAGATCCCTCTGTTTATCAATCATGTCCCCTCTCCGTCTCCTCTGATCCAAGGAAAACCTCAGTTTGTCCAATCTCTCCTCATAATTAAAACTCTCCAACCCAGGCAACATCCTGGTAATACTCCTCTGCACCCTCCCTAGTGTAATCACACCTCTCCTCTAATGTGGATTCCAGAACTACACACAATACTTGAGCATTTGTCACTGACATTTTACACAGTTCCAGCATAACCTCTCTGTTCTTAAACCCTAAGCCTCAGTTGATAAAGGTAAGTATCCCATTTGTATTAGATTAGATTATTTACAGTGTGGAAACAGGCCCTTCGGCCCAACTAGTCCACACTGACCCATTCCCCTAACACTACATGGCCAATTCACCTAACCTGCACATTTTTGAATTGCGGGAGGAAACCCTGTCAAAATGATTAGTTTTTTTTATTTCAAAATATATTTTATTCATAAAAATTATCACAGTGTGTGTGTATATAGTCACAAATGCTGTTCAGTTCTATACAGTAGCACATCAAGGAAACAAACACTGGAGTTTGACTCTATCCAATCAAACCAACCGCATCTCTGACTTGAACCAGATCATTTGTTGTAAGGCATTTGTTGCGAGATAACTATTGCCCGAGAGAGCAGGGAGAACCCCCCTACTGTTCTCACCCAAGCACTTCAGAGTTGTGACACAGGCTGTCAAAATAAACAGTAACATCAGGCAAACAATCATTGCCACCTTTTACAGCATTTTGCAGCACAGGCTATGGCCCTTGATTACCTGCATGGTTATTACCTCATTGCTGTTTCTAGGATCTTTCTGGAAGATTAGCTGTAACATTTCCCGCATCACAACAGACACTGAGCATGAAAAGCCTCCGATGTGCATAGTTACTTTACCATGTGCTGTATCCTGTTCGCCATTTGTCAAGTCTGTGGAAGGTCATGCTGATGGAGAAAATGCAGAGGCATGGAATTGAGGGTCATTTAGCAGTTGAATTAGAAACTGGCTTTCTGAAAGAAGGCAGTGGGTGGTGGTTGATGGAAAATATTCAGTCTGGAGTCTGGTTACTAGTGGTGTTCCACAAGGATCTATTTTGGGACCACTGCTGTTTGTCATTTTTATAAATGACTGACACACGCATAGGTGGATGGATTAGTAAATTTGCAGGCGACACTAAAGTTGATGGAGTAGTGAACAGTTTGGAAGAATGTTACAGGTTGCAGGGGGATTTGGATAAACTGCAGAATTGGGCTGAGAGGTGGCAAATGGAGTTCAATGCAGCTAAATGTGAGGTGATGCACTTTGGGAAGAATAACAGGAAGGCAGAATACTGGGTCAATGGAAAGATTCTTGGTAGTGTGGATATGCAGAGGGATCTTGGAGTCCATGTACATAGATCCCTGAAAGTTGCCACCTAGGTGGATAGTGCTGTTAAGAAGGCATACAGTGTGTTAGGTTTCATTGGTAGAGGGATTGAGTTCTGCAATATTATGCTGCAACTATACAAAATGCTGGTGTGGCCACACTTAGAATATTGTGTACAGTTCTGGTCACCCCATTACAAGGATGTGGAAGTATTGGAAAAGGTGCAGAGGAGATTTACCAGGATGTTGCCTTGTCTGGAGGGAAGGTCTTAGGAAAGGCTGAGAGACTTGGGTCTTTTCTCATTGGTAAGGAGAAGGTTAAGGGGGGATTTGATAGAGGCATACAAGATGATCAGAGGATTAGATAGGGTAGACAGAGAAAGACTTTTTCCTAGGATGATGACGTCAGCTTGTACGAGGGGGCATAGCTACAAATTGAGGGGGATAGACTTAAGGCAGATGTCAGAGGCAAATTCTTTATGCAGTGAGTGGTAAGGGTGTGGAATGCCCTACATGCTAATGTAGTCAACTCAGCCACATTAGGGAGATTTAAACAATCCTTAGATAAGCACATGGATGATTTTGGGATAGTATAGGGGGACCAGCTGAGAAAAGTCCACAGGTCAGCGCAACATCGCGGGCCGAAGGGCCTGTGCTGTGCTGTATTGTTCTATATTCTATGTTCTATAACAGAAGTGTTTAACAGACCCAGATGTATTAATAGTCGATAGGGTTAAATATGTTAATGGTTATCAACAGCTCTCTTTAATGTAAGGTTGGGTCTGCTATTTAGTGCCTGCTATGTGACAGTCCCTTATTGCTGAGGTACAGCCCACCTGTAATCAGCTCACCGCTTCACCAACCTCCTCCCACCCCCTCCCCCTCTCCCCACCCCACCCAGCTGCTGCTCTAAATAGATCATGGAACTCAACATGAGAAATCGATCTCCCGTGCTGTTGCCTTATGGTAATGTATGGTCTCCAAACCAGTTAGAGAGGTTTGTTGGGTTCTGTTCTGAAGTATATTGATCAACTACCCCACCTTCCCCTTGCGCTCTCCACACGAACTTCCCCCCCCCCACTATGCCCCAACCCAATACCCTCCTCTCCACTAGCACCCTCTCCACTACTCACTCCCCATTAGCCCCCTCCCCATTACCCCATCCTCACTATGATCCCCATCTCACCACTACTCCCCCTCCCCACTACCCCATCTCCCCATTCCCTTTCCCCAATACCCTCTCTCCCCATTATCCCATTTCCATTTTCCCCCTCCACTGCCCCCTCCCCAAAACTCTCTCTCCACTACCCCATCCACTAAATCCCTCTCCACTAACACAATTACCCCCTCCCAATTTCCCCCCTCCCCACTACACCCCTCCTCATTACTCCCCAATACTCTCCCCATTATCCCCATTCCCATTAACCCCCTCACTTCTCCCATCAATTCCATTGCTGCAAAGATATCCTTGAATCTGAACGGTTTTTCTCCCTGACAAAACGGAGTTGCATAAAAGCCACTCGCAGTGTTACCCGAGCCTGATCTTTCCCAGCCTGAGGAGCATTGTCTTGTACACTATGTGCTGTGGTAATCTGCAATGGTGGATTGAAATTTACATTTAGCCATCATCTTATTGAATGACAGAGCAGGCTTGGAGGGGAATGCTCGTTCTTTATTGGTCTGTTCATGTGCAATAAAAACATTCAAAAAGAGTATTGATACATACTGAAAAGAGAAAAAAAACACAACAGGGCAACGGGGAAACAGAGTTGTGCTGGAAAAGGTCAGGCAGCATCCAAGGAGCAGGAGAATCAATGTTTTGGTTGTAAGCCCATCTCTTCCTGATGAAAGGCTTATGCCCAAAAAGTCGATTCTCCTGCTCCTCGGATGCTGCCTGACCGGCTGTGCTTTTTCAGCACCACACTCTCAACACTGATCTCTAGCATCTGCAGACATCACTTTCTTCTGCTATAACCAGCTGAATAGCCACATTCTGTGTTGCAAGATCTAATGTTAATGTGAGTTTATACTTCCACCGGGCAGGGGAGGTGGGGCCGTGGTTTAATGTCTTACATAAATAACAATAGCTTTGGAAATGCAGCACATTCGGAATGCTGTCATTGACCATCTTCTCAGTGTTCCTGATGGTGATCCTGATGATGATCCAGATAGTGTTCCTAATGGTGATCCGGATGGTGTTCCTGATGGTGTTCCTGGTGGTGCTCCTGATGGTGTTTCTGATGGTGATCCGGATGGTGTTCCTGATCATGTTCCTGAAGGTGATCTGAATGGTGTTCCTGATGGTGTTCCTGATGGTGCTCCTGATGGTGTTCCTGATGGTGATTTGGATGGTGTTCCTGATGGTGATCCAGATGGTGTTCCTGATGGTGTTCCTGATAGTTATCCAGATGGTGTTCCTGATGGTGTTCCTGAAGGTGATCTGAATGGTGTTCCTGATGGTGTTCCTGAAGGTGATTCAGATGGTGTTCCTGATAGTTATCCAGATGGTGCTCCTGATGGTGATCCTGATGGTGATCTGAATGGTGTTCCTGATGGTGATCCTGAAGGTGATCTGAATGGTGTTCCTGATGGTGATCTGGATGGTGTTCCTGATGGTGTTCCTGAAGGTGATTCAGATGGTGTTCCCGATAGTGATCCGGATGGTGAGTTACTGGAATGGTGGAGGGTGGTAACATACCAGTCAATGCCAGCCACACCAACATGGTGACTGACAAATTGCAATGAGCTTCATTTTCGGACTGTCAACAATGTCAACTGTTCCACAGCCGCCAGGTTTCACACTCCCTCTGGACTATCCACTTTCTTTTTGTTTTGAAAGGAACTGCTCAGCTCATACAAAGGGGATGCTCAGAGAATGCAGCATGCCCCAATGGTGAAGCTGGCTGAGGAGAGGAATAACTTTATTTCCCCAAGGAATTGTACAAAATGCCCCAGGAGCTAACAGTGAAGAAAAGTGGTGAAGTCAAACCCTGACTGCTGGTGAAGGATGGAATCAGACATTTCACAGAATTTGAGAGGGTTCCGGTGCTTAGGAAACCATTCAGCCCATCATTCCAGAATTAGAGGGCATAGGTTTAAACTGAGAGAGGAAAGATTTAAAAGAGACCTAAAGGGGCGATATTTTCACACAGAGGGTGGTGCATGTATGGAATGAGCTGCCAGAGGAAGTGGTACAATTAGAGCATTTAAAAGGCATCTGGATGGGAATATGAATAAGAATGGTTTAGAGGGATGTGGGCCAATTGCTAGCAAATGGGATAGATTGGCTTAGGATATCTGGTTGGCATAGATGAGTTGGACCAAAGGGTCTGCTTCCATGCTGTGCAGCTCTATGACTCTATGTCCATACCGGTTTCAAAGCTTTGATCATGTAGAAATCTTTGTCTCATGTAGTCATGGTGCAAATGTGAAGAAAGGATATGATTCAAGTACAGATCACAGATTATTATTTACTCACGGGATGTGTCACTGGCCAGGCCAACGTTTATTATTCATTCCCAGCTATCCTTGAGAAGGGGGTGTGAACTGCATCCTTGACCCGTTGCATTCCGTAAGCAGTAGATACCCTCAACAATGCAGTCAGAGATGGAGTTCCCAGTATTTCACCGTTGAAGGCCACTGAAGGAGTGGCGCTATATTTCCAAAGTCAGGATGGTGAGTCAAGATGGATGGGAAATTGCACATCTTGGTGTTCTCATGTTCCTGCTCCAATGTCCTTCCAGGTGACAGAGATTGTGAGTTTGGACGGTGTAGTCGAAGGAGCATTGGCAGATTGCTGGAGTTCATTTGTATTGGATACACACAGCGTATCAATGGTGGAGGGAGTGAATGTTTAAGGTGGTGCCGTCCAAACTTGGATAGTGGTGGGCTTCTTGAGTGTTGTTGGAGCTGCACACATCCAGGCAAGTGGGGAGTATTCCATCACACTCTTACAGATGGTGGACAGACTTGGGGAGTCAGGAGGTTTTACTGTACTTTGTTCTTCGGATGTGGGCCCTCCTGGTGAGGAGTACATTTATTGCTGTCTCTAATTTCTTGAGAAAGTGATGGTGAGCTTCTTCAACTACTGCTGTCCTTAGGGGGTCACTATGTTCACACTGCTATCGAGAAGGGATTTTGACCCAATAATGGTGAAGGAAATGCAATTTATTTCCAAATCATGATGGTGGTATCTCAGAGAGGAACTTGCAGGTGGTGGTGTTCCCATGTATCTGCTGCCCCTGTCCTTCTATGTGGTAGAAATTGGAGAGTGGAAGATGCTGTTGAATGAACATTGGTGTAGTGCATCTTGTAAATGAGTCACTCACATTTGAAGTTCCATCCAGCAGACAGTTTTTCTCCTGATTCCCATTGGTTCTAGTTTTGCCAGGGCTCCGTGATGCCACACCCGGTTGAATACAGCCTTGATGTTCAGGGCTGTCACTCTCACCTGCCCTCTGGAATTCAGCTCTTTTGTCCATGTTTGAAACAAGGCTGTAATGGGGTCAGGAGCTGAGTCCCTGGTGGGACTCAAACTGAGCAGGTTATTGCTGAGCAGGTTATTGCTTGACAGCACAGTTGGTGACACCTTCCATCACTTTACTGATGATCGAGAGGGGACTGATGGCGTGGTATTTGACTGGGTTAAATTTGTCCTGCTTTTGTGGACAGGACAGATGTGGGCAATTTGCCACATTTGTCAGGTAGATGCCAAGGTTGGAGCCATGCTGGAACAGCTTGGCTGGGGGAGTGGCAGGTTCTGGATCACAAGTCCTCAGTACTATAGTCAGAATATTGTCAGGGCCCATAGGCTTTGCAATATCCAGTGCCTCCAATCATTTACTCTTATTATGTGGGGTGAATTGAATTGACTGAAGAATGGTATCTGTGATACTGGGGACCACTGGAAGAGATGGCAATGGAATCAGCCACATGGTACTTGTGGCTGGTGGTGATTGCCCTTATTACAGATTTAAGGTAACTGGAAAAGAAACAATGGAGACATGAGGGGAAACTCAAACAAAGGGCAGCAACTGGTCAAGATCTGGAATATGCTGCTTAAGAGTTTGGAGGAGGCATTTGAGAGGATATTGGATTGTTACCTTGGAGTTGGTTAGCTTAGTTGGCTGGATGGCTGGTTTGCCATGCAGCGTGACATTAACAGTGTGGGTTGAATTCCCGAAGGCTCCACCTTCTCAGCCTCTCCCATTGCCTGAGATATGGTGGCTAGGAGAAAGTGAGGTGACCATTATGTTACAGCAGTACCAATCATCTCACTCTGGAAAGAGAGAGTGGGGCCGTGTCAGCTTTACTCTGACAGATTAATATTTAAAAAGGAAAGGTTATGGGGAGAAGCTCCCCACTGAAACCTTGATTTAGACAGACAGTACAGACCCAACAGGCAAAATGGCCTCCGTCTGTGCAGTACTGATTGTGTGCTTTTTTTCTGGACTGATTTTATCATCCAGGAAGACATGGCTTTGAGCCTGTTTACCTGTGCTCCTCCTGTTTCAGGGCAGCCTCTAGTTTAATTATGGTTTTGTCTTAATCTTTAATTTCACTTTATGTGGAACTGACCCATTCTTCAATGAATTATTTTTACTTGGATTGCTCCTTGATCCTTCCTGTGGATAACCTATACCTTCTGATGCATTGATCACTGACCCCTGAGTGTTCCCCTCATGACATTCCATCAACTTCAGCTACCTTACTCTCCTGAAACAGATCCAGCAATTTTACCCCTTCCTCGTTCTGGGAAGTCTTGAATCCTGAATAGTTTGGATAACATTCCCTGTACTCTATGCATTTTCTGGTTTATTATTAAACTGGAGAGGGTTCATGATTTATCAGGACATTGCCAGGAATGGAGGGTTTGAGGTGCAAAAATTGATTGGATAGGCTGAAACCTTTTTCACTGGAGTGTAGAAGTTGAAGGATGACCTTATAGAGGCACATCAAATCATAAGGGGCACAGATAAGGTGAATAACAAGGGTCTTTTCCCAATGGTGAGGGAGTCCAAAACAAGGTGGCACGGTGGCACAGTGGTTAGCACTGCTGCCTCACAGCGCCAGAGACCCGGGTTCAACTCCCGCCTCAGGCGACTGACTGTGTGGAGTTTGCACGTTCTCCCCGTGTCTGCGTGGGTTTCCTCCGGGTGCTCCGGTTTCCTCCCACAGTCCAAAGATGTGCAGGTCAGGTGAATTGGCCATGCTAAATTGCCCGTAGTGTTCGGTAAGGTGCAAATGTAGGGGTAGGGGTATGGGTGGGTTTCGCTTCGGCGGGTCGGTGTGGACTTGTTGGGCCGAAGGGCCTGTTTCCACACTGTAAGTAATCTAATCTAAAAAAAAGGGGCGTATTTTTAAGGTGAGAGGAGAAAGATTTAACAAGGACACGAGGGGCAACATTTTACAAACAGAGGCTGCGTACTTAGAATGAACTGCCAGAGAAAGCGGTGGATGCAGGTACAGTTAGAACATCTAAAAGATATTTGGTTAAGTTCATGAATAAGAAAGGTTTGGTGAGATATGGACTAAGTGCAGGCAGGTGGGAGTAGTTTCTTTTGGGAATGTGGTCAGTGTTGGATTAATGTGTTTCATGCCATATAACTCTAATATTGACTATCATTCAAATTATTCTTCACGTGGTTCAGTAGCTGTTTCCGCAGTTATCTTGGTGTCCTCTTGTTAAGAGTCTTTCAATGTTGTACCCAAAATCTTATTCAACAACTTATCAGCTTTCTACAACTTCCTCTCAAACCCTTCTTTCCCAAAACCCCTGTAGAATTTCTGGATACTTTGCTTAAAGCTGACATCAATGCACACCTATCAAATCCTGATATATCTTAACTTGGGAACTCATTTTTAAAAACGACAGCCAGGAAAACTTCACCCCACCTCCAAGACCAGTGACTTTCAGTCCTGGGAAATGAAAAGTGATGCACCTTTGGAAGAAGTAACAAGACAAGGGAGAACTCAAGGAATGGAAGGACACAAGGAAGCTCAGAGAGATCTTGGGATACTTGTCCATAGATCCATGATGGTGACTGGACACAGGTAGTTAAGTATGCACATGGGATGTTTGCCTTTATCAGTCTCTGCGTAGATTATAAGAGCAGGGAGGCTCTGTGAAAGCTATACAGAACTTTAGTTACAGTCCATAGCCAGAGGACAGTGGGCATTTTGGATGCCACACTATTGTAAGGATGTGATTGCACTGGATGGGGGTGCAGAGGAGATTCACCAGAATGTTGTCTGGGACGGCATGCTGCATAACAATAACAGAGAGAGACTGAGTTGGCACAGGCTGTTTTCTTTGGGACAGTGATAGTTGAGGGTTGACTTGATTGAGGTGTATAAGATTGTAAGACTCATGGACAGGGTGGATAGAAAGCAGTTGCTCCCCTTCCCAAAGGTTCAAAAAAAGGGGAGCACACGTTGAAAGTGAAAGGTTTTAGATTAGATTACTTACAGTGTAGAAACAGGCCCTTCTGCCCAACAAGTCCACACTAACCCACCAAAGCGCACCCACCCAAACCCCTACATCTAACACTACAGGCAATTTACCATGGCCAATTCACCTAACCTGCACATTTTTTGACACAGGGAGAATGTGAAAACTCTATACAGACAGTCACCTGAAGCAGGAATTGAACCTGGGTCTCTGGCAATATAAGGCAGCAGTGCTAACCACTGTGCCACCGTGCCACCCAGGTGGGAGATTTAAAGGGGATTTGAGATACGTCTTTTCAACCAGAGGGTTGTGGGGGTCCAAATGCACTGCCTGGGAGAGTCGTTCAGGCAGGGAATCTCAAACCTTCAAAATGTACTTGGATGAGCACCTGCGATGTCAGAACATTCAAGGCTATGGGCTTAATGTGGGAACGTGGGACTGGTGCAGGTAGTTGCGTAGTTAGTGCAGAATCGATGCCACTATGCTGCCCAGATCACCAAGCCCTTCACAACCTTTGACATCCCTCCCTAACCTCACTCTGAAATTCTGCACTTTTGGTGTGACACAAACATTCCCTGGCATCTAGAGTCCTCCGTATAAAAGACTGTGTTTCTGGATGACATACAGTGATAGAGCGTGTTCCATTTTCTGAAAGACAAAAGGTACAATGTAGTACTGAAAGCGTCGCCCAGGCAACAGAGAACATTCTGGGTGATATAATGTCCCAATTGTGATTGTTGAAGGTGAACACTTTGAATTTGTGCTCAATCCCCTCCTCTCCTCTTCTGCAATGATCAGAATTCTCCCGAAAGAGGGTGTCTGTGTCATTGCAACATTTGTACTCAGAAGGAGGAATGAATGTGGACTCCCCACACAATCTCCATAAATTATGAAATATGGAGCTGCGAAAGAAGACTGGGACTTTGCTGCTCCTATATGGAATCATAGGAGATTCCCACTTGTCCTTAATAAATCAACAGTGTGCATTACTGGGGAAAGGTTCCGGCAGTAGTGGTTGGTGGCCTGACCGCTGAGCTTCGTTAAAACAAAACTAATACTTAAAAAAAAAGGAAAGGTTTGGCTTTCAAACAATTTATGTTTCATGTCTGCTCTCGATTGAGTAGAAAAATACTGCACACACATAGAGACTTGTTTTTACTGGAGAGCAAGCAGGGCATTTTACAAGTGGAACTGGATTTAGGGATTGGAGTTTACCAACAGTCTCCTTTGCTGCAGTGAAAGGTCACAGCAGCTCCCTCAGCCCTCTGTATCCAGGCCAATTTTTCTGCTGTGTACAAGCCTTTGAATGGATGGCTTTGTGGTTTTGTTACTGGGCTATTAATCCAGTGACTCAGATAATGTCCCCCAATCCGTCAATCCTGTTACCGCGAACCCATGTCAACAAAACACATGTTATAGCAGAACAGGAGAAAGTGAGGAGTGCAGATGCTGAAGATCAGAGTCGGGAGTGTGGTGCTGGAAAAGCACAGCCGGTCAGGCAGCATCTGAGGAGCTGGAGAATCGACGTTTCGGGCTTGAAGGGCTTATGCCCAAAATGTTGATTTTCCTGCTCCTCGGATGCTGCCTGACCTGCTGTGCTTTTCCAGCACCACACTCTCGTTATAGCAGAACAACCTGCATTTAGTTTTTCCCATCAGAGTTTCTATGCAAGTTACCTCAGCTATTCCTCAATGGAACGAGCTCCACATTATTAGCCTCACTTTGAGTAAAGAATTTTCCTCTGAGCGATTTCTAACTGTGCTCAGTTCTCTGATGCAGGGGTCAGCTCACCCTCAAGTGTTACTTCTAAGTCTGCCCACAGACACTTAAAAAATCTGCAGATTTTTTGGCAACATTCGAATGGTTAAGTTTCGTATCAAATTATGCTTCCCCTCTCTGATTTACGGTGTTGGAGGAAGATGGTGTTTTTACCTGTGTTAATGGATGTTAAGGAGGGAAGTTCTGGAAGCTGTCACTGAAATACTTTGCTTACAAATACAGGCACTGAAAAGAAAATCACAGAGGTGTGTGTAGGAGGCTATTCAGCCCACAATTTCTGCACTAGCCCTCTGAATAGCATTGTGGCCTACTGCCATTCTCCTGCCTTACCCCTGCATCTTGTTTCTAATCAACTAATCATCCAGTTCCTTCAGGGTTGAGCCTAGTTCTGTCTCATTTCCAGGCAGTGTATTTAAGGTAATTGTGTCACCATGGTTTCTAAACAGTATAAAGTAACAAATTCAATAAATTTGTTTCTGCCTCCAAGGAATTCATAGTGAGGGATAGAGCTTGAATTCCTTGGCCTTGATTCCAAGTTGTCCTGATTTTCACCTTGTATTGTGCTGTGGTATGTGTTCCCATCATAGCGTGGAGAAACTCTGGGAACAGGGAGAGCAATTATTCAATGCTGGATGTCAGCCAGCATCTCCAGTTCCAGTCCTGAGACCTAAAGAAGCATTATCTTTTCACTATTTTCAGGGGGACGGATGGCCCAAATGAGATCCAGAGGATCCGGAAGGTGAGTCCATGTTGAATTTGATTCAAAGGTTGCAAGTTCTGCGCAGGTTCAGGCCTAAGTGGCTAAAAGTGGACTGTGGACTCGAGTGTTCATACTCTACTTCTCAGAGGTGGTCGAGGTGCCAGTGGGATACCACAGTGTTCTAGTATTTGGGACGAGATCAACTCCAGACAGTTAGAAAGCAGAATCTTCTCCCATCGCTTTGGAGATCTGGGCCAGGCATTCAACTCAAAATGGCTGACGTACAGTCAGATGTTATGGGTTAGTTGGTTGAGGTTTTCTTCAGGACAGTCCTTTGCCTCCCGCTCTCTCCGCTCATGTCTCAATCTCACTGCTAGTGTATTGTGTACAGTTCCCGTATCCATACCTAAGGGAGAATGTTCTGGCCAGGGAGGAAGTGCACTGAAGGTTTACCAGACAAATTCCTGGCATGGCAGGACATATGAAGCAAGACTGGGTTGGTTAGGACTACATTCCCTGGAGTTTGAGAAGAATGATGGGGGATCTCACTGAAACCAATAAATTCTACACAGGGTAAATACAGGAAGGATGTTTTCAATGACTGGAGAGTGCAGACCAGGGGGCATAGTCTTAGGATAGGGGGTAGGCTATCTAGACTGAGATGAGGAGAAATTTCTTCAGTCCTGGAATGATGGGCCTGTGGAATCCACTGCCATAGAAAAGGGTTAGGTCAAAATATTGAATGTGCTCAAGAAGGAGTTAGATGTAGTTAAAGATATCAAAGAATATGGGAGAGAAAGTGAGGACAGGGAACAAAGTCGGGTGATCAGCCATTTTCCTATTGTCTAGTGGAACAGGCTCGGAAGGCAGAATTCTGTGTTTCTCTGGATATTGATCTGCAAACACCTTTTATCCTCTTCACCACACACTCCCTGACCTAGCTTTGTGGAAGCTGCACATTTCACTGCTGTACCTTTGCTGCCCTCGTCCATGTGATTAACATTCATTGGACAAAGTTGAGGCCCTGGCACAGATTCCTGTGGGACTTCATTCATCACATCCTTCCAATCAGAAAAAGATCCATTTATGCCTATCTCCTGTTAGCTAGCCAGCTAATCTTGTCTTCATGTGTTAACCCCCTATTCTACAAGCTCCCACTTTATACCGTGACCTCTTACATGGCACCTTGTCAAGTGTGCCTTCTGGAAATCCCAATATATCTACATGATAGTCACAGCACATGTAACTCCTTCAAAGAACTGCTATAAATTACTTGAACTTGATTTTCCTTTTACAGAACCATGCTGATTCCTTCCAATTGCTGTCAGTTTTTCTAAATGCCCAGCTATACCCTTTTTAATGATCGATTCCAGCACCTTTGTTTAGATCAGAGTGTTGCTGGAAAAGCACAGCAGATCAGGCAGCATCCAAGGAGCAGGAAAATCGACGTTTCGGGCAAAAACCCTTCATCAGGATTCTAACACCTTACCTATAATAGATGCTGAGTTAATTGTGCTCTAGTTCCCTGTTTTCTGCCTCCTTCCTTTATTGCAGAGAGGAGATATTTTCACCACTCTCTAGTCTGAAAGAATCTAGTGAATTTTGGACAATTAACACCATCACATCTACTATCTCATGAAACACCTCTTTTAAGATTTTGACAAAGAGTCAGTTAGACTCAAAATGTCAGCTCTTTTCTCTCCTTACAGATGCTGCCAGACCTGCTGAGATTTTCCAGCATTTTCTCTTTTTGACCTCTTTTAAGACCTTGAGATGAGATCACTTTGGACCCAGGAACTTGTCAGCCTGTAGCTCCATCAATCTGCTCTGTACCACTTCCTGAGTGACTGTAAATTCACCAAGTTCCCATTTCCCTTCCCCCTTCCTGGCTTACAGTAAAAATATTTTTGGATACTTAAAGTTAAGATAGAAACAAACTGTTTGTTAATTTCATCCTGTTTCTTTATTATCAATGATCCACTCAATGTCCACTCTCTTTCTCTATTACCTCCTATTTGCTCGGTTGAAGTTACCATGAAGTACTCTCCTTCTCAACCTTTCCCTTTGCTTGAGGTGTGGTGACCCTCTCTCTCTTTCTCTTTCTGTCTCTCTCACACACACATGAGAAAACAGCCGTACAGTCCAGTTAGACTATGGCAACTTTACCTTTTATTCCTCACACCCAATCTCTACATTCTACTTACACTTTTCATTTTGAGATGCCTGTAGAAACCCTTGCTATTCACGCTTACATTTCTAGCTAGCTTTCATTATTCTCTCATTTCTTTCTCCTGATTAATTTTTTAATCATTACCTGCCATTCTTTATATTCTTACAAATTTTCTGACCTGCCACTCAGCTTTTTATTTTGCAATTCTAGGCTTTTTCCTTAAGTTTGATCTTTTCCCAACTTAGTTAACTACAGATAATGAGCTCCCTCCTTAGGATTTTTCACATGATAGGAATATACTTGTTCTGAGTAGTGTAAAATATCCCCTGTGAAATGCCAGCCCCTGTGTCTCTGCTGAACCACCCCCTAACCTAGTATTCCAGTTCAATTCTATCAGTTCTGCTTCACTAAATGTGAAATTCAATCGTATGGTGGCTATGGATACATAAGGGTGTCATTACTCTTACTTATTCATCCAATCACATTACATCATAGTACTTCCAATAAAACCTGCTGTCTAAAGTAGTTGGTTTCAGAATGTATTGCTATAAGAACTCTTCACCAAAGCCTTCTTTGGATGCCTAAGGTGGTATGTTATGTTGAGGTTGCACAGGACATTGGAGAAGCCTCTTCTGCAGTACTAGTCTAGTTCTGGTCTTCCAGAACAAAGAATATTATTAAACTGGAGAGGGTTCAGTTTTACGAGAATGTTGCTGGGAATTGAGGGTTTGCGTTATAAGGAGTGGTTGAATAGATTGGGAATCTTTTCACTGGGGGAGTGTAAGAGGTTGAGAGGTGACCTTACAGAGGTTTATAAAATAATGAGGAGTAGAGATCAGGTGAATGGCAGGTGTTTTTTTTTCCCTAGGGTGGGAGAATTTCAAGACGAGGGGGCAAATTTTTAAAGCGAGAGGAAAAAATTTATAAAAGACATGAGGGACAATTTGGTTACATAGGGAGTGGTTTCCATTTCTGGATTGAACTTCCTGAGGAAGAAATGGATGTGGGCACAGTTACAACATTGAAAAGACATTTAGGTAACTACATGAATTAGAAATGTTTGGAGAGATATGGGCCAAGTACAGGCAGGTGGGGCAAGTTTAGTTTGGGATTATGGTCAGCGTGGACTGGTTGGACTGAAGAGTTTGTTTCCGTGCTGTATGACTCTAATACTCCATAGCTCTAGCCAGGCTATCATTGGCAATCTGGTTTTCCATTTAACATGTAGATTAAAATCCCTGATGATTGTAGCTGTCCCTTTAATCACAATGCACAATATATGTTCTGGTATTCTTCATGCTGACACCATCCCTGCTCCTTATTCTCATGGCATTACATAGAGTCAAAGGCAGCAGCAGGAGGATATTCCCACATCCCCACCCTGGGAACCAGACATTTTTTAGCTAGCCAGCAGCCAGATCCTGGGGCACAAATGGAAATATGGGATTAACTGAGTCCCAAGGGATTTCCTATGGATGCTGGAGAAATGTTAAAAATACGGCGCAATTCGATAAAATTAAGTATAATCAGTCACATAGAAAAATAGAAGGTGTGAATTGGCAAAGGAGCCAATACTTACCATGAGTACCCTTGAATAGTACGATGTGCATTGTAACTGATCACTTGGAGCTGAGCACTTGTGCAGAAATAAAGAGACACTGACTGAAACTGGGGTGTGCCTGTGTTAGAAGGTGTATGTTGAATTGAATAAAGATTGGCTCTGTTTCTATCCTTCACCCGTTGAGTTTTGTGAACAGAAGACGTTGTTTATCCTCTTGCTGTGTTGCGCAGCTGGTCAATGTTGCACTCAGACAACCCAGATCAAGTGTTACGGAATCTCCTGTCTCTGTG
Source organism: Hemiscyllium ocellatum (assembly GCF_020745735.1). Lineage (NCBI taxonomy): Eukaryota > Metazoa > Chordata > Chondrichthyes > Orectolobiformes > Hemiscylliidae > Hemiscyllium > Hemiscyllium ocellatum. The sequence goes on along the minus strand of NC_083403.1, from coordinate 18,944,982 downwards.
TCTAAGGATCCCATCCTTCAGTTCATGGCTGTCTGAAAAACATTCTGAAATGGAAACTTCAGGAATCCTCTCTGCTGCCAGTCCTTTTTCCCAAACTGCCCTCCCCAGCCACATACCCTCAGGCACCTAAAGCATCTGGGATTGTCTGCTACAATGGTGACGATCCTTCAAAAGCACTAAACTGGGTGTGAAGTGCTGTGGGACATCCTGAGAGTCTGTATCAATGCAAAACTTTAATTTTTGATGATGTAGTTGAGTGATAATTTTGATAGAACACGCCCAGAAGAGTTGTCGATTTTCATTGGAATAGTGTTAATGAGATTTGTGTATGTGAACAAAGTATTTACCATTATTTCTAACAGATAAAGTTGCTTCCTCTTATCAGAGGCTGCAGACAGCAGCAATGACACCATCAATGAATGACTTGCATCCTGCAACTGTTGTTTCCAATGCAAGGATCTTTGAGAATGCCATTTAAGGTGCTCAAATATTTAACATGAAATTTATCTCTGTATCAAGAATGTTTAAGCAGTGACACAATACTTTGCATAACTACACAAGAGGGAAATTCAGTATCACAGTAGACCTGGTCTTTGGACCTCTTTGTTATCCTCAATGCTGAAGTACGTCATTCTGACATGCAGCAAGGCCTGGACAATAAGTGGCAAGTGACATTAATATCAGACAATGACCATCTCCAAGAGAGAAAAATCTAACTCATTCTCCTTGACACTCCCCAGTGTTCCCATCATTGAATCTCTCACTATTAACATTTCAGCAGTTGCCATTGACCAGAAACTAACCTGACCATATCAAACAAAAACAAGTCAAAGACTGAGAATTCTGTGACAAGTAACTCACCTCCTGACCTCCCACCAGTAATGGAATATTCTCAATCTCTGAATTGAGTGCAGCTTGACCAATAATCAAGCAGCTTGCCGTGGCCCAGGTCAAAGCAGCTTACTTGGTCAGCATCAACGTTCACCGCCATCCTCCCAAATCGTGTTAGAGTATACCATCACCAAATTCCACTGCAACAATTCCTCCAGGTTCCTTTGTCAGACACATTTCAAAACCACCAGCGCCTTGTTCAGGGCAATTCGGCATGATTGATAAATGGTGATCAGGCCCAATTATCAAGAATGGGTACATGAGGGAAAAAATGGAATCCTGCCTCTCCACTGCTTTCTGATTTAACCATTTATCACTTGGCTGAGATATGAGTGAGATTGTCACAGATTCCTCATTGGCTAATATGTGTTCAAAAACAATTGGCTCGGCAAATTCTGATTAACAGTCTGTTTAACTTCTGTACGCTCAGTAAAGTCACGGCAATGACAGTAATGGGAAACCCTCTGGCAGAAGAAACAATCTGACTAAATGGGTCACCAGTGTTCCAAGCAAAGGCTTCCAGTCTTTGAAGTTTTGGGTCGATAATATGGAATAAAAGACTATGATTGGGAGATGATAGGCTGGATTTTCCGAGGAGTTGCAATTGCAGCAGATGACCGCTCCATTCCTTCTGTTTTGTAAAAGGAAAGAGATGTGCATTTCTGACAGGATCAGGGCTCCTTCCGAATCTCAAAGCTGTGTATCTATTCTGACAGATCGCTTGTAGCACTGGACACTGCGGGGATGGGGGTTTGAGCTAGGGGAGGCTTTTTCACAAGGGTTATTGTGCTGTATTGTGTAATTCAAAGATCCAGCATTATGGACAGCTACTTTGACAGTTCCCAAAGGAAGATAAAGTACATAAAGTATTTGTGAGGGTAGGCTGCATGGAAGGTAGGGTTAAGGTGACAGATGACGAGGGAACTGGGTTAGTATGTTGCCAGGTGGGTCAAGTGACAGGTTGGTAAGGGATAGGGTGCCAGGGGCATAGGGTGCTAGGATGGTATGGTGTCAGGAGGATAGGGGTAAGGTGCCACGTGGGTAGAGTGCAAGATGCCTAGGGTGCCAGGTAAGTCTTCAGACTAAAGTCTGAAAGAACTGTGGATGTAGTAAATCAGAAACAAAAACAGAAATTGCTGTTAATGCTCAGCATGTCTGGCAGCATCAGTGAAGAGAAATCAGGGTTAACGTATGGGGTTCGATTCTGAGGAAGGGTCACCGGACTTGAAATGTTAACTCTGATTTCTCTTCACAGATGCTGCCAGACCCGCTAAATCTTTAGATTAGGTTGGTGTGGGCAGGAGATCTGACATTTGGGGTAAGAGAGTGCTGTGTGAGGCCTTGAGGGGACAAACAGTGTCAGGTCACGGAGGAAGCAGAGAGAATGTCCCAGTCCTGAGGGAACAGGGCTTTGTGTTATGTCTGATAGCTGGGAGGGGATCTGGTCTGCGTGAGGACAGGGTCTGGGGCAGGTGTAGTTGGGGGTGTGTGAGGTAAGTTGGAAAATCAGTTGAATAATTACACTAGAGTTAGACAAGTACTTAATAGTCCAATGTTGCCTGACTAGTTATTTACTGTATCAAAGCCTTTGTAATTTTATCATTGAAATGGATGATGGCTGAGAGGCTGGGCCAAACGACAGTGTTAGCCCCGAAACAGGGAGCAGAGAGGAAGGAGGAGGAGAAGGAAACCGGAAGAACACAGAATGAGATGGAGTTTGGCAAGATGAGAGGAGTTTGGGTTTGGAGATTGGACGTCCAGTGGTGGGTGGGAGGTCTGGGGCATTTGCAGCTCGGTGGGAGATTCTGAGTTCAGAATTTGGAGGCAGAACGAGGTGGTGAGAGGGTGGAGGGAAATATGAGGTCAAAGGACCTGGGAAGATTGGGTCTAGTGAGGTTGGGTGGTCGAGTGAGTTGAGGAATTTGTGGAGATTGGGGTCTGGGGAAATTGGGAATCAGGGGAGATTTGGGTCGGGGGGAGATTGGGGTCTGAGGAGATTTGGGGTCTGGGGAGATTGGGGTCCGAGGAGATTGGGGTCTGGGGATATTAGGGGTCTGGGGAGATTAGGGGTCTGGGGAGATTGGGGTCTGGGAAGATTGGGGTCTGGAGAGATTTGGAGTCTGAGGAGATTGGGGTCTGGAGAGATTAGGGGTCTGGGGAGATTGGGGTCTGGGAAGATTGGGGTCCGAGGAGATTGGGGTCTGGGGATATTAGGGGTCTGGGGAGATTAGGGGTCTGGGGAGATTGGGGTCTGGGGAGATTGGGGTCTGGAGAGATTTGGAGTCTGTGGAGATTGGGGTCTGGGGAGATTAGGGGCCTGGGGTGATTGGGGTCTGAGGAGATTGGGGTCTGGGGAGATTAGGGGTGCGGTGATTGGTGTCTGGGGTGATTGGGGTCTGGGGAGGTTAGGGGTGAGGTGATTGGTGTCTGGGGAGATTGGGGTCTGTGGAGATTGGGGTCTGGGGAGATTAGGCATCTGAGAGATTGGGTCTAAGGGGATTTGGATCTGGGGGATTGGGATCTGAGGTGGTTGGGGTCTGGGGGGTTGGGGTCTGAGGGAATTTGGGTCTGGGGATTGGGGTCCAAGGAGATTGGGCTCTGGGGAGATTAGGCGTCTGGGTGATTGGGTCTGAGGGGATTTGGGTCTGGGGCGATTGGAGTCTGAGTGGATTTGGGTCTGGGGGGATTGGGGTTTGAGGGGATTTAGGTCTGGGGGATTGGGTCTGAGGGGATTTGGGTCTGGGGGTATTGGGGTCTGAGGGGATTTGAGTCTGGGGGGATTGGGTCTCAGGGGATTTGGGTCTGGGAGATTGGGGTCTGAGGAGGTTTGGGTCTGGGGAATTGGGGTCTGAGGATATTTGGGTCTGGGGAGATTGGGGGTGGGGTGATTGGGGATGGGGTGATTAGTGTCTGTGGAGATTGGGGTCTGGGGATATTAGGGGTCAGGGTGATTGGGGTCTAAGGAGATTGGGGTCTGAGGAGATTGGGGTCTGGAGAGATTAGGAGTCTAGGGTGATTGGGGTCTGGGGTGATTGGGGTCTGGGGAGATTAGGGGTGCGGTGATTGGTGTCTGGGGAGATTGGGGTCTGGGGAGATTGGGGTCTGGGGAGATTGGGGTCTGGGGAGATTAGAGGTCTGGGGTGATTGGGGTCTGGGGTGATTGGGGTCTGGGGAGGTTAGGGGTGAGGTGATTGGTGTCTGGGGAGATTGGGGTCTGTGGAGATTGGGGTCTGGGGAAATTGGACTCTGGGGAGATTTGACATCTGAGAGATTGGGTCTGAGGGGATTTGGATCTTGGGGATTGGGATCTGAGGAGGTTAGGGTCTGGGAGGTTGGGGTCTGAGGGAATTTGGGTCTGGGGGATTGGGGTCCGAGGTGATTGGGCTCTGGGGAGATTAGGCATCTGGGTGATTGGGTCTGAGGGGATTTGGGTCTGGGGGGATTGGGATTTGAGGGGATTTAAGTCTGGGTGATTGGGTCTGAGGGGATTTGGGTCTGGGGGATTGGGGTCTCAGGGGATTTGGGTCTGGGGGATTGGGGTCTGAGACGATTTGGGTCTGGGGAATTGGGGTCTGAGGATATTGAGGTCTGGGGAGATTAGGCGTCTGGGTGATTGGGTCTGAGGGGATTTTGAGTCTGGGAGTGTTCAGGTCTAAGGAGGTTGGTGTCTGGGGGATTGGGATCTAGGGAGGTTGGTTATTGGATACCTTGGGGAAATAAGAAGGCTGTGGAGAGTGGAGATCTATGGGGAGTTGAGTGTGGATTTGGGGATTGGAGGGGGGAAAAGGCATGGATAGTGGTTTGAGGATAAGGTCAGATGGTAGGAGGGAGTGTTGTGTGGATTTGACAGACGGAAATGAGTCCTCTTGTTAGATCCCATGGATTGTCTTCCTAGTCCTTGAGTCATTGTGGAATGGGATGAGCCTCCTGAATCCTGCTCTTGCCTTGTTTCCGCCTTCTCCCTAGGAAGCCCAGGTCCATTAACCTTCTGTGATAATTTCTGTTAAACTTCCAGACACACAGTCTCATTTAAATATTCAAACTCACAAATCACCTCCCAACATATATCTGACCAAATTGGGCTTGAGTGCAGATTCTGATTTATAAAACTCTGACCTCTCTCTCCTTCCTCGATCTTGGGGTTTAAAATCACCCTCTGATACCTCCACATTGAAGCCAACAAGGCATTTATCAGCATCGTGCTCAGATTCTTTTACTGTCATCACTTATCTTTCAATTGAAATGATGGAGTGGCTTCATCCCCAAAGAGGTCAGCATAACTTTGTAACTTGTCCACCTCAAATAGATGTCTGTGAGATGCTCTGAGGGATGCTTGTGAATCACAGGGAAATCCGAAGAGTCTGGTAAGTCCCAGTGGCTGTGACCTTTCGAGGAAGCTAGGCAGAGGAGCCAGAAGAAAGCCAGTTTCTCAGGGTAGCAGAAAGGGCCTACCTCTGGAATGGTTCAGAATGACTGCCCTGAAATTGGTGCTGGACATCGAATTATTCCACTTCCAGGCCAGGAGATGGAACGCATTCAAAAACTGATGCATGGGACCTGAGGCTCCATTGACCAGCAAGTTGCAGGTGATTGAGCTGCTGATACTGGCACAGCTCCTTCCTGATGTATGTTAATGCTGCAACTGTGAGCCACTCAATATTCATCCGGACCAAATCTTAGACCTGATCAATCAACTTGGCCCTGTCCATTAGAGAGTACAATTTCCTGTGTTTGTTTTGAAACTGGGGAATGTGATACAGCTGCCATTTGGCACTAGCTAGAAGTGTGTGTGATAAATCACTGAACTCTCGCTATGTTCCCTCCTTGGGTTTCCTGTTATGACACGGGATAAATCCCTCTGCTAACGTACACAAACACACAGAGATGCTCACCTCACATCGCAATCTGTTAAAGTATGAGTGACAGAGAACTATCCAATTTCCACTATTTAAAGAAAAATAAATAATTTATTCTTTGCCTCCAAAAGAGAACATTAAGCAGTAACTATTTACACTGTAAGCCTCCTTTGTCTTAATGATTTATCTACCTCCCACTCAATATACTGATCCAATTAAGCCCACATTAAATTTATAGCAGATCAATTTTCAAAACCAGGTGTTGCCTTTGTGTGTTGAACTACGTCTGCCTGTAGATTTCCTCTGGATCATCTTCGGTCGTCTACTGCCAGATTGTTCATATGAAAAAGTACCTTTTAGAGAGATGGTCAGTGGGCAGTCTATATAGAAGTCTCTTCATCTCTTTAGCTAACTGTTTTAAATGCCTGCTTTTATACTTCAAAACACTGTATTATCTCATTGGTTCGATGTTGATAAAGCACTAAAATTCAAATTTGATTGGGTTTTGGTATCTTGGGGCATAATTTAAACTGATTGGTTGAATTCGAATTGTTGTGAAAACATAGTAATGAAGCTGAGTTATTTGTTTCACAGCCAAGTGTTACATCTTCAAATTACCCAGCAAACACTGTGCCTGCAGTCAGTCACATGACAGGCTTGCCAGCTTTTCAACTTTCATTCTCTTTTAAAAATACAATACACACCTTCAACTCCACACCCTTCCTGATTCCTGTCCTTCTGATATCGTAACCTTTGCTGACAGCAGAGCTGTACCTGTGATGATGCCTACATTTCCAATGTCCTCTCTCGTCCTTTTTCCAAAATAAAGAATGGCTGCTATTGAGTCAAGGAGATTGTACATCAACAAGGCCTTCTGCATCGGAACTTTTAATGCTAGGATTACAGCGGGGGGTGAATTGAGACCTGGCCCAATTCCTGTCAGTGTCTCCCAAAACTCATCCCACTCAGAGTATACAGGGTCATTTTCCCAGTTGACCACTCTTGCTACTTTGTGGTATTTGTGTAGGGGAACTGGGTAAGGGTTGTTTAAATCTTTAATTTCCTGCGACCTTTAACTTCTGCCAGATTGTTTTTATAGATTTCTTTATATGTGCTCTTTTCCACCATAACTAAACTCCATAACCTTCTTAATTTCATAGTACTGGTCTAAATTTATTTTCTGGTCTTTTCAGAGTCTCTTGCAGCTGTTCCTCTTGATGGTGGCAGTTGTTTATTGTCAGAAGTTTTTTTTTAATATCTTTCTTTCACCTTCCCTTTCTCGTCCTCGCACTATATTAACAATATTATTCCGTAGGGATATTCACCATTACTCCTGGAGTTATTTCTTGCTCCATATATATCTTGGTTCACTGACATGTAACTTCCCATCATTCCACAGGATGGATAGAAAACAGATCACAGGAGTTGCTGAAAGTTCAAGATAATATCTGGCGACTCCAGCTCACCACATGACCCCTCGCAGACCTCAACTAAAACACTTCGGGTCAAACAGTGTGGTGCTGGAAAAGCACAGCAGGTCAGGCATCATTCAGGAATGAGGCTTGTGGGCCAGGGGGGCTGAGAGAAAAATGGGAGTGGGGGAAGGTAGCTGGGAATGCGATAGGGAGATGAAGGTGGGAGGTGAAGGTGATAGGTTGGAGAGGAGGGTGGAGCGGATAGATGGGAAGGAAGATGAAAAGGTAGGACCTTCAAGAGGGCGGTGCTAAGTTGGAAGGTTGTATTTGGGATAAGGTGGGGGAAGGGGATTTGGGGAAACTGTTGAAATCCACATTGATCCTGTGTGGTTGGTGGGTCCCAATCCAGAAGATGATGCATTCTTCCTTCAAGTGTCGGGTGGTTAGGGTTTGGTGGAGTGGGAGGGGGAGTTAAAGTGTTCAGCCACAGGATGATGGGATTGGTTAGTGCGGGTGTCCCAGAGATGTTCTCTGAAACGATCCACAAGTTTTTTATGTGTGGAACTACAGATAAATTTCTGTCATGCGTGGAAGGATCCTTTAGGGCCTTGGATGGAGGTGAGTGGGGAGATATGGGCGCAAGTTTTGCCTTTGCAGTGGTGGGGCAACTGGCTGGTAGGGGAGAATGGGTTGGGGGTGGCGTGTGGAACTGACAAGGGAGTCACAGAGGGAAACACAGATAGGGTGGAGGGAGAAATATATCCCTGGTGGTGAGGTCTGTTTGTAGGTAGCGCAAATAGCAGAGGATGATGCGATGTGTATGGAGGTTGGTTGGGGGGGAGGGGTCTCTCCTTGTTGTGATTGGAGGGGCAGGGTTCAAGGGTGGAGGAGTAGGAACTGGAGGAGATGTGCTGGAGGGCATCATCAACCATGTGGCATGGGAAATTGCGATCTTTGAAGAAGGAGCCCATCTGGGATGCTCTGTGTGGTACTGGTCTTCCTGGGAGCAGATGTGGTGGAGATGAAGGAATTGGGAATAAGGGATAGCATTTTTACAGGAGGTAGGGTGCAAGGAGGTGTGGTCTAGGTAGCTGTGAGCATTGGTGGGTTTGTGGTAAATGTCTGTGTTGAGTCGGTCGCTGGAAATGGAGATGGAGAGGTCCAGGAAGGGGAGGGAGGTGTCCGAGATGGTCCAAGTGAACTTGAGGTCAGGGTGTAAAGTGTTGGTGAAGTTGATGAACTGTTCAACGTCCTCATGGGACCACAAGGTAGCGATGATACAGTCATCGATGTAGCGGAGGAAAAGGCGGGGAATGGTACCAGAGTACCTGCTGAAGATGGACTGTTCTATGTACCTGACGAAGAGGCAGACATAACTGGGGCCCATGTGGGTGTCCATGGCTATCCCTTTGGTCTGGAGGAAGTGGGAGGTTTGGAAGGAGAAGTTGTTGAGGGTGAGGACCAGTTCAGCCAGGCAGATGAGATTAGATCCTAATATACAGTTGGAGACAAGGAGTGGTTACAGCTCTGGGGAACTTTGATTAGGTATCTGGTCAGTTTCCTCTGCAAAGGTCTCCTTTAAAAGGGACTCAACACAAATAAAATTTGAACGCACACATGCAGAGCTCCACAGCTCCTGTACCGGTCCCTCCTGGTCAGGGCCAGGATCCTTCTCTCACAAAGGGGGTGAGCAATGCTACTGCCCATCCTGGCCTCGTCCACTATTATTTGCAAGAAGGAGGAAGTGAGGATTGCAGATGCTGCAGATCAGAGTTGAGAGTGTGGTGCTGGAAAAGCGCAGCAGGTCAGGCAGAGTCCGAGGAGCAGGAGAATTGACATTTTGGGCATAAGCCCTTCATCAGGAATGAGGCTTGTGGGTCAGGGCTGAGAGATAAATAGGAAGGGACGCGGGGTGGAGGGAGGTAGCTGGGAAAGCGATAGATGGATATAGGTGAGGGAGAAGATGATAGGTCAAAGGGGGCAGTGATGGACGGGTCTGGAGGGTGGTGCTCAGTTGGCGGTTGGGACTGGGATAATGTTGGGGGAGGGGAAATGAGGAAGCTGTTGAAATCCAGTTATCCTGTGTGGTTACAGGTCCCAAGGTGGTAAGTGTTTGTCAATGCAGGAGGCCTAGTACCTGCATGTCCTTGACAGAGTCGGTGTGGAGGGGAGGGGGTGGGGTTGAAGGGTTCAGCCACAGAGTGGTGGGGTTGGTGGGTGCTGGTGTCCCAGAGATGTTCTCTGAAACGATCCGCAAGAAGGCGTCCTTTCTCACTGATGTAGAGGAGACCACATCTACCAGCTGCAACGGATGCAGTAGATGACATTGGTAGAGGTATAGGTAAATGTTTGACTGATGTGGAAGGATCCCTTGGGGCCTTGGATGGAGGTGTGGGGAGTGGTGTGGGCGCAGGTTTTGCACTTCCTGCGGTGGCAGGGAAAGGTGCCAGGAGTGGGGCATGGGTTGGTGGGGGGGGTGTGGACCTGACGAGGGAGTGGCGGAGGGAATGGTCTCTCCGGAACGCTGAAAGGGGTGGGGAGGGAAATATATCTCTGGTGGTGGGATCCGTTTGGAAGTGGCAGAAGGGACAGAGGATGATATGGAGGATGATGTGTGCGGAGGTTGGTGGGCTGGAAGGGGAGGGTCAGGGGTTTCTGTCCTTGTTGAGAGGGGTGGGTTTTAAGGATGGTGATGCATGGGGTGGAGGAGATGTGTGGAGGGCATCATCAACCATGTGGGAAAGGAGGTTGCGATGGTGGAAGAAGGAGGCCATCTGGGACTTTCTGAGGTGGAATTGATCATCCTGGGAACAGATGCGCCGGAGGTAGAGGAATTAAGAATAAGAGATAGCGTTTTTACAGGAGGCAGGGTGCAACGAGATGTGGTCTAGGTAGAGGAATTGAGAATAAGGGATGGCATTTTTATAGGAGGTAGGGTGGCCTGGTCTAGGTAGCTGTGGGAGTCAGTGGGCTTGTAGTAGATGTCTGTGGTTAATCAGTCGCCAGAGACAGTGATGGAGAGGTCCAAGAAGGGGAGGGAGGTTGCCGAGATGGTCAAGGTGAATTTAAGGTCGGGGTGGAAAGTGTTGGTAAATTTGATGAACTGTTCAACCTCCTCATGGGAGCATGTGGTGGTGCTGATACAATCATCGATGTAGCAGATGAACAGGTTGGGGGGGTGGTGCCGATGTAACTCCGGAAGTTGGACTGTTCCACATATCTGACAAACAGGCTGACATAGCTGGGTTCCATACGGAGCCCATGGCTACCCTTTGGTATGGAGGAAGTGGGAGGAGAGTTTGATGAGGGTGAGGACCAGTTCAGCCAGGCAGATGAAGGTATCAGTGGAAGGGTACTGGTTGGGACGGTGTGAGAGGAAGAAGCGGAGGGCTTGGAGACCTTCGCCATGTCGGATCAATGAGTACAGGGACTAGATGTCCATGGTGAAGATGAGACATTAGGGGTCAGGAGATGTTTCTTAGAGTAGATGGCGGCACATGGCTGATAGCGTGAGCTGGCAGTGCATGGGTGTTCTCCCTCACCTTCATCCATCTATTGCTTTCTCAGCTATGTTCCCCCCCAACCCCACTCTCCTCCCATTTATATCTCAGCCCCAGCCCACAAGCTTCATTCCTGATGAAGGACTTACAGCCAAAATGTCGATTCTCCTGCTCCTCGGATGCTGCCTGAGCTGCTCTGCTTTCCCAGCAACACGCTATTATTTGTAGTTGACTTCTCTAATGCGAGGATGGGAAAGATTGAGGGAGAAGGAAGTGAGTGGCTTTTAATGCTGGTTGGAAGAGGGAGAAGATGGCCAGGTGTCCTGAGTAAGTGGGTAGGCCACACAGAGGGCATGAATGGTTGGGGACTGGAGGTGAATGAGGGATGATGTTACATGGTATGTGTGAGTGATATGAGTGTTACATGAGAGCTTGGGGAGGCAGTGCGTGCATTGGCAGAAATAGTGTGAGCGTGACAGAGCAGAGGCAGGATGTTGGCATTTGCCCTGGTGGAGTGGAGAGGGTCATTGACCTTTCTCCTGTACTGCTAGGCATTTCACCAAATGGAGAGATGGTATTGACCCAAGAGGCAACCTCAGACCATCCTGGCAGGAGCTGGAGGCATGGCCTGATCTGTTGGTCTTGTAGGAAAAGGACAGACCTCCATATCCACCGGCCTGTCCCTCAAGGTTCCTGTCAATGAATCGCAGCATCCACCATGTGCCAGTGTATGCCACACATCTGGAGTTGTGGCAAGTACTTTCTGCCTAGATTATGTGGTAGAACTGGACTCGTGTCAGGTCAGTACATTGCCATAGGACTGGGGTAGGTAGTTAATGAGGCGAGTTGGGGATGACGGTGTGAGAAAACACAAGAGGCCTTGTGAAGGAAGAGAAATCCTCCATGAAGCTCAGTGAAAGTCACATTTTACCAAAGTCTGATAAGCTTCAAACCGTTGTGGCCTCTCAGCTAGTCGGTCTCCCGGTCGGCCTACAGTTTATATTTGCGTTGTGGAACACTGGGCTCTCCTAGAATTCAGGCCTTCTCCAAATCCCTGCCCCTCACTGAGACCATCCACACCAAGCCTCCAGCTCCTTCACATGATCCCATTACCAGGGGGGGTGGACCTTCATCCACCTTATGGTGGGTCTAGTTGTGTTTTCCCTTGTGCTGCTCCTCCAGCTGCTGTGAACAAGCCTCTTTGGAAGGTTGGATCCTCACAGCCGGGAGCAATCCTCTTGATGTTTTGCCAGTTTCTTTCCTCAGAAATCCCTACTGGATGCCCTACTCTCCAACAGACAGATGGATGGAGCAGCTGGAGTTAGAGAATATTGAGGTGCCCCAGCAATGGGAGCTGTTCTTTGCTCACGCCTGGTGACTTCCTGCAACCCAGTTCACAAAGCCAGTCCACGTCAGATTTGTTTGAGGCGGCCTGCTCCCTTGTCACAGAGACGATGTGGAGAGCCACCTCTGGGCGAGGACCCTCAGCACAGTGGGTGAAAACGTAAGGACTCAGCACAGGGGTGGGAGTCAGAAAATCCAGCAGCCCCATGCTAACCAAGCTGCATAATCACAGCTCTTCAGAAAGTGCTTCAGCTCAACATCATGCGCTGCTCTGCATTAGTGTCTCTCTTAGCTCTTCCTCCGCCTCTCCCCCAGCACCAAACAAATTCCATCTGTCCAAAAAAAGACTTTGATTTTTACGTCAGCTGACATTGTAAGGTCAGCATGTACCGGAGGAATACAGTGCACTCAAAAAATTTCCAGAGATGATTTATCATTTTACTGGGTTATGTAAGTGCCAGCACACTAATTATCTGTTCTTGTAAGAGCCCATAGCGTCTGCCTGAAGTGTTCTCTTACCCAGTGTCATAAATCTGAAAGGGGAATTCAGGAGAAATTTCTTTCTCCACATCAGGAGAGCTCACAAAGAGTGATTGAGGTGAATAGTCTGGATCACTTAAGGATGAGGAAGAGAAGCCCATGAGGGAGGAAGGGATCGAAGGTCAATGGAGAGGGGCACTGCTTATCACTGGCCACTCGGGTGATTTTGCCTCTTCCCAGTGGGGGGAATATGCATAAAGACATTTGCCCGAGGCTCAGTGTTTGGCTTTGCTGCCTCACAGTGCCAGGGACCTGGGTTTGATCCCCTCCTCGGGCGACTGTCTGTGTGGAGTATACACATTCTCCTCGTGTCTATGTGGGTTTCCTCAGGGTGCTCCGGTTTCCTCCCACGATCCAAAGGTGTGCTGGCCAGGTGAATCGGCCATGCTAAATTGCCCATTGTGTTAGGGGAATTAGTCAGAGGGAAATGGGTTTGGGTGGGTTACTCTTTGAAGGGTCAGTGTGGATCTGTTGGGCTGAAAGGCCTGTTTCCATGCTGTGGGGAACCTAATCATAATCTAATTTAATCTAATCTAATCTAATCAAGATTTCTGCACTTGATGTTTCTTCATTGTGTCCTACACCTACACGCACACAAAAATAAACCCCAGGAGAATAGAATCTCCTCAGTTAATGGCTGTCTCCGAGCTGGCCGTTCACTTGCTGTGGGTTTTTGTTTATATTTTTATTTGTTTGTGGAGAACTGGCTCCTGAGCTGACTGGCCACAATCAGAGTGCCTGGGGCTAAAAGAAAAAAAAAGTATAGCCAAGGGATTTAGAATCTCCTCAGTTCAAAGAAACACAGAGAAAACAGCAGGTTGATGGAGTGAGATGAAGAAGAATTGGATGAAGCTTGTGTAGAGCACAGAACGTTGAAGTGTTAAAAGTGCACAGGATGCTTCCATGCAGGGAAGAATAAGGGCCACCGATTTAAGACGGAGAATTCTTTTTCTCCCAGCTTCTCTCTTGCAGACCCCTTGTGCTTCTCAGTCCCCTGTAACCTGGGTCCCATTCATTACCACACATCACAGAGTTGTGGAGAGCCCACCTCCAATTACAGACTCACTGCTGTGTGTGCAGCTGTCCTGGGATGAAAATACCATTAGATTCCCAGAGTGTCTGTGGGAGAAACTCCGAATCCAAGTGTCGAGCCAGTGAGTTATCTCCTCTGGTCAAGTCCCAGTCCGATGCCTCTTAAAAGTTTAATAGTTTCAATCTCCACTAAGAACAAAACAAAATGCTGCAGAAACTCAGTCAGGCCTAACTATAGAGAGCGAAACAGAGTTAATATTCTGTCAATGACCTTTCGTCAGAAGGCTTTGATCTGAAACATTGGTTGGAATCTTACTAGGGCCTGAATGATATGAGCAATGGTGGGAGGTGTGGCAGAATTGAGTGAGGAATCCGGAAGGGTCTATCTCCATTGGAGGCATGATGGCTCAGTGGTTAGCACTGCTGCCTCATGCAGGGATCTGGGTTTGATTCCATCCTTGGGTGGCTGTGTGCTGTTTGCACATTCTCCCCGTGTCTGCATCGGCTTCCTCCGGGTGCTCCAGTTTCCTCCCACAGTCCGTGATGTACAGGTTTGGTGCATTGGCCATTGTAAATTGCCCTGTAGCATCTAGGGATGTGTAGGCTGGGTGGATTAACCATGAGAAAATGCAGGATTACAGTGATTAGGTAGTAGGGTGTATGTGGGTGGGATGCTCTTTGGAGGGCCAGTGTGGGCACAATGGGCCGAATGGCCTGCTTCTATACTGTAGGGATTCGCTGATTCTAGCTCAACATCGGTACAACTTGCCACATCTTTTAACTGAGTACCTGGTGTTAATGTGAGATTCTCCCTGGGGAACAGTGGGCTGACCATTGAGGGAGAGCTGCACACTCACCTTATTAATCTGTAGCTTTTGATCCTCCTGCCCACCCATGAGCAAATCAGACACGGAGAATTCTTGACAATAAAGTTGGAACTGGTACTTGGTGATTTCAGCTCATGACTGGCCTCCATGTAGGTCGGCGCTGGGCCTTCTGCTTTTCATCATTTACGTAAATGATTTGGATGTGAGCATAAGAGGCAAATTTAGTAAGTTTGCAGATGACCACCAAAATTGCAGATCCAAAATTGGGCATCAAAGAAGGTTACCTCAGATTACAACAGAATCTGGATCGATGGGCCAATGGACTGAGAAGTGGCAGATGGAGTTTAATTTAGATAAATGCAAGGTGCTGAATTGTGTAAAAGCAAATCTTAGCAGGTCTTATACACTTAATGGTAAGGTCCTAGGGAGTGTTGGTGAACAAAGAGATCTTGGAGTGCAGGTTCATAGCTCCTTGAAAGTGGAGTCGCAAGTAGATAGGATAGTGAAGAAGGCTTTTGGTATGCATTCCTTTATTGGTCAGAGTATTGAGTACAGGAGTTGGGAGGTTTTGAGCTCAGACTTTTTTCATTGGAGAAAAGGAGGAAGAGAGGGGACCTAATTGAGGTATACAAGATAATGAGAGGCATAGATAGAGTCGATAGCCAGAGACTATTTCCCAGGGCAGAAATGCCTAACACGAGGGGCCATAGTTTTAAGCTGGTTGGAGGAAAGTATAGAGGGGATGTCAGAGGCGGGTTCTTTACACAGAGAGTTGTGAGAGCATGGAATGCGTTGCCAGCAGCAGTTGTGGATGCGAGGTCATTGGGGACATTTAAGGGACTACTGGACATGCATATGGTCACAGAAATTTGAGGGTGCATACATGAGGATCAATGGTCGGCACAACATCGTGGGCTGAAGGGCCTGTTCTGTGCTGTACTGTTCTATGTTCTATGGTCTATGTCATGTTGAGGCTATACAGGACATTGGTTAGGTCACTTTTGGAATATTGAATACAATTCTGGCCTCCTTCCTATCAGAAAGATGTTGTGAAACTCGAAAGTATTCAGAAAAGATTTATAAGGATGTTATCAGGATTGGAGGATTTGAGCTATAGGGAGAGGTCTAATACATTGGGACTGTTTACCCTTAAGCGTCAGAGGTTGAGGGGTGACCTCATAGAGGTTTATAAAATCATGAGGGGTCTGGATAGGATAAATAGACAAAGTCTTTTCCCTGGGTTGATGGAGTCAAGAACTAGAGGGCATAGGTTTAGGGTCAGAGGGGAAAGATATAAAAGAAAGCTGAGGGACAACTTTTTCACACAGAGAGTGGTGTGTGTATGGAATGAGCTGCCAGAGGAAGTGGTGGAGACCGAGAGTCCACAGAGGCAGGCTGTCAGATTGGATAATAAGGAATCCACTTGGGAGCAATTGCCAGAACCTGATGACATCATCCCAACATAAGAAGTGGCGGGATTTGGCAGCTACATAAGGCAGCATTCCCGTGGGTGCCTGAGGTGGCAGTCGATGGCTTCTTTCAATCCCCTAATCACCGAGCGACTGCAAACATCTGGTGGAGGGATTTTTCATCCATTTTGGTGCTCACTGAGCTGAGAGGGTTCTGTATTACTGGGTTTCACTGTATACCTCCATTTTGAGGTTGTGCAGGTTGGTAAGGCCTCTTCTGGAGTACTGTATGCAATTCTTGTCACCCTGCCATAGGAAGGAGATTATTAAAAGGGACACAGTTCAGAAAAGATTTACCAGAATGTTGCCAGGAATAGAAGGTTGAGTAGGCCAGGACTTTGTTCACTGGAGTGCAGGAGGCTGAGGTAGTGACCTTATCAAGGTTTATAAAATCATGAGGGGCACGCATAGGGTGAATAGCAAGAGTCTTTTCCCAAGGGTAGGGGAGTTCAAATCTAGGGGACATATTCTTTAAGGTGAAAAGAGAACAATTTGAAAAGGACAGAGGGGGAACATTTTCACAGAGAATGGTTTGTATGTGAAATGAACTGCCAGAGGGGGTAGTGAATGCAGGTACAGTTACAACATTTAAAAGACTTCTGATAAATTAATGAATAGGAACTTTTTGGAGGGATATGGGCCAAATGCAGGCAGGGTAGGACGTGGTTGATGTGGGAATATGGTTGGCACTGACTATTTGAACTGAAGGGTCTGTTTCAGTGCTGTATGACTTGTGACAAATGCGGTGCTTTCTAGAACATTCCAAATGCTGGTGCACTCTGATTCTTGTTGACCTGAAAATATCCCTAGCCACCTAAATTTTCCAGAGGGTGGATTATTTTCATCTCTCTTGTTTAAGCAATTCTTTAAAGGTTGCTGCTTGTAATTCCTTTCTGCTGTGGATTCGTTCCGGCCTCTTTTTAACCTGTTACCATTTTGATCCCTAAGCTGTGTTGACGAATCCCACAAATCCCTTGCGGTGGAATTCATTCCCAGGACATGAGGCAGAGCAGTGCAATGAGGTCTAGAAATCACTTCACTCCTGGGATCAGAATTTAAATCCCATGCAGCCATATGGAGGATATGCTCTCTCCTGGGTGTCTGCTGGAGTCCTACGTGCAGTGAATATTCTCAGAACTAATTCTAGGGGGAAATAGTACAAAAATACAAGATGCTTTCAGTTGGCTTTAAAAATACTCAATTGAAAACAACGACTGCGGCAAATGGAAATGTCTCTTTTTTTAATTATGGAAACGTGGAAAGATTTCAGGGACAGGAAAAGATCATTTTGATTAGAACATTCAAGAATATCACTCAAACGATTACTGAGGTTGACATACTTTTATTAAAAGAGCTTTTGAATTTTTTTTCAAGATGAGGAAAAAAATGCAGGCAATTATTTATAACCGTGAGTAATCCAGGGTCAGGGCTCAACAGTTATGCTCTGAGTTTAAGTTGGAGTGTGAATCAAGCTGGGAGTGAGACCCCCATGATTTTGTCAGCGTGTATCCCGAGTGATTCTAACTCTGACATCTCCTGTCCTTGTCACGTTGTCATTCAAGCTCTGCACCCAGTTGCTGCACACTTATTTACAACAAGGGAAACACCTACAAAAATGGAATTGAATTCCTTTCACGGGATTTATCATCAGCCAACTCTGCAAAGTGGTAGCTGCCAACTTCCCTTCATTCCCAGCTCAACTGTTCCCAGTAACACCACACGCTCCCCCCCCCCCCACCCCCATTTCTGTTCCAGTTGTCAGTGCAAGCTGACAAGGACACACTGCACCATCTCCCTTTCACATTCCAAATACATTTTCATTTTCTCTCCTTCCACCACAAACAAATGCCTTTCTTTTCTTACGTCCTTGCATTTCTTTTTAAAAAAATTCTTCCTCAGGGCATGACATTGTTGGCAAGAACACTCCTAACACTGGTTGCCCTTGGGAAGGAGATGGTGAACTGCTTTAATAGTACAGCTCAGTGCTTTTGTTTCAGAGGGAAATTAAGAGTCAAGCACATTACTGTGTACCTGGAGCTGAGCATAGACCAGATGGAATAATGATGGGCCGATTTCATTTCTTAAAGCGTATCTGTGAACGACATGGGATTTTTAATATGATATAATAGCTTCACAGTTGTTGGTATGACACCAGATTTATTTATAATTAATTCAATTTAAATTTCCCAACTCCTGTGATGGGCTTTGATCATTCTCGATCATTCCTTGAAGCCTCCCTATTATTAATGCAGCAACATAGCCATTTTGATTTGATTTATTGTTGTCACATGTACCAAAGTACATGTTTTGTACTGTTTTACAAGCAGTACAGGCAGATCGTAGCAAACAAGAACATACAGATCATAGGGTGATTAGATTACTTACAGTGTGGAAACAGGCCCTTCGGCCCAACAAGTCCACATTGACCCTCTGAAGAGCGACCCACTCAGACCCATTCCCCTACATTTACCCCTTCAACTAACACTACAGGCAATTTCGTATAGCCAATTCACCTAACCTGCGCATTTTTGGACCGTGGGAGGAAACCAGAGCACCCGGAGCAAACCCATGGAGCATGTGCAAACTCCACACAGACAGTTGCCTGAGGTGAAAATTGAACCCGGGTCTCTGGCACTGTGAGGCAGCAGTGCAAACCACTGTGCCACCGTGCCGCCACTAAGACACAACACAATTACAGCTGCACAGGAGGTGCACAAGGCAAGGTCAACATTAGATTTGAAATTAGAGAGGTCCATTCAGCAGCCTAACAACACCAGGGAAGAGCCTGCTCTTGAAGCTATTGGTACGTGAGTTTAAGCTTCTGTATCATTTGCGTGATGGAAGAGAGTATTACCGGGGAGGAGGGATCTTTGATAATCTTGGCAGCCTTTCTGCAGCAATAAGAAGTGAAGATGGAGGCAATGGATGGGAGGTTGGATTGCATGATGGTCTGGTATCACAGGCAATTTTCAGCAATTGCTTACAGGTCCCGAGCACAGCAGTTGCTATACCAAGCTTGATTCGCCCAGAGAGAATGCTTTCTATGGTGTATCTGTAAACGGTGGTGAGGGTCCTTATGGACATGCTGAATTTCCTTAGCCTCCTGAGGAAGAAGGGGTATGGTTATATTACCAGATCACATAGCATGCTTGCCCACAGTCAATACCATAACAACATTTTCCACTTCATATTACAGGCACTTAACTATTCCGACTTGATTTATGAAACCGCTTAACCTTGTGCTCAATGTCCCCGTGGACATGCTTAATAATCATCCTAATGGTACCCCATCTTTCATAATGTCTGGGGTGCTCAGGTGAGGTGGGGCTATAGACAAGCACAATGAGATTTGAGTATAGGAGTAATGCTGAGAGAATATCAAAGCACCGTTGTGCTACTGAGACTTTATAAAGCTCTGGTTAGGCCCCATTTGGAGTACTGTGTCCAGTTTTGATCCCCACACCTCAGGAAGGACATACTGGCACTGGAACGTGTCCAGCGGAGATTCACATGGATGATCCCTGGAATGGTTGGTCTAACATATGAGGAACGGCTGAGGATCCTGGGATTGTATTCATTGGAATTTAGAAGATTAAGGGGAGACTTAATAGAAACTTACAAGATAATATATGGCTTGGAAAGGGTGGACGCTAGGAAATTGTTTTCATTAGGCGAGGAGACTAGGACCCGTGGACACAGCCTTAAAATTAGAGGGGGTCAATTCAGAACAGTAATGCGGAGACATTTCTTCAGTCAGAGAGTAGTGGGCCTGTGGAATTCATTGCCGCAGAGTGCAGTGGAGGCCGGGACGCTAAATGTCTTCAAGGCAGAGATTGATAGATTCTTGATGTCTCGAGGAATTAAGGGCTACGGGGTAAGTGGAATTGAAACGCCCATTAGCCATGATTGAATGGCGGAGTGGACTCGATGGGCCGAATGGCCTTACTTCCACTCCTATGTCTTATGGTCTTATGGTCTTATGGTCCTATGATCTTATTATCTATTGCCACGGCCATCCAGCCAAACTCCAGTTAGAGATGAATGCTGGAGAATAGTAGCCTTTGCAATTGGTAAGAACTGAGACCAGGACTTTCCTGAAGTTAGACCAAGTTGGGAGGCCTTTAACATCACTTGCAAAATTCTGTTCCAGGATTCCTGCTACAATTCCCATCTTCAGCAATTTCTAAAGTGCTGGATAAGGTCCATTAGTAGCAGTGGTTCAGGTCACATCAGAAGAATGGTAAATCATGGTGGAATACTCATTCTGAGTCAGCAACCCAATAAGAAGCAGCCAGTCAACATTCCCCTATGAAATACACTATCATCTTACCTTCTCTTAAAGGTATCAATTTATCCAACCATTCTTAGTTTCAATTTCAAAGTGTTTTCATTCACTTTGGAATTCTTAATCTTGTGTAAGTAAATACAAAAGCACAAACATATCAAAGGAAGAATAACTTATCTATGATACAGATCTTCAATCAAACATAACTTACATTCCTGTCTATAGATGTGTAACAGCACCTGCTCTCCTCAGTGGAATTATTATTCTTAGAGATCAGCCAAACATTGATTGTGAAGTCATCTGGAAGAATATTCTCTTCTAACTTTTTCAACGAATACAGTTGCTATATAACCTCATTACAAATGCTTGGCTGAGCTCCAGGACTGACAAATCCACTTACCTCAGCAGACAACAATGACAGCTCGAAAGAGGAGTTCAACCCTGTTTGGCTGACATTTCAATTGCCTTAAATATGTAATTGTTTAGGCGTTGCTTTTTTCAATGGCCTGTTTGTTTAATTACATAAAGCTAAAGATTTTTAGTGAATAAAAGCTTATACACTGAATGATTGTTGGACCCGCATTGAAAAGTGAGCAGTTCTTTTTCCCCAAATATCTTTTCAAAGCTTCTTTTTATTTTGTGAGTTTCAGAATTATTTCAAACGCTTGTCAAATCTGTCAATGGTTCATTGTTTTGCAGGTGACAGGTACTTGGACAATGGGTATAGAGGATGTAGCAAGATCCAGAAGGGGCAAAGTGCTCATGGAATCATATAGAGGGGGCATGGACGAATAAGAGGGCATGGAGTCAGGAAAAGGTCATGAGGGCATTGTGGGGAAATGGGAGAGATCATACCCCTGATCTCCTTATCCCCTCATCATGCCCCTTATGATTATGAAACAGCGTGGGGACTATTGTAGATTGGTGGGATGCTTAGGGAATAAAGGGTTGAGTGTCTGGCAACTGGGAAAATATTCTATTAAGCAGTGGTGCCCACCCCCACCCCCATCTGCCCAACTCCATTGGTGCTTCAGGGCTGCATTTGGAGATGCGAGTTAGACGCCATCAGATAAAACCCGAGAATGGAAACATATTCGCTTCGAGGAGGTTCACTAGATTGACTCCAGAGATGGGGAGGTTTGTTCCATGAAGAGAGATGAGCAGTTTCGACCAACACTCTCAGGAGTTTACAAGAATGAGAGAAAACCTAATTGAATTATACAAGGTGCTAAACGGGGATTTATAAAGTAAATGGAGGGAAGATGTTTCCTCACGTAGAGCCAATGGGGTCATGGTTTTAGGACAAACAGATTTAATACAGAGATGTGGAGAAATTATTTCTCTCAAAGGGTCATGAGTCTGCGGAATTCAGTCCTTCAGAGAGTGGTGGATGCTGGGACATTGAGTCAATTTGAGGAGAAGATTGACAGATTTTTAATGAGCAATGGGTTGAAGGATTGGAGAATGGGCAGGAAAGCAGATTTGAAACCAAGGTAGGACCAGCCATGATCATATCAAATGGTGGAGGGATTGAATTGCCTACTCCTGCCCCTAGCTCTTATGTTCTTATGATCTGTCATTTCAGGCTAGTGTCAACCATAGCATAGTTAATGAAGTGCTGTAGTATGCAAACCTGCCAACTGTTTGAGGTCTTGCTGTGTGGAGGTTTTCATAACCTGCAGCTATCTAAAGTGCTGATTAACATACGAGGCTACTCATTTTAAACAGAAAAGTGAAGTTTCCTCAACGCTTTGGAACTCAAAAGTCCCTCGACTCTTTTGAGTTCCAAATAAAGTTCCTTCAACTCTGAAATAAAAATGACAGTCCCTCGAAACTGTCCCTATCAATCATTCTTGGGACAGGGCCAACAAGGGGTCAAAATGCAAAATAAACTTTCCTCTATTCATTGAACTCAAAGTAAACTTAAAGTAAAAATCCCCTCAGCTCCATCCCCATCAAACACCTCCAGGACAGGGACAACATGGGGTTGAAATAAAAGCTTCTTTGGCTGTTTTAAGGAGTCCCAAAATGATAATAAGGAAAAATAAAACAGCTCCCGCTGGGAGTGTATTCCTGTTCATCTCCTTTCCATTTCTACAAACCCCCTCAGACCTATATTCTATACACACACACACATCCCTCTCCAACTCAGAGCTGCACAATCTCTCACCAAATAGATAATCCTGTCAAAATCTGGATTGTCCTATTTTAATGCTTTTTATACGGCCTTGCTTCCACTCCAGCACCCTTAGCACATTCTTCATCCAACGATAGGATTCTTCCTAAAATCTCTTCCCATTGCTCTGTCTCTCCCTATTCCCAAACCCTTTTTCTATTCTGTCTCACTGACTTTGTTTTGGCTGAATTCCTTAATGTTTCACCTTCTCTCTTTGTTCTCCAAGTACCATCTCAAATCGCCTGCCTCTGGTAACCTTCTACCCACGTGCTCAACAAGAATCAATTTCTCTCTGCCTTAAAAATATTCCATGACTCACCTTCCTTGTCTTTTCAGTAAGAGATTTCTCAAGATTTGTGCTCCTCTGAGAGAAAATAGAAACCCCCTCATCTCAAAAGGGCAACCACTAGCTTTTAAACAATGAATCCTAGTTCTAGATTCTTTTACAAGAAAAAAAAATCTTCTCCACATCCACCCTATCAAAACCCCTCAGAATATCATGTGCTTCAGTCAAATCGCCACCAATTCTAATCTGTCCAATCTTTCCTCATAAGACAACGCACCCACTGAACTGTTTCCCAGGGCCCTTTGCCTTTCCTTAAATACAGTACACAATAGTTCTGATGCAGTCTCAGCGTACCCTGTATGACTGAAGTATTATCTCTGTACTCATGTATTCAATTCTGCTCATGAGAAATTATAACATGCCATTAGCTTTCCTAATTGTTTGCTGCACTGGCATACTAATCTGTTGCCATTCATGGGGATGTCCAGATCCAGGGGCCATAGTCTAAGAATAAAGGGTAAGCCATTCAGGAATGAGATGAGGAAGAATTTATTCACTCAGAGAGTTGTGAACTAGGGAATTCTCTTCCACAGGAAGCTGCTGGGGCCAGTTCATTAGATGTGTTCAAAAGGGAGCCGGACATGGGTCTTATGGTGAAAGGGATCATGGGGTATTGAGTGAAAGGAGTGGGACATGATTAGCCATGATCATATTGAATGATGGTGCAGGCTGGAAGGACTAGATGGCCTATTCCTGCTCCTACATTCTATGTTCTTTCTATGTTTCTATGCTCTAGGACGCGCAGATCCCTCTCCAGCTCAGAGCTGCGCAATCTCTCACCAAATAGATAATCCTGTCAAAATGGACAAATCCACACTTTCTCTCTTTTGACTCCATTTACCACAACTTTTCCTACCTACTTAACCCATCAATGCCTTGTTGTAACCTCATTACATCTTCTTCCCTGTTTATTTTCCTACTTATCTTTGTGCCGCGAGCAAATTTGGCAATCACACCTTCAGTTCTTCTGTCTAAGTCATTGACATGAATTGTAAACAGTTGAGATCTTGGCACTAATCCCAGTGACACACCACTCATCACATCTTGCCAACCTGAAAAAAAAATCCATTTATACTTCAATTTTTGCTTCCTGTTAGCCAGCCAATCTTCTATCCATGACAATTAGCTAGCCCTTACATCATGAGCTTGGATTTTTCACAATAGCCTTTGATGTGGCACCTTATCAAATGCCTTCTGGAAATCTATGTCTGGTAATTCCATGAGTTCTCTTTATCACAGCATGCTCAAAGAACTTCAATAGCTTGGTCAAACATGATTTCACTTCCACCAAAACTCAGTCCTTGAATTTAGCAAGCAGTAAATGTAACTCTTATAAAATATCTGTTGTCACAAAACACGAGCAAAGGATGTGCTTGGCCTGACTAGGCCAGGATTTAGTGTCCATCATAAAATGCGCTTGAGGCGTTCCCTTCAATGAGGGAACCACTCCTCGACCTGCTACATTAGACTGTGAAGCACTTGGAACAGTCTTTATATTTTTTACCTCTCTTCCAATTTTTTTTTTGTTGCCCTTTCGATTCATTTGTCTAAAACTATTTCAAATAAATTCCAGCCAGCACCGTGTGACGAACACACGAGACAAGCTGCAACACAGCAAACCTCCAGGTAAGTACTCAAAATGCCGGGATGGAGTGTTATTAAGTTGTCAGAACTAACACTCCGCTGAAAAGTAAATGGATGAGTTGTACTTTGAGATCCTTTCTTTCCCAGCTTTCTGACATCAAAACCATCGTTTCTGTGCTAAGCGATTGTGATAATACTGACTGCCTGAAAAATTGACATTTAACATAACGATAATGGAGGTACTGCACTAATACAGCCATATACAAAAGTGTGGCTCTTCATTCACATTCAGCATGCTGACTCGTGCTGAATAAGATTTGTGAGCTGATTTTACTGTCTGTACAAATCCATTGTCCATGATTTTCAATCTCATTCTTCTAATTTGACGGCAGTGGTAATTTACATTAACCCAGCGTGTTTAAATCATGTATTTGGGATGCAATTTGAACAAATCAGCATAAACACAAACAATCATGATCTAAAATGAAGGAGAAAGTTGCCTCAAGTGTTGCGATAGGAATTGAATCTGATGGATTCACTCACCTAAAAGTGGTGACTCTGGTCATGATTAAAGCAATTGAACCATTGAGCAACTAGTTTCAAAAACAAACCTGCAGTAATCACATCAATTCTCCTCAAACAGGCAGCTAAATGCTTTAGCTAATTGGATTGCTGGCAAAGGAAGCAAAACATGAAAGATTCTTCAGATTATATTAAGTTTTAAGCCATAATCAAGGCATTTTTAATTGTCGTTATAGAAATTCACCGTGGGCACTATTGCAATGGACAACCTGAAAGAAATAGGCAAAAGTGAGGACTGCAGATGCTATAAACCCCCAGAGTCCAGATTAGAGTGGTGCTGGAAAAGCACAACAGGTCAGGCAGCATCCGAGGAACAGGAAAATCGACATTTCAGGCAAAAGCCCTTCATCAGGAATGGAGGAATCTAGAACCTGAAAGAAGTAGTCAGGATTACATCGTGGTATATACAGGGGGCAATTTAGAGAAGTAAAACGATCTACTATATACCTTATACTCTAACATTCAGGGTTAACATGAGGTAAGTTGAGGCAATAGACTATAAGATTATAAGACGTAAGAACAGAAATTAGGCCAGTCAGCCCATCGAGTCTGCTCTGTCATTTAATCATAGTTGATAGGTTTCTCAACCTCATTCTCCTGCTTTCTCCCTGTAACCCTTGATCCCCTTGTCAATTAAGAACCTATTTATCTCAGTCTTAACCATAGTCTTCTGTGGCAATGAATTCCATAGATTCACTACTCTCTGGCTAAAGAAGTTTCCGCATAGCCTCAAGATTAGAGGGAGCAGATTTAGGACTGAATTGAAAAGGAACTTCTTCACCCAGGAGGTTGTAAATCTATGGAATTCCCTGCCCAGGGAAGTAATTGATGCTACTTCAGTAAACGTTTTAAAGCTAAGATAGTTTTTGTTTAACAATAAGTGAATTAAGGGTGACGGTGGGGGTGTGGGTCAGTGCTTTTGAATCCACAAAAAGATCAGCCATAATCTTATTGAATAGCAGAGCACGGCCAGATGGCCTACTCCTGCTCCAAGTTCTGATGCTCTTATCTCTGTTCTCAAGGCTCTTCCCTTTACTCTAAGACTGTGCCCTCAGATCCTACTCTCTCCGACCAATGGAAACATATTCCCAACGTCCACACTGTCCAGGACATTCAGTATTCTGCAAGTTTCAGTGAGATTCCCCCTCTCATCCTTCTAAACTCCAATGAGTATAGACACGGAGTTCTCAAATGTTCCTCTGGTATTAAGCCTTTCATTCCTGGGTGCTCATTCTTGTGAACCTCCTCTCGACCTGCTCCAGGGCCAGTACAACTTTCCAAATGTATGAGTCTCAAAATTGCTCACAATACTCCAGACGTGGTCTGACTAGAGCTTAATAAAGCCTCAGAACTACATCCCTACTTTTATATGTTAATCCTCTTGAGATAAATGCCAACATGATATTTGCCTTCCTAACTCCCGCCTCAACCTGCAAGTTTACCTTCAGAGAATCCTGGACTAGGACTCCCAGCCCTTTTGCACTTCAGATTTCTGAATTTTTTCCCCGTTTAGAAAACAGACCATGCCTTTATTCTTCTGACCAAAGTGCATGATCTCACACTTTCCATCGCTGTATTCCATTTGCCACTTCTTGGCCCACTCTCCTAACCTGTCTAGATGTTTCTGCAGCCTCCCTGCCTCTTCAGTGCTACCTGTCCCTCTATCTATCTTTGTGTCATCTGCAATCTTAGCCAGAACGCCCTCAGTTTCTTCATCTAGATCGTTAATGTATAAAGTGAAAAGTTGTGGTCCCAACACTGACTCTTGTGGAATACCATTAGTCATCAACTGCCATCCTGAGAAAGACACTTTTCTCTCCAATCTTTGCTTTCTGCCAGACGGTCAGTCTTCTATCCATGGTAGCACCTTGCCTCTGACACCATGGGTCCTTATCTTACTCAGCAGCCTCCTGTGCAGCACCTTAACAAAGGCCTTTGAAGTCCAGGTAGACAACATCCATTGGCCTTCCTTGGTCTAACCTGGTCATTACCTCCTCAAAGAATTCTAGCAGATTTGTCAGGCATGACCTCCCCTTGATAAAAGATCAAGAGCTGAGGCTCCTCTGTTCCTGAATACAGGATCCCTCTACTTGTCTCACTTACCCTGCTATCCCTGACCACTGACTGAATTTGTGACAGACACCTGAAACAGAGCACCTAGGTAACTCTCCCCCTTCCCAGATGTACCACAATGTCCGAAGTGTAGACCCCAGCTCATCAATTCTGAGCCAAAGTTCCTCCAACCACAAACACATGCTGCAGTTGTGGTCACTGCAACTTTGCAATGGGATCAGCCAGTTCCCCTACCATACAGCTACAGCAGATCACCTGCCCACATTCTGGTCGTTCAATCTCTTTCCCACAATCAAGTTTCCCAAGATGCCTGAAAGTACTCCCAAAAGTCTAATTACTAACTCAATTGTTTTTAATCAAACAACTAGATTCACTCTCTGCCACTAAATTCCTTCACTGTACTCCCACATGCACTGAATGATCAATTGATGGCAGGAACCTCTGCCCTAACATCTCAGCACACATCCAAACTGGCAGCAAACCTTTTCCCACCCAGACAAACTAAACCCAGAGAACCTTCTTCATCTCCACTAATCTCCATGATAGTCCCACTGCTCCAGGCTCCTTAGCCTGACCTCTAATGGTTCTGAATGATTTTAAGTAAATTTATCTCCAACTTCCTTAGAACTGCCAACGTGAAAATTTTGGCAGACACCACATTTTCAACGAAGAGCTACTCTTCTGTTCTGATTCTATTAAACAAACATGAGTAACCTTCTGAACTTCCATTTGGTTTAGGTGCTCTGGCAATGACTGAAGCCCAGTGTTTTAATTACCTTTCCTTCCTTGCTGCTAATCTTTTAATGCAACGTAATCCCAACCTTTTAAGTAGACTAGGCTTTAACACTGACCTGTGGAGTCTGCCTGTACAAACATAAACAGTTCAATGACAGAAGCCATTGCAGCTGCTAAATCTGTTGGCAAATTTCGATACTTTATTTCAGAAAGAGAAACTTCAAGAAACAACAGAGCCGTAATTATTTTAGAGCCTGATCTACAAGTGTCTTCTACAGTTACTTACTTTTGATCTTTCTAAATAAACTTTTATCGTAGAATCCCTATGGTGTGGATGCAGACCATTCACCCCACCAATCTTCGAGGGACCTCCCAGCCCATACCCTGCATTGCTCCAGGGCTAATCCACCTAGCCTGGACACTATGGGAAATTTAGCATGGCCAATCTGCCTAACCTGTACATCGTTGGGCTGTGGAAGGAATCAGAGCACGCTCAGGGAGAACGTGCAAACTCCATAAGACAGCCCCCTGAAGGTAGACTTGAACCTGGGTCCCTGGTACTGTGAGGCAGCAGTGCTAACCTCTGAGCTACCATGTTGCCTTCAGCTATTACCTATTATTCTTATCACTTTTACTTTAACCATTTACTTGGTACACTTGCAACAGTAAAATTTTGATTCCTAGAACTAAAAGTGATTATATTAAAACACACACATTCTTGTGAGTGAAGTGGTGCTGAGGCGTTTGAGCCATTATTGAAAGAACAACAAAGAGGTTCTGGGTTTAACAACCTACATTTTTGTCTTGTCCAATAATTAGTCCAAATAGATCTTTGATGTCAGTGTGGTATGGAAAATGTTGTTGCATACAGAATTGCTGCAGCATTGGCCTACGCAACAACTGAGGAGACTGCATCGCTAAGCAACTAATTGCTTATAAAACACTCCTTTTATTTTCATTCCACCTTTGTGGACAAACATAATGTACAATTGAAACGTTCTCACAAATCTTAGAATATTACAACACAAAAATCTGCCACTGTCGCTTTAGTTCAGATAAACAGGCAGTGGAGGATAGAAGTATGACTTGAATATTCAAATATTTATAAGC
Source organism: Hemiscyllium ocellatum (assembly GCF_020745735.1). Classification (NCBI taxonomy): domain Eukaryota; kingdom Metazoa; phylum Chordata; class Chondrichthyes; order Orectolobiformes; family Hemiscylliidae; genus Hemiscyllium; species Hemiscyllium ocellatum. The sequence goes on along the minus strand of NC_083403.1, from coordinate 18,916,217 downwards.
TGTTGTATGCAGAGTAACACATTACAAAAATGCACTATCTAATGTAATGTTTGAGTCTGCACCTACATATATGGGAGTATATGTAACTCCCCCAATTAATACCCTACATCTAAATAAATATTCAATGAATAACTAACCAGCAATTTTGACAAGTGTGCCTGTGCCAGCTCTTTAGTCCAGATATCTAATTCATTCCAGTCCCCTCATCATCCCCCAAGTCATGTAACGTTTAGCCTGATATCCTCCCTTCCTCTTCTGAGAACTACCATTGACTCTGCTTTCTCCACCTTGGGGCAGTGCATTCCAAATCACAACAACTTTCTGCAGAAAGGAATATGCACACCCTTTGTCATTTAAATCCCATTTAATGCTCTCCTGCAGTTGCTGTCCCCCTAGAAACAGTTCCTCTTTATTGATTTCATCAAAATTGCTGACGATTTTGAACATTTTGATCTGTTGTGAAGTGAACAAGCCAGCTTCTCCTGATTCTCCTGGTCACTGAAGTTCCTCATCCCCAGCTCCACTCTCCTTTGGGGTCATCTGCTGGCAAGAAAGCAATTTGGTATCATTTTTGTAAGTCTAACACAGATAACAAGGTCAGAGTATGCCTTCTACATGTCGTAACTAGACCAGCCTCCACCACTTCCTCCATTGGACCAGCCTCCACCATTCCATACATGCACCACCCTCTGTGTGACGTAGTTGCTCCTTAAGTCCCTTTTGCTCACTTGGCCAACCCCATCTCTCCAGGCTAACAATCTGAGCTACTGAATCACAAACAATATGGTAACATACATGCTAGTACAGCTTTTTATTACACATTATCAAAATAAAGCAAATCCTATAAAGATTTGCTCCACCTAAAGAATTGCTTCATTCTTCTCTCTCTCTCATGCACAGGCAGTAAAAGCTGACAGTAACTTCTATAAGTTTAATACCCTGATTGTATAATATTCCAGTCAACATTCTTGCTAACATTTAATTATAATTAACAATATAAAATACCAATTGAATTGCAATTTTTCTGTAAGAATGGCTATTGATACAGCTGCATCATGTATCATTTCCTCAGGATATTGATGGAGAGACTGGAAAAACTGGGGCTGTACTCTATAAGATAAGTTGAAGGGGAGATTTAATGGAGATGTTCACAAGTTGATGGGGTTTTGAGAGGGACATATATTCCGTGAGCAGAAGGAACAGAGATTGTGATTTGGAATAAGTTGCCTGAAAGGGTGGTGGCTATGTATTCAATAATATTCTTTAACCATGATTTAAGCAATTCTTAAAAGGGGAAAGGTTGCATGGCTATATTAGGGAGGGTGGGTATGGTGGAGTAGTGGAATAACTGGAAAGCATGCCAAAAGAGCCATCCATGATGGGCAGAGTGGCCTCCTCTGTGTTCCTGAGTATTAGTCCACATAATTGTGGGAACTGGGGGCGATGGAGGTGGAGGTGTCGGGTTGCCATGGGAAATAAGGCACTGCAAGTTATCAAAGCTGGGGCACAAGCAAACCACAGCAATGGGCATTGGTTCTCTTTTTTTTGTAGGATGTGGGTGTCGCTGGCAAGACCAGCATTTGCTGCCCATCTCTAGTTGCCATTGACCAGACTGGGCCATTTCAGAGGGCAGTTAGGAGTCAACTATATTACTGTAGGTATGCAGTCATGTAGGCCAGACCACATAAACACAGCAGTTCTGTTTCCCTTCAGGACATTAGTGAATCAAATGGGTGTTTATGATAAGCAAAGATCATCACCGAGACTAACTTTATATATTTATTAACTGAATTTATCGCATGTCCCTAGATCTCTTTGATGAACACTGGAATACCATGGACGGAGCAACATGAAATGTTACCTCCCCAAAAAATAGCAAATACCAAACTGCACTGAGACAGATCAATGGAACAACCTGGAGGCTGAGAAGAAAGACACCAACTTTGCGAAACCGACAGAGATAACGATTCTGACGCAAACTGATTGGAATTGGCAAATAACGGCAGCTGAGGATCCTAAAACAAATAGCACAAATGTCCTGGAGGACACAAAAGAAATAACTTGCATAGCCATAGCACTGCTCACATCCTCAGATGTTCCCAAAACCCTTCACAGCCAAGTAATTCCTTTTGACGTGCTTTGTCTGTACAGGCACATAAGATCAATTATGTTGAGTGAAGCAAAGTTTTACGTCTAAGACCCAAAATAACTGAAAAGTTATCCATTAACATTTCGGCAGCGATGATTGAACGATAAATATTGGCTGCAAAACTGCTCTGCTTCTCTTCTCAAAATGCCAAATGCTCCTGGAGCATCTTCTTTGGCGGGGCTTCAGTTCGATGATTTATCTGAGATGGACACAAGCTTAAACCCTCTCCCATCATTTGAAACCCATCCTCCCCTTTACTTTTGTTGATCACTGTCATTTTGTTGGCCCCGTGAATAATTGGGATGACCTCATCCCCAGAAAGCAGCCTGGGTGCAGACTCAAACCTGTCTCGCCAAGAGTTAAAATGTGTTCTGCTGCCAGAAACAATTCGCTTTATGCTGAATTGCATAAGCTGAGAACACAGTGATCCTTCCCAGGACGGTTAGGCGAAACTGCTGCGACACGAAGAAAAATGTATTTTCCATTTTAGAGAAACTCAGTTCCTTTGACATGACACAAAGGAATCACATCACTGTCCTCATTAATACATTTGGCAGAAGAGTCCATATGCTAACCATGTGGAAGCATGTTGAAATTCACTTAAAACAGAGTGAATCACCAGCTCCTGGGAACATTGGTAACATGAACAGAGCTGAACTCTGACAGGTGCTGAAAAATTGCATAAAGTGACCAAAGATTTTGAATCATCAGGCGGAACTCACAGATACATGCCAGTAGCAGCCAGCATTCAGTATTCCAAAATTAATCTGATCACAAAGCTCCATTCTCCCTTCCTCACACAACCAGCAGATCACCATGAGGCATTAAATCAACAAGCACCATTGTTTCACTTATTGGAAATCTGGATCTTCAGTTGTTTTTGGACACCAGAAATGGCGGTTTCTGGATGTGCTTTTTTTATTTGTTCTTGGGATGTGACAGTCACTGGCTGGGCCAGCATTGATTGCCCTAGCCCGAATTGCCTTAAGGAAGGTGGGAGTGAATTGCCTTCTTGAGCTGCAACAGTTCCATAGGAACTTCCAAAGTGCTATCAGGAAGAGGATACCAGGATCTTTTGAACAAGTGATGGTGAAAAAAATGGCAATATATTTCCAAGTCAGGATGATGAGTGGCTTGGATGGGAACTTCCAAATGGTGTTGTTCCCATGTGTCTGCTGCCCTTGTCCTTTGAGATGGACATAGTCATAGTTTTGGAAGGTGCAGTAGATGGAACCTCATTGAGTTACTGCTGAGCCTCTTGTAGATGGTGCTCACTTCTGCACTTGAGTGTCGGTTGTGGAGGGAATGGATTACTGCGGACATGGAGCCAATCAAGCGGGCTGCTTTGTCCTGGACGGTATTGAGCTTCTTCAGGACTGCTGGAGCTGCACCCATCCAGGCAAGAATACAACTGCCACTTCTCCATCCAAACCTGCACATTGTGCAGATCTTGTTACATTTGAACATGGACTGCTTCAGTATCTGAGGAGTGGTGAACATTATGCTATCATTGGCGAACATCCCCACTTCTGACCTTATGATGGAGGGAACATCATTGACGAAGCAGCTGAAGATGATTGGGCCTAGGACACTACCCTGAGGAACTCCTGCAGAGATGTCCTAGAGCTGAAATGACTGACCTCCAACAATCACGACCATCTTCCTATGTGCCAGGTATGATGCCAACTAGCAGAGGGTTTGCCCCGTGATTCCCGTTGACTCCAGTTTTGCTGGGTTTGAAATATGGCCGCTGCCAGTGTGCTGGTTTCCTGGCACCATTCCTGTGCTGGCGGAGTTCGTCATGATGAGAGACGGTGGGTTTCCGAAACCTGCCTAACTATGCAAGGAGGTCAACTGAAGTAGCTAGCCAGTTTATTGGGAGATTGTGTGGGGCCACAGTGAGACTTTGGTGGGGCAGAGGAGTTGCACGCTGGGTGCAGGGTAGAACAGATTCATTGGGGTGACAACACCATGGGGAGTCAGTCATGGCTGCACCACAGGTTTAGATGGACTCGTGGAAGGGGGGAGGGCTGAGAAGGACTTGCAGTTATTGGTCAGGTGTTGGAAGCTTGGTCAGTGAAGCGGGCATTGCCATCTTGGTGCCTCAGAGTGAAGGAGGTAAGGCATCCAGATGTTGTAGAGAGCAGGCCTAGGTACAGTGAAGAAGTCTTTGGTAATGGGAGGTTGACTCTAAGATTTTGAGTCTCATGTGTGAATTAGAATTCGAATCCCTACAGTGTGGAAACAGACCCATCAGCTCACACCGACCTGCTGAAGAGTAACCCACCCAGACAGATTCCCCTACATTTACCCCTGACTAATGCACCTAACCCACACACCCCTGAACACTATGGGCAATTTAGCACAGCCCCACATCACCTAACCTGCACATCTTTGGACTGTGGGAGGAAACAGGAGCACCTGGAGGAAAACCACACAGACACGGGGAGAATGTGCAAACTCCAAACAGTCAGTCGCCTGAGGCGGGAAATGAACCCGGGTCTCTGGCGCTGTGAGGCGGCAGTGCTAACCACTGAGCCACCGTGCTGCACTGTGCCATGTGTGCGGTGACCAACAACATGGTTTTGATGTCTGTCTGAAAGGAGGTACAGTGGCAGAAGAATGGAATTCCAGATCAATGATGAGGCAACATCATCCAGAGGAGAGGCACATTGAGGAAGATTCTGGATCAGTGGTCCTGGAAGAGCACAGCAGTTCAGGCAGCATCCGAGGAGCAGTAAAATTGATGTTTCGGGCAAAAGCCCTTCATCAAGAATACAGGCAGAGAGCCTGAAGGGTGGAGAGATAAGTGAGAGGAGGGTGGTGGTGGGGAGAAAGTAGCATAGAGTACAATGGGTGAGTGGGGAAGGGGATGTAGGTGATAGGTCAGGGAGGATGGTGGAGTGGATAGGTGGAAAAGAAAATCGGCAAGTAGGACAAGTCATGGGGTCAGTGCTGAGCTGGAAGTTGGGAATTAGAGTGAGGTGAGGGAAGGGGAGATGGGGAAACTGTTGAAGTCCACATTGATGCCCTGGAGTTGAAGTATCCCGAGGCGGAAGATGAGGCGTTCTTCCTCCAGGCGTCGGGTGGTGAGGGAGTGGTGGTGAAGGAGGCCCAGGGCCTCCATGTCCTCAGCAGAGTGGGAGGGGGAGTTGAAATGTTGGACCACGGGGCGGTGTGGTTGATTGGTGCGGGTGTCCCGGAGATGTTCCCTAAAGCGCTCTGCTCGGAGGCGCCCAGTCTCCCCAATGTAGAGGAGAACGCATCGGGAGCAATGGATACAATAAATGATATTAGTGGATGTGCAGGTAAAACTTTGATGGATGTGGAAGGCTCCTTTAGGGCCTTGGATGGAGGTGAGGGAGGAGGTGTGGGCACAGGTTTTACAGTTCCTGCGGTGGCAGGGGAAGGTGCCAGGATTGAGGAAGACATCACACCTTTCAATGTTGCTCACCATTTATTGCTGAGGCCTTGAAGCTCCTTACCTCTATGTCCTTCCACAGCCCAGCACCAGACAGTAGTGCAGGTTGCAGGACACTGCTGCACTGTTTGTGAAAGCTGGGAGACAGGACCTTCCATTGCAGGCAGAATGGGGCCATGCAAGTTCTGATGGCAGTGACTTCCATTCTCATTGCTGGGCCCTTCCCCAGGCTATCAATGCAGTGAACAAGCCCTTTTCTCTCTCACTCCCTCAAGGTAGGTCTCCCTGGGTGCCAGCTTTCTGCCTCTCTCTTCCCATCACTGCTGCCTCCATTCCAGGGCAAGAAGCACAGTAATGCGATGTCTCTAAATCAGGCCCCAGCACTGAACGTGTTCCTGCTCTCACCAGGGACCCCTCTACCCGGAGTCACCTACCAGTCTGTAACAGTCAGGGACTGTAACTGCTTCCCGAGCCAAGTCTAGGGCCCCAGTCTGGAGACAGACCCGACGATGGTTTTCTGACATAACGAGACCCACGATCCCTAAATGCCTAATTGACGTTCAGCAGGAAAGATATCCGGACATCGGGATCATGGGCTTGGTGACTGTACTCTCATTCCCAGGTCCAGAAGGATGGGTTTGGGAATTAAACTGAGAAAGCTGCAGGGAGCAGGCTGAGTTCACGTCTAAGGATGGGTGGCCTTGCCTGATGGCGTAAATCCCAGCCCCTACATCCCATTGTTAGGAGCAGGTGAGACGAGTTAGCAGACAAGCTGGCTACTTTTCATTGAAGGTTGCGTCAAGTGCTGTTTTACTTTCAGGGATTGACAGATTTAATGGTGAGGAGGTGAACACCTGAAGACAGAGAACTACTGACACTGTTGGTGAACATGGTAACCAGGAGAGGAAGTGGGATGAACAAAGAACAAAGAACAACATAGCACAGGAGCAGGCCCTTCGGCCCTCCAAGCCTGCCTTTCCATACTAAAACTGTCTTCACTTACATGACCCATATCCTGTCCGTATCCTGATTAGCAGTTTTGTGGAAATAGGATCAAGGGAGTAGGAGATTGGTCTCACAGGCAAATTCTGGCTAAATTGGTGAAATGGGCTCATGATTATTTGGATTAAGACTGTTAGGAGTAGCTAGATTTTTTTTCTCCAGACGGAATTCAATTCATCCATAAATGGTATGTGGTGACCTGAAGCAAATAGGATTTGATTGTGATCAGTAAGGACAGGATCAAACACCAGTTCGATTATCCACCATTTTACTTAGTTCAGATAGAGATGTTGACTGATCTAGTATACTCAATCCAATTAGAGAATTCATCAACATATCAAAGAAACTGCTTTATACTAAGTGATGAAAATTCCAGGCAAAAGAGCCTGGAAATAAAGTAATCTCTTAAGTTAAAACAATGTGGACTCCAACCTACATCAATGCCAAACTAGTTAAACTGAACAGCACCATTCAACATCATTTGTCAGCTGACAGTATGTTGTTCTCACAAATTGGTTCTTTTAGCCAATTTTCTGTCAGCTCTCCTCTTCAGAATGTATTGGCACCCTCAGCTGACACTAGTCACCATCTGGTACCTTGTTCAGGTGACTCGGCAAGCAGTGAATTTCGACAAGATACTGACAACAGTGCAGATGACACCCGAGGCCCTCAGACACACATGCAGAATTTTTATCACAGGTCACTGAATAAACAGCAAGGGTGAACCTAATGCTCCGTGCACCCCCTCCTTAAGGGCCAACTGTGTTATTCCTACCACCATTGCAATGGCTGAATTGCAACTTGTTTTGCCAAGTGTGGCACTATGATGATACAGTCCCAATAAACCATGGCAACAAGCTTCACTCTTTCTCAGAGCCCCCAAGGTCAGTGACACCACTTCTTGTCTTTGGCCAGTGAGCAAGCCAGTGCCCAACTGGTGAGCCTGGCAAAGTTCCTCAATAACATATTGCCCATGACTGGTCACTTGGAGCTGAGTACTGCCTATTGCTGGTCAATCTAACCTCACTGATCGTCACAGCAGACAGTTGCTGAGAATTCAGTCCAGGACAGTTTATGACTGCTCAGTGATCAGAACTGTAACAGTTCTTTGACAGCGTTTGACCCAGAAATTGAATTTGACTACATCTTTGGAGTTCTTTGAGGCAGGAGTGGACAGGGTAGGGAAAGAGCAACTGATAGACGGAGTGCATATGGATTACAAAGGGTATTTGATAACATGCCATGTCAAAGATTACTTGACAAGTTAAGAGCTCATGGTGTAGGGAGTGAGATTGTAGCGTGAGATTGAGGATTTGCTAACCAGCCGGAAGTAGAGAGTTGAGGTAAATTGGTCATGTTCAGCTTGGCAAACCCCTGCTGGTGGAGTGTTGTAGGGATCTGTGATGGAGTTTTATTAATTTACAATCTAGGTTAATGACTTGCATGAAGGGACCAGAGTTGAAAAAGTGGTGTAGATAGATTAAGTGAGTGGGCAAACATTTGGAGGATGAAATATAATGGTGAGAAATGTACCATTGTTCACTTTGGCAAGCAAAGAGGAAAGCTGAATATTATTTAAAAGGAGAAAAACTATAGAATTCTACAGTGTAGGGGGTCTGGATGTTTTTGTACATTAATCTAAACAAAATAGGTACAGCAAGTAATTAGGATGGAAATTGGAAAGTTAGTCTTTATTATAAGGGGAATGGAATATAAAAGCAAGGAGGTCTTTCCAACTGTAGAGGGAATGGGGGAGGGGTCTTAAGGAGGATACGTACTGGAGGCAGATCAGAGAAGGTTCACTGGATTGATCAAGATCTTGGCTTATGAGGAAAGCTTGAGTAGTTTGGGCCTATTCTCCTCGGAGCTTAGAAAAAAAGAGGATTAATCTTATTGAGATGCAATATTTTGAGGGGTCTTGACAGGGTAGATGCTGAGAGATAGTTTCCTGTCATGAACTAACGGGCATGATTTCAAAATCAAAGGTTTGAAGACTGAGCTGAGGAGGAATTCCTTCTCTCAGAGGGCTGCTAATAGTTGAAATTATCTAATTCAACTCACAGAAAGCACTGGAGGTGGGGTCATTTAACATATTCAAGATAGAGATAGAGAGATAGAGAGATTTTTAATTGATAAAGAAGTCATGGGCCATGGTGGACTGGGACGAAAATAGATTTACAAATAACAGCTAGATAAGCAATGGAAGGGCAGGTTGGAGGGGCCAAATGGCCTCATTCTACTCTTATTCCTCATGTTCATAGGTGCGACCACTGAGAGTGTCTTATTTTACGTCATTTTGTTACTTACCAGCTAATCCCAGACCAGTAGATGTGAAATCCAAAGCCTTTCTACATGAAGTTAGTTGCATAGGCGATGCTGTAAGGATTTCTGGAACAAGAGGTGACCATTTGGCACTTGTAGCTTGTTCCATTCCCATATCTTATCCAAATAATCTGTGTGCGAACTTTATATTTTAACATCCTGAACAGGTGACTACTTTATATAAACCAAAAAGGTAAAGCATTGCGAATTGACCATGACTTTTCCACAACAAAGTCAAATTAAGCAAAACTTTTGCCTGATGGTTTAGCAAGTTTGCTGAAGGTATGGCTGAGCTATACAATTCAAAAAGACCCCATGTTGATCCTCAGTTGTTGTTGGGACACCACAATTGATCTCAGTATAATTTGTTGTGACGAACAACTGAGTTTGGTGCCCTGATTGGAAACGGCATTTTAAGTGACAATAGGAGCTGTTGAACAAGCTCAGTATTGAGCTGAACTAGGGTGCCTATCATGGCCAAATGTTGACCAACATTTACTCTTCAGGATTCAATATCAAACAGTAACCTCTTGAGTGACATGCAGAAGGAAACAGTGAAAGAAGACAATACCTTGAGGAGAGGAGAAAGGAAATACAACAAGATTGTGCCGAAGCTGTGCAGATTCTTGCGAGATCTCTAACAATTCTTATACCTGTTCTACACTTTTATCTGTATGTCCTTGTTTACTATTCACTGCCTGTGCTACTCATAAACAAAGCTTTTCACTGTGCTTAGGTACACGTGACAATAAAGAAATCAACTCAAAATGATCAGAATAAGCAGTCAGGTTTAAAAATCACACTAATTAATCCCATCCTTGAATGGCTGCATTAAACTTGCCACTCAACCACCATCTTCAATATGTGAGATTTCTTATAGCGTTAATGGACTTTCATCATCATCATCTGCTTCCTAATCAGATAGTTTTTAACTTAGTCAGTCTGTGTGTGTATAAAACTTGTTAATTCAATGTTTCTACATTTAAATTTCCACAGGTTGATGTTTTAACCATTACAGAATAGTCTGAGTGGGACAGGCAGGGAGTATTTTGTTCGGATAACTGATTGCTTGGATCATGGATAATTTACAGGATCTTGAGATCTTATTCCGGTAATCCGACATTCAGATAACTGATGTTCAGATAACTGAGGTGGTTCTGTATTCCCTTGTTGTTCACATTGCACTTCCAATGGGGTGGGACAGTGACTCAGTGGTTAGCATTGCTGCCTCACAGTACCAGGGAGCTGGGTTCAAACATGTGCAGCTTAGGTGGATTAGTCATGGTAAATTGCCCATAATGTCCAGGGATGTGCAGGCTAGATGGATTAGTCATGGTAAATTGCTTGTAATACCCAGCGGCGTGCAGGCTAGGTGAATTAGTCATGGGGAATGCAGGTTACAAGGATAGGTCTGGGTGGGATTTTCTTCAGAGGGTTGGTGTGAACTCAATGGAGTAAATGGCGTGCTTCCATACTATAGGAATTCTTTGATTCAAACGATTGGACAACTGGATTTTCTTTCGAGTAAGACATGACTTTGGTTTATCAGGAGTAAACTAAATTGTTTTTGATGGGAATCCCATCTCCAACAATTTACTGGTGGGGGTGGGGTTGCAAAGACCCTGGAAATGCCTGATTTTGATGCGAGTGTAGAGCCTGCGGAATCTGTCTGACATTCTCTGGGTCTTCCTTTAACAGAACTATTAAATTATTTCAAATCAATAGGTTAAAGCTCCTGTTAAAATTGCAGAAAAAGGAATCTGATACGAGTGTACTGTTAAAGCTAAGACTGCAGGCAGTCATTTCTAGACTAATTATTTCTTCCAATCTCAATTCCCACTAAAAGCCTCATTTTATCCTCATGGCCTTGAGCTTCATGATTATAATTGACTTCACCTACTTTCTCATTTCTCATACCTCTCAACATTTTCAACACTGGATTTTCTGTCTCCTTCTTTCCTCTGAGGGAATAAGCTGAAAATCCGTCAATCATTCTCTTATAAACTGAGCTCCAAATCCCAGGATCATGTTAAAAGCTGAAAGCACTGTGGATGCTGTGAATCAGAAATAAAAACAGAAGTTGCTGGAAAAGCTCAGCAGGTCTGGCAGCATCTGTGAAGAGAAATCAGAGTTAACACTTCGAGTCCAGTGGTCCAGGATCGTGCTGTTTGTTTTTGTACACAATGAGGCATAGTTGCATGGGACAGAGCTTACTAACCTTCCCTAATTATCTTGGAGAGCTGCATTTTTGAAATGCTGCAAATTCCCAGGGTTTGTAGACTCACACAAAGCTGTGAGGGAACGATTTTGACCCAGTGACAGTGACGGAATGGAGATACATTTCCAAGTCAGGATGGTGAGTGGCTTGGAAGGCACCTTGCAGGTAGGGGTGTTCACAGAAACCTGCTGCCCTTGCCCTACTGGATGGACGGTAGTGGTCATGCGCTTTGAAAGAGCTATCAAATGAGACTTGGGCAGCTGTGGCAATGCATCTGCTAGACGGCCCACACACTGACGTGACTGTGCTTTGGTAATGCAGGAGACAAATGTTGAAAAGGCTGGATGAAAGGTCAGGAAAATGGCTGCTTTGGCCGAGATGGTGTCGAGCTGCTGAAGTGCTGCTGAAACTGTACTCTTGAATAGGAAGTGTAAAATCAACTAGGTGGAAATGAGGACTGCAGATGCTGGAGAGCAGAGTCTAGATTAGAGTGGTGCTGGAAAAGCACAGCAGGTCAGGCAGCATCCAAGGAGCAGGAAAATCGACGTTTCGGGCAAAAGCCCTTCATCAAGAATGAGGCTGGGAGCCTCTGGGGTGGAGAGATAAATGGGAGGGGGGTGGGGGTGGGGAGAATGTAGCTAAGAGTGCAATAGGTGGATGGAAGTGGGGATGAAGGTGATAGGTCGGAGAGGAGGGTGGAATGCATAGGTGGGAAGGAAGATTGGCAGGTAGGACAGGTCATGAGGATGAGGGAGCTGCCCTCCAACGCATTTCATCCATGTCATGTACCTCCGCCCTCAGACCCCACCCCTCCAACCATAACAAGGACAGAACCACTCTCATCTTGAATAAGAAATGGAAAGTCAAACACCTGATTTTTATCTTGTAGGTGGTGGATGGGCACTGGGAAAACAGGAGGGAATGTCAGTTAGAATGGTGGCTCAGTGGTTAGCACTGCTGCCTTACAGTGCCAAGGACCCAGGTTCGATTCCAGCCCTGGGCGACTGTATGCGTGGAGTTTGCATATTTTCTCTGTGCCTGTGTGGGTTTCCTCTGGGTGCTCCAGTTTCCTCCCACAGTCCAAAGATGTGGCCAGGTGAATTAGCCTTGCTAATTTGCCTATAGTGTTAGGTGCATTAGTCAGAGGGAAATGGGTCTGGGCAGGTTACTCTTTGGAGGGTTGGTGTGGACTTTTTGGGCCGAAGGGCCTGTTTTCACACTGTAGGGAATCTAATCTAAGTATTTACTGTAAAATTACTAAAATATGATCTGCTCTTGTCACTTCAGTATTTATATGGGTTGTTCAGGTTTAGTTTCTGGCCAATGGCAACCCCCAGGATATTGAGAGAATGGGAAGTGAGTGATGATGATGCCATTGATTGTCAAGGGATGATGGATAAAATCTCTCTTGGAGGAGGTATTTCCTGGCAATTTGAGGTACGAATGTCACTTGCCCCTTTTCAGCCAAAGCTGAATGTTGTCTTAGTCTTGATACATATGAACATGAGCTGTGTCAGCAACTGAAGATTCGCAATGGTGCAGAACATTGTGCAATCATCAGTGTACATCCCCACTTCTGACCTTATAATGGAGGGAACATCATTGATGAAGCAGCTGAAGATGGTTGGGCCTAGGACACAACCCGTGCTGGCAGGTGGGACTAGATTGGGTTGGGATATCTGGTTGGCATGGATGGGTTGGACCGAAGGGTCTGTTTCCATGCTGTACATCTCTATGACTCTACCCTAAGGAACTCCTTTGGAGTTGTCCTGGAGGTGAGATGACTGACCTCCAACAACCTTAACCATTTTCTTCTGTGTCAGGTATGACGCCAACAAGCAGAACATTTTACCTGATTCCCATTAACCCGAGATTATTATGAGATTCTTGATGCTCCAGTCGATTGAATGTGGCCTTGATGCCAGGGGGAGTCACTCTCGTCTCATCTCTGGAGTTCAACACTTTTATCTGTGTTTGATCCAAGACTGTAAAGAGGTTAGGGAACCAAGTGAAATCCAGAGCAGGTTTGTGGCTGAGTAAATGCTCACTGATTGCACTGTTCATGACCACTTCCATCACTTCACTGATTATCAAGGTTAGACTGATGAGGCAGTGATTGAAGGGGATGGATTTGTCCTGCTTTTTGTGTCCAGGGCATAACTGGACAATTTTCAACATTGGTGGGTACATTCTAGAGCTGTAGCTGTATTGAAACAGCTTGGCCCGGAGGCGCAACTAGTTAGAATCATAGAAATGTACAGCATGGAAACAGACCCTTCCGTCCAACTCAACCATGCCGACCTGATATCCCAATCCAACCTTTCTGCAGCACAAACCTTCAGTACTATTGTTGGAATGTAAACAGGGCCCATAGCCTTAATACCTTAACTCTAAGGATAGCTCCATTTGCAAAATGAACTAATTCATCATCAGATCGCATGGAGCATGGGTCTAAAGGCTTTAGTTAAAGATGTCATCCTTCACCATCCCCTGTACATAGCTAAGTTCAACAAAGCCTGTTGCTGTTCAGTCATTCAATGCAGTGTCTCAGATAACAGCCACATGGCCACTTGCCCTGCCTGGCATACAATCCAACATCAGCACACTGCTTCCGGCTCTCCTTTCAGAACTTCCTCCTAATTATGCTCGAAATGAGATGTTTGTACTGCTGTTGGTTCTCACAGACTTCAAAATCTGTGCTTCCAAGTTTGCAACATAGAGATGGAACAATCTAGAAAGTCAGTCACTCAGTGTGCTGTGGGCCAGAGACTGCTGGGAACTGAATTTAGAGAATTTGGTTGTTTACTCTCATTTGAAGTAATGCGGGTTTAACTTGCAGCTTTTTTTAGGAGTCTCAGGGAGAGCTACCCTGTTCAAGAAAAATTATATCCAGCGAGCGCACAGAAATGTGTCAAGAAGAAGCCAGTTAAAGCTGTACCAGCCTACACAAGAAGTTTTAATGTGGAGACTGTGGCAGATCTCTATAAATATGAAGTGTTTATAAAGATACTGCTCTGTTAAAGTAATGGTATGAATCTGGATTATTTTTCCTGGAGTTTGGAATTGTCTTTCCAACCTTTTTGTCTGATGTAAATTTCCCTTGTCAAATAGGTATTTTGTTCTTCATGTTCAAAGTACAGTGACAGCCTGTTGTGAATATTTTCAGGAACTGGCCTTGACATTACAAAAAAGCAAAGTTATAATCTAACTGGGATTGGACCTGTCCGATATTGGAATCAGTTGAAACATAGGTTTATCAATTTGTATCATTAAATACTTCCACGCATAACATGGGATGTGAATAGCAATCTGACTGCTGAAGGGTCTATTTTGAGATAGCAAAAAAAGCAGGATGTTGTGGTACATCTTTAACTGGCATGGCTAAAACTGCTAAGCATTACCAGACAGAATGTATTTTACTTATGTAATTATCAGGCAGAAAATAAGGGCTGTCCTCAAGACGAGATGATTTCACTAGCCTCCCAGATATTATTCAACATTGTTTCACTTCTTCAAACAAATTAACCCAATTAATTAAGGGGATTCCCTTCATCTAGTTGGTGTAAGGTAGAAAGTATGATATTTGGTAAGCAACACATTGATTGTTAAATGCATGTCGTTATGTTTTCACATTTCTCAGTGGATCCACCTCTCCCAGACCTTTCCTCCTGCTCTCCAACCCTATGGAATATCTGCACTTCTCTAGCTGAACTCTCTTGGGGCATTCCCAATTATAATTGCTCCATCAGTGCTAGCCATGCCCTGACTTGCCAAGCTCATGGCTCTGAAATTCCCTCTGTATACATCTTCATACCCCATATTCCTCCTCTTCAAATCTACTTCATTGGTCAAGCCTTTTGGCTATGCTCTTTAGACATTAAGTCTTATTTTAGGATGCTTTTCTGACATTATATTAAATTAAGCCTGCTCTATAAAAGTAATTGCTGCTCTTACTGAGACATGTGTAAACAATAGCAAAGGCCCCTTATGCCACTATACATCAATGCCAAAATCAAGCATGTTGTGCATTGACATTTGCAAAAGAGATCCATCTATTCCTAATACATAAAGGTTTCAAAGGGAAATGGAGTAATGGTAAACCAATGGATTTGAGTTACAGATTAGCTGTGACCTGATGGAATGGTAGAACAAGTTGAACGATTGGCACTTGTTTTCACTCCCACAAAGACACTTGAAATCAAGTGAAATAGCCACGCATCCTTTTTCCAAACTGTTTACAATACAATGCAGTCCGCAATCCTTTCCAACGTCCCTATGTTCTGAAAGGGATGAGATCCTTATGCCCATGACCAGTGCCGTGAAGAGCCATGGCCCAGGTGAAGGACCTATCCAGGATACCAAATGTGCTCCATCTTCCAAGATAAGCTGCTGTCCATTTCCTGCATTATTTCAGTTGTCATCCAATTTGATTGATCCCAGTGAGAAAGGAGCAACATTGCACATGCTTCACATTTTATTCCAGTGTTCAACTCCGTAAGGGGAGATGCAGATGAGGAACACAGGGTGAGCAAGGCCCTGGACAAGGGGAGTTAACTGTGGGCATGATGGCTCAGTGGGTAGCACTTTTGCCTCACAGTGCCTGGGGCCCAGGTTCGATTTCACTACAGGGCAACTGTCCGTGTGGAGTTTGTACGTTCTCCCCGTGTTTGTGTAGGTTTCCTCTGGGTGCTTCGGTTTATTCCCACAATCCAAAGATGTACACATTAGGTGGACTGGCCATGCTAAATTGCCCACAGTGTCGGAGAATGTGCAGGCTTAGTGGGTTAGCCATGAGAAATGCAGAGTTACAGGGATGGGTGGGATGGCTCTATGGAGGGTTGGTGTTGACTTGATGGGCAGAATGGCCTGCTTTCACTGTGTAGGGATTCTGTGGATCATAATTCAGAGTTAACACTGACACAACAACTTCTGGACCATAACCATTCTGTCATTTAGTGTAGAATGAATGTGGGTCCTTTCCTACACGTGTAAATGTTGATTCTTCGTGAGCAGATCATCCACATGAAACTTTAAACACAACCGTATCAGGGGGACGCTCAGCTGATGGGTCAGAGCGATTTACCCATTTGGTCTTTTTAATAATTCTCTCTCAATTTTGTTTAACATAAACAAGCAGGAAGGAAATGATCGTTTCCTTGCCATTCATGATAATTCCAAGATCAAACCGATGCAAATTTCAGTTCAATAAGAACACCAGGAATTTTATTCACAGGGTCCCGGGGGAAGTGCATATCACATCTGTTACTGTAACCTGATGCATCTGAGTTCCTGAAATTCTTTCCAATCGCTTGGATGGAGCAACACTCTTGGTACAGGTGCTGATGCAAGCTGCAGCTATTGTTATAACTAATAAATCAGTCAATTAATTAAAGGAGCTGTCCTGTCTGTATCCTAATGGACCAACTAAAGAGATGGTTTCACTGCTGATTCTGTTTATTTTCTGACCCTAGATTTTAAATCTTTTATAAATTTACAAGCTGTTATGTATTAGTCTGCAGCCAACCCAGTGAGCTGCCTTGGCTAACGTTGTACATTCCCACAACATGGAGGATGCAAAATGCATGGCACAGAAGGGGCTGGTTCATTTAAAATTCAAGAGCAGACTGAAAATTAGCCAAATCCCATTTTCCCACTCTTCATCCATGACCCTGCAAGCCAACTCAGCATATATCTGACGTTTTTTAAAATATGAAAAGGGTTTCTGCCAGTACCAGTCTTTTTGGCAGCGAATTCCAGTCCACTATCATGCTCCGGCATTTTGTTTTAATTCATTCATGGGCTGTCAGTGCCTGGGCCAGCATTCAATGCACAACCCGAGCTGCACTTGAAGGTGGTGAGGAGGCGCTGCAGTCCTTGCGGTGCTGGGATACACACAATGCTGCCTGTTCCCAAACAATGCTGTCCCTCCCCACACAATACTGCCCCTCCCCACGCAATGCTGGCCCGCCGCACACAATACTGCCCCTCCCCATACAATACTGCCCCCTCCCCACACAATGCTGCCCCTCCCCACACAATGCTGTTCCTCACCACACAATATTGCCTCTCCCCACACAATGCTGCCTCCCCACAAAATAAAGCCCCTCCCCACACAATGCTGCCTCTCCCCTCACAATGCTGCCCCTCCCC
Organism: Hemiscyllium ocellatum; assembly: GCF_020745735.1. Classification (NCBI taxonomy): domain Eukaryota; kingdom Metazoa; phylum Chordata; class Chondrichthyes; order Orectolobiformes; family Hemiscylliidae; genus Hemiscyllium; species Hemiscyllium ocellatum. Next base: position 18,898,955 of record NC_083403.1, on the reverse strand, counting down.
ACACAATGCTGCCTCTCCACACACAATGCTGCCCCTCCCCACACAATACTGCCCCTCCTTACACTTACCTCCCTCCACCGCCTTTGCCTCCGTGCCTACTTCTTCAACCAAGATTCTCACCCACCCTCTGACGACCCCTTCTCCCGCATCCAACACATCCCATCCACCTGGACCCCCCGTGCTGGCTTCTTACCCGCCCTCGATCTCTTTATAGCCAACTGCCGCCGCAACATTAACCGACTCAATCTGTCCACCCCTCTTACCCACTCCAACCTCTCACCCTCAGAACGTGCAGCCCTCCACTCCCTCCGCTCCAACCCCAACCTCACCATCAAACCGGCAGACAAGGGAGGCGCGGTAGTAGTTTGGCGCACCGACCTTTATACCGCTGAGGCCAAACGCCAGCTCGCGGACGCCTCCTCTTATCGCCCCCTTGACCATGACCCCACCTCCCACCACCAAACCATCATCTCCCAGACCATCCATAACCTCATCACCTCAGGGGATCTCCCATCCATCGCCTCCAACCTCATAGTCCCACAACCCCGCACCGCCCGTTTCTACCTCCTGCCCAAAATCCACAAACCTGACTGCCCCGCCAACCCATTGTCTCAGCCTGCTCCTGCCCCACCGAACTCATCTCTGCATACCTCGACACGGTCCTGTCCCCCTTAGTCCAAGAACTCCCCACCTACGTTTGGGACACCACCCACGCCCTCCACCTCCTCCAGGATTTTCGCTTCCCTGGTCCCCAACGCCTTATTTTCACGATGGACATCCAGTCCCTGTACACCTCCATCCGCCATCACGAAGGACTCAAAGCCCTCCGCTTCTTCCATTCCCGCCGTCCCAACCAGTACCCTTCCACTGACACCCTCCTTCGACTGACTGAACTGGTCCTCACCCTGAATAACTTCTCTTTTCAATCCTCCCACTTCCTCCAAACTAAAGGAGTTGCCACGGGCACCCGCATGGGCCCCAGCTATGCCTGCCTCTTCGTAGGATATGTGGAACAGTCCATCTTCCGCAACTACACTGGCACCACCCCCCACCTTTTCCTCCGCTACATCGATGACTGTATCGGCGCTGCCTCGTGCTCCCACAAGGAGTTTGAACAGTTCATTCACTTTACCAACACCTTCCATCCCGACCTCAAATTCACCTGGACCGTCTCAGACTCCTCCATCCCCTTCCTAGATCTTTCCATTTCTATCTCAGGCGACCGAATCAACACGGACATCTACTATAAACCGACTGACTCCCACAGCTACCTACACTACACCTCCTCCCACCCTGCCCCCTGGAAAACGCCATCCCATATTCCCAATTCCTTCGTCTCCGCCGCATCTGCTCCCAGGAGGACCAGTTCCAATACCGTACAGCTCAGATGGCCTCCTTCTTCAAGGACCGCAGATTCCCCCCAGATGTGATCGATGATGCCCTCCACCGCATCTCCTCCACTTCCCACGCCTCCGCCTTTGAGCCCCGCTGCTCCAACCGCCACCAAGACAGAACCCCACTGGTTCTCACCTACCACCCCACCAACCTCCATATACAGCGTATCATCCGCCGTCATTTCCGCCACCTCCAAACGGATCCCACCACCAGGGATATATTTCCCTCTCCTCCCCTATCAGCGTTCCGAAAAGACCACTCCCTCTGTGACTCCCTCGTCAGGTCCACACCCCCCACCAACCCAACCTCCACTCCTGGCACCTTCCCCTGCAACCGCAAGAAATGCAAAACTTGCGCCCACACCTCCTCCCTTACTTCTCTCCAAGGCCCTAAGGGATCCTTCCATATCCGCCACAAATTCACCTGCACCTCCACACACATCATCTATTGCATCCGCTGCACCCGGTGTGGCCTCCTCTATATTGGGGAGACAGGCTACCTACTTGCGGAACGTTTCAGAGAACACCTCTGGGACGCCCGGACCAACCAACCCAACCACCCCGTGGCTCAACACTTTAACTCTCCCTCCCGCTCCACCGAGGACATGCAGGTCCTTGGACTCCTCCACCGGCAGAACATAACAACACGACGGCTGGAGGAGGAGCGCCTCATCTTCCGCCTGGGAACCCTCCAACCACAAGGGATGAACTCAGATTTCTCCAGTTTCCTCAATTCCCCTCCCCCAACCTTGTCTCAGTCAAATCCCTCGAACTCAGCACCGCCCTCCTAACCTGCAATCTTCTTCCTGACCTCTCCGCCCCCACCCTCACTCCAGCCTATCACCCTCACCTTGACCTCCTTCCACCTATCGCATCTCCATCGCCCCTCCCCCAAGTCCCTCCTCCCTACCTTTTATCTTAGCCTGCTGGACACACTTTCCTCATTCCTGAAGAAGGGCTTATGCCCGAAATGTCGATTCTCTTGTTCCGTGGATGCTGCCTGACCTGCTGCGCTTTTCCAGCAACACATTTTCAGCTCTGATCTCCAGCAACTGCAATCCTCACTTTCTCCTCCCTACACTATATTGCCCCCCCCCACACAATGCTGCCTCTCCACACACAATATTCCCCCACCCACACAATGTTTCCCCTCCCCACACAATGCTGCCCCTCCCCACACATTGTTGCCCCACCCCACACAAAGCTGCCTCCCCTCACACAATGCTGCCCCTCTACACACAATGCTGTCTCTCCCCACACAATGTGCCCCTACCCACACAATGTTGCCACTCCCCACATAATGCTCCCTCCCCACACAATGCTGCCCCTCCCCAAAAAAATCTGCCCCTCCCCACACAATGCTGCCCCTCCCCACACAATACCCTCCCCACACAATGTTGCCCCTCCCCACACAATGATGCCCCATCCCACACAATGCTCCCCTCCCCACACAATGTTTCCCTCCCCACACAATACACCCCCTCCCCAAAGACTGCTGCCCCTCCCCACACATTGTTGCCCCACCCCACACCATACTGCCTCTCCCCACACAACGCTGCCCCTCCCTAGACAATGCTGCCTCTCCCCACACAACACTGCCCCTCCCCACGCAATGCTTTCCCTCCCCACACTATGCTGCCTCTCCCAACACAATGCTGCCTCCCCACTCAATGCTACCCGTCCCCACACAATGCTTTCCCTCCCCACACAATACTGCCCCTCCCCTGACAATGCAGCCCCTACCCACAGACTGCTGCCACTCCCCACACAATGCTTTCCCTCCCCAGACAATGCTGCCTCCCCACACAATGCTGCCCACAATGCTGCTTCCCCTCACACAATGCAGTCCCTCCTCACACAATAGTGCCTCTCCCCACACAATACCCTCCCCACACAATGATGCCCCTCCCCACACAATACCCTCCCCACACAATGTTTCCCCTCCCTAAACAAAGCTGCCTCCACCACAATGCTGCCCCACTCCACACAATGCTGCCTCCCCTCACACAATGCTGCCCCTCTACACAAGATGCTGTCTCTCCCCACACAACGTGCCCCTCCCCACACAATGCTCCCATCCCCACACAATGCTGCCCCTCCCCACACAATGCAGCCCCTCCCCACACAATGCTGCCTCTCCCCACACAATGCTGCCCCTCCCCACACAATACAGCCCCTCCCCACACAATACTGCCTCTCCCCACACAATGCTGCCCCTCCCCACACAATGCTGCCTCCCCACACAAAGCTGCCTCCCCACACAATACTGCCCCTCCCCACACAATGCTGCCTCTCCCCACACAATAGTGCCCCTCCCCACACAATGCTGCCCCTCCCCACACAATGATGCCCCTCCCCACACAATACCCTCCCCACACAATGTTTCCCCTCCCCACACAAAGCTGCCCCCCCACACAATGCTCCCCTCCCCACACAATGCTGCCCCTCCCCACACTATGCTCCCCTTCCCACTCAATGCTCCCCTCCCCACACAATGCTCCCCTCCCCACACAATGCTGCTTCTCCCGACACCACTGCTGCCCCTCCCCACAAAATGCTGCCCCCTCCCCACACAATGCTCCCCTCCCCACACAATGCTGCTTCTCCCAACACAATGCTGCCACTCCCCACACAATACTGTCCCTCCCCATACAATACTTACCCTCCCCACACAATGCTCCCCTCCCCACACAATGCTGCCCCTCCCACACAATGCTGCCTCTCCCCACACAATGCTGCTTCCCTACACAATGCTGCCCCTCCCCACACAATACTGCCTCTCCCCACACAATGCTGCCCCTCCCCACACAATACTGCCCCTCCCCACACAATGCTGCCCCTCCCCACACAATACTGCGTCCCCACACATTGCTGCCCAACATCACACAATGCTGCCCCTCCCCACACAATACTGCCCCTCCCCACACAATGCTGCCCCTCCCCACACAATCCTGCCTCTCCCCACACAATGCTGCCCCTCCCCACACAATCCTGCCTCTCCCCACACAATGCTGCCCCTCCCCACACAATACTGCCCCTCCCCACACAATACAGCCTCTCCCCACACACTGCTGCCTCTCCCTACACAATGCTTCCCCTCCCCACACAATACAGCCTCTCCCCACACACTGCTGCCTCTCCCCACAAAAAGCTTTCCAAACAATGAGGTGTCAACCTGGTGAAGTGACAGCACAGGATGATTTGTCTGTTAGTCCACAGAGTCAATATCTGAAAGACAGGGCAAAGTGATCCTGGAATCAATGATCAGATCCAAGCTCTGCTGTCCTGCTCCATCCACACATTCAGATGTGAATGGCAGTGGACAATGAAACAACTCGCAAGCAGATGACCCTCAAATATCCCCATCCTCAATGAAAGGGGAGCAAAGCATTTCAGAGCAAAAGACATGGCTGAAACATTTGCACCAATCATCAGCCAGAAATACCAAATGGATGATCCAACACGGCCTCCGTTTTTTGAGGTGCCAGTCTTCGACCACTTTCATTCACTCCACATGATGTCAAGAAATGGCTGGAGAGACTGGGTACTAATAAAGCTATGGGTCCTGACAACACTCCTGCAATAGTACTGAAGGCTTGACATTATGTCCTCATTTGAGTGAGCTCAAGTAAAATTGGAATCAGCGCGAGCGAGGAGAATGCTCTTAGGTGGTTAGAGTCAAACCCTACACAAAGGAAGATGGTTGTCGTTGTTGGAGATCAGACATCTCTGCAAGGGTACCTCATGGCAGTATCCTCAGCCCAACCATCTTCAACTGCTTCATCAATAACCTTCCCTCCATCGTAATGTCAGAAGTGGGGATGTTCACTGGTGGTTGTTCACACAATGTTCAGCAACATTCACATCTCCTAAGCTACTGAGGCAGTCTGCCCATGTGCAGCAAGTGCAAGGAGTGCAGGTTCATAGCTCCTTGAAAGTGGAGTCGCAGGTAGATAGGATAGTGAAGAAGGTGTTTGGTATGCTTTCTTTGATTGCTCAGAGTATTGAGTACGGGAGTTGAGAGGTCATGTTGCGGTTGTACAGGGCATTGGTTCGTCCACTTTTAGAATATTGTGTGCAGTTCTGGTTTCCTTCCTCTCGGAAGGATATTGTGAAATTTGGAAGGGTTCAGAAAAGATTTACAAGGATGTTGCCAGGGTTACAGGATCTGAGCTCCAGGGAGAGGCTGAACAGGCTGGGGCTGTTTTCCCTGGAGCATCGGAGGCTGAGAGGTGACCTTGTAGAGGTTTACAAAATCATGAGGGGCATGGGTAGGATAAATAGGCAAAGTCTTTCAGCTAGGGTAGTGGAGTCCAGAACTAGAGGGCATAGGTTTAGGGTGAGAGGGGAAAGATATAAAAGAGATCTAAGGAGCAACTTTTTTACACAGAGGGTGGTACGTGTATGAAATGAGCTGCCAGAGGATGTGGTGGAGGCTGGTACAATTGCATCACTTAAGAGGCATTTGGATGGGTATATGAATAGGAAGGGTTTGGAGAGATATGGGCCGGGTGCTGGCAGGTGGGCTAGATTGGGTTGGGATATCTGGTTGACATGGACGGGTTGGACCGAAGGGTCTGTTTCCGTGCTGTACATCTCTATGACTCTATGACCAAGGTAGACAGGAGGCTGGAAGAACACAGCAAACCAGGCAACATCAAGAGATGAAGAAGTCGATGTTTCGGGTGTAACCTTTCTTCAGGACTGGGGTGGATGTGGGTAGAGCTGCAGGGTGGTGAAGTGGGGCTAGGTGAAAACAAGTAGTGGGCATGACCTGGTTGGTCAATGGGAGGAATGAATCTGGTTGGTGTCAGGGAAGAGTGGAAGGGAGTGGGGAGAGCTGGGAAGGACGTTATTTGAAATTGAAGACCTCAATGTTGAGTCCTCCAGGTTATAGGGTACCCAGGTGCAAGAAAAGATGTCGTTCTTCCAATAGGAACTGTGGTTTGTTGTGGCAGTGGAAGAGGCCAAGGATGGTCATTTGATGCTCGGTGAACTGTTCCCTAAGTTTACGTTCGGTCTCCCCAATGTAGAGAAGACCTCGACAAGATTAGATTAGATTACTTACAGTGTGGAAACAGGCCCTTTGGCCCAACAAGTCCACACTGACCCGCCGAAGCGCAACCCACCCATACCCCTACATATACCCCTTACCTAACACTAGGGGCAATTTAGCATGGCCCATTGACCTGACCCGCACATCTTTGGACTGTGGGAGGAAACCGGAGCACCCGGAGGAAACCCACGCAGACACGGGGAGAACGTGCAAACTCCACACAGTCAGTCGCCTGAGGCGGGAATTGAACCCAGGTCCCTGGTGCTGTGAGGCAGCAGTGCTAACCACTGTGCCACCGTGCTGCCCCTAACATCCAGTCTTGGGCTGATAAGTGGCAAGTAACATTTCACCACACAGTCACCAGGTAAGTAATTCACCTTCTGTTTCCCCAAAACTAACAATAGACAAGTCACGAGCGTGGTAGAATGTTACCCAATTATTCAACTGAGTGTTTCGAGTTGGGATTAGATTGGGTTGGGATTGGAGTTGAGGGAACTGTGGCTAATACATATTTGTGATTTACCTGGGAATGTTAACAACATTCAGCAACACTTAAGAAAATTGGCACCATGGAGGATAATTTACCAACTTGCCAATCATCCCCTTGATGTCCAGTGACAACAATGCATACCAGCTACAAGATGCACTGCAGTAACTCACTGAGGCGTTAGACAGTACTTTGCAGACCCACAACTACTTCCATGTGGAAGGACAAGGACAGCAGATATATGGAAATATCATCACCTCCAAGTCACTCACCAACCTGACTTGAAAATATGTTGCTGTTCTGTCAGTATCACTGAGTTAAAAACCGTCCCAAACAGCATTGAGGGAGTTCTTACATCTTAAGCCGGCAGCAGTCCAAAAAGGCAACTCACTACCATCATCACCCAGGGCAACCCGGGAGGGGCATGAAATGCTGACCAATCCACTGACACCCACATCCCATGATCGAATGAAAAATAAAGCAATAATGTACATTTATATAGTGTTACTCGTGTGCTGAAAAGCAGCAGCGAGATGTGGAAAATCGTGAGTGGCTCACACAGAGGGAGCTGTTTCAATGGCAGAGTGATTGAAAACTGGAGGGCGGCAATTTAAGGGAATTGGGAAAGGGCTGGGGATTGGGAAGATCTGACTTGCTCTTGTAGAGAGCTAGCAATAAACTATGCAGGCTGAGTGGCCTCCCCGAGTTCAATCATTCAACCAAGGTGCAGGAGCATCATCAAATGAGCAGTGATATTGGAGTACTTAAGGAATTACTTGAGCAGCGGAACCAATTCGATATGGAAGAGCATTGTAAAGAAGGACAGAAATAGACAATAGACAATAGGTGCAGGAGTTGGCCATTCTGCCTTTCGAGCCTGCATCACCATTCAATATGATCATGGCTGTTCATCCTTAATCAGTATCCTGTTCCTGCCTTATCCCCATAACCCTTGATTCCACTTTCCTTGAGAGCTCTATCCAAGTCTTTCTTAAATGAATCCAGAGACTGGGCCTCCACTGCCCTCTGGGGCAGAGCATTCCACACAGCCACCACTCTCTGGGTGAAGAAGTTTCTCCTCAACTCTCTTTTAAGTGGTCTACCCCGTATTTTTAAGCAGTGTCCTCTGGTTCGGGACTCACCCATCAGCAGAAACACGTTTCCTGCCTCCAGAGTGTCCAATCCTTTAGTAATCTTATACATCTCAATCAAATCCCCTCTCAGTCTTCTAACCTCTAGGGTATACAATCCCAGTCGCTTGAATAGCGCTGAGGCGTGGGCAGGAAATTCCAGAGCTTAGCACCAGGGCTGTTGAAGGGCATGGCTCTGAATGATGAACTGGAAGAACTTGGTAACGTGACACAAGCCAGACGCAGAGCAGCATTGCACACAGGTTTGAAACAATTCGAATCAATTCCCATGTAAATCACAAATATGTATAAATCTCACCTCCCCCCCCACCCCCACCATTCCTCTGAAACTAGACAAATGGTGCAATTAAAGAGAAAACAGTGTGACCTTTCTTAACTGGAGAACAATGATAGTACGAAAACATCACAAATTAATTCAGATGATAAAGCATCTGACCAAGTGACAGAACATCTTTCAAACTGAAGCAAAATGTACATACAGCTCTTCAGAGCATTTTGCCTTCAGTTGAACGAAAGGGGGTTGAGGGGTATACAGCACAGCTAGGACAACGGACTCACAATCAGACCGGTTCATATTGTATTGAGTACTGGAACAGGCTCGGCAGTTCAAATGATCTACACCTGCTCCTTTATCTTACAGTCATATTGGATTTTTTTTGGAAAGGGACAACAGCTTTATCAAGATGAGAAATCGCTCGGCAGCTCTGTAAAGCTCCTAAATCCCATCAAACACAGAGACAGCATCTGGAGTTCGGTGTAAGCTGCCAAACTTTCATTAACTTAAATTGAATGTATCAGTGTTTACTCAGCACCTTTTGGCATCATCTCCACAAAGCTTAATATTTAAAAACCAACAAATACTGTCAATTGAAAGTGCAATAACTGTCTAGCTTTCGGGACACCTACTTAACCTCTAATAACATTCTTCTAATGTTGCAGAAGTGTTAAATCTTGTTAAGTCAGAACACAAGGCATGAAAGAAAACTCACAGTTACTTCAGGCAAGTGTACCCACCCTGAAGATTTACTTGTTTCTCGCTAGACTCCACTTTCCCTGTTTAAATCCAATTTCTCAAGTAGCACTCAGTTCAGAATATAGCTTGCAATGAATACCTCAGCCCCTAATAATATTTCATTATTTTAGCCTGTCTGACTAGAAACTGGTCCCCACTCATTGCATTCACCATTGTTTCATACTGTCAACAAAATATGTTCGTATTTTCACCCCCTCCCTTATTCCCTGTTTAATTGTTGTTGAGCAGGAGTCTCTGAAGGAATATGTGACACACAACCTGAATCTTATTGTTCCCCATTGAAAGGAAGTTTCCACTTCATGTCAGATGGACTTCCCTTGGTGACAGACTTATCGTCAAATGTAGGAATGGTTTTAATCCATTGCTTCAGGATAGCCGGGGTGGGGAGCATCACCATGAAATCAGGTATTTTATGCTGTAGATTTCAAGGTCTTTTGGCATTATCACTGGACTTCTAATCCAGAGATGGAGTGATATCCTGGAGACCTGGCTTTGGATCCCAACATGGCAGCTGATGGAATTTGAATTCAATAAGAATCTGGAATTAAGAGTCTAATGATGGGCAATAAATGTTGGCCTAGTCCAGTGATACCCTCATCTACCAAATGAAAAGATTCAAGCAATCATCCTACACATGCAGAAATCAAATACCACACACATCCTGAGGACCATCTCTTTAGGCAGAAACCAAATCTTGGAGCAGAATGGACTGTGGGTTGAGCTTTCTTTGACAATAACTTGTCCTGCCCACTGCAGCAGGATGGGAAATCACAACGTCTTGACACTTTTCTGGAGTATCGTTTCAGGGAAACCCAGGCAGTGAGTGTCAGTAGATTATTTGATCACAAAGTACGACATTTAATCCATTCCTCACACACCTTTCTAGCAGAAGCTGTGAGCGATGCTGAGGAATGGCAGGAAGTGAGGAGTGCAGATGCTGGAGATCAGAGTCGCGAGTGTGGTACTGTGAAAGCACAGCTGGTCAGGCAGTATCCGAGGAGCAGGAGAATCGACGTTTCAGGTATAAGTCCTTCATCAGGACTTCATCACTTCATCACTCACCCAGTTGCACAACCTCCTCCTCTTAAATCTGCATCTGTAGGATTGAATCGAGCAATCTTTTTGGGTTTTTATTCCAGTCTGTAGAGTGTAATTATTGACTGCACTGCACCATTGAGTGCCCCAAAGAGGAATGATCAATGTTGATGGATCAGTGTTACAGAAGGAGAGTGTAATGGGGACTTTAAACTGATGTCTCTGTTGATTGTTAACAGTAATACCACTTTCTGCAATATCAATGGATTAAAATGAGACTTCCTTGCAACATTCGACAAAAATGTACAAAGTTATTTTCAGGTAGGTTATATCACGGCAATTCAGGATTATGCTGCTGGAAAGCCACTGTATCTGAATACAAAGCACTCAAGCTCAGTCTGAAGTAGCTGAAATCAAAAGCACAGCAGGTTCTTCAGGCATTCAAAAACAATAAAGGAGATGGATGCTTCAGATAAAACCTCTTTTGTCAGAAGTGGGAACTGGAAGATAATGTAACTCCAGTTATCAATGGAATAAAATGGAGTTCAGAGCAAAGGGCAAAAAGACTGAATTCAACATAGAGAGCTCACTGGTCAAAGAGGATGGGGAGAGGGATGAAATCTTGTTTCTCCTCTCATCAAAAGTGCAGAGGGAGTTGGGGGGTGAGGGTAAGGTGGTGCCAGCAGGAGTGGCAGAGGGGTTCAGTACTTTGAGTGTGCAGACCATCTGGTGGGATGTTAGATGAGCTTCAATCCAGATTCCTGATAGAACATAGAACATAGAACATTACAGCGCAGTACAGGCCCTTTGGCCCTCGATCTTGCGCCAACCTTTCATACTAATCTGAAGCCCATCTAACCTACACTATTCCATGTACGTCCATATGCCTGTCCAATGACGACTTAAATGCACTTAAAGTTGGTGAATCTACTACCATTGCAGGCAAAGCATTCCATACCCTTACTACTCTCTTAGTCAAGAAACAACCCGAAACGTAGATTTTCGTGTTCCTCGGATGCTGCCTGACCTGCTGTGCTTTTCCAGCACCACTCTAAACTTGACTCCTCATCAATCGAAGACAAGTTTCAAGACTCCTTGAAGCTTTGGAAAAATCGTTGGAAAAGTAAACTCAGTAACTTATTTTTCCTTTCTCGAGTGCTCTGAAACAGTCTTTTAAAGACAATCTAAATACAACACTCAGCCGCTACCAATTGGTACTTCAAAATGGATCTTGGACCTCTAACTGACTTAGGATGAACACCTCTTCTTCCTCAGGAAATTAGGAAATTTGGCACATCCATAAAGGACCTTCACTAACATTTACAGCAGCACCATAGGATTAGATTAGATTACCCACAGTGTGGAAACAGGCCCTTCGGCCCAACAAGTCCACACTGACCAGCCAAAGCGCAACCCACCCATTCACCTACATTTACCCCTTTACCTAACACTACGGGCAATTCACCTGACCTGCACATCTTTGGACTGTGGGAGGAAACCGGAGCACCCGGAGGAAACCCACGCAGACACGGGGAGAATGTGCAAACTCCACACAGTCAGTCGCCTGAGTCGGGAATTAAACCCAGGTCTCTGGCGCTGTGAGGCAGCAGGGCTAACCACTGTGCCACCGTGCCGCCCAAGCATCATGGCTTGGTACTGCACCTGCTCTGCCCAGGACCATAACAAATGGTTGGGTGCACAGCCTAGATCATCACTCAAGACAACGTCCCAGCCAGTGACTCCATTTACACTTCTCATTGTCCTGAAAGGCAGCCAACATCATCAAAGACCCTTCCCACCCCAGTTATAATCTTTGCCAACCTCTTCCATCAGGCAGAAGATACAAAAGCTTAAACTCATGTACCAACAGGTTCAAGAACGGCCTCTTCCCTGCTGTTATTAGGCTGCTGAATGGATTCCTCTAACTTCAAACCGAATGTTGATCTTGTTTTTGTACACTTTCTGTGCAGCCTCTGTATGCCTCTGTCTGCCTCAGTTCAAGCATGACCCAGTATGTGATAATCTGCCTGTCCTGCTTGCTCTTTTCACTGTACATAGGTACATGTAACAATAAAAAAAACAAATCAAAATCAAAAGAAGGATCCAAATATGGGCAGTTGGATGAACTGTGTGAACCCCCCAACAAAAATATAAGCAGGTAAGTCTCGAGTTGACAGAGGCGGGTAAATGTAGGCCTGTTTGTGTTTGTAATCGGCCCACAATGTTTCTGCTTGGTCATAGGGATTAAAGTGACTTTAAATGTCAATTTGAAACATATTCATTAAAAAAAGATAATACATATCATGTCTGTTGTAATGTGAGAAACCTGGCAGTGAATTTGTGCTCTGTAAGCTCCCACATACAGTATCCAGTAAATCTGTTTGTGGTGGTGTTGGCTGAATGATAATTATTTACCAGGAAATCCGGTCAAAGTCCTCTGCAAATAGAACAGCAGGATATTTAACATCCAGCTGCCAAACATACTTAACATTAACTAATGAACAGATGGACAGACACTATCTGGCTGTGATAAACAGTTAACACATCTGTTTGATGGAACAGCTATATCACATAAAGTACAATAATCCTCCTAATCTCGAAACAGTGAGAGAATTTTAGTTTACTCGTGGTAGATGCATGCTTGCCGATGATGGTACCATGCTCAGCACCATTTGCGACTTCTCATGTACAAATGCAACAAGATCTGGACAATATCCAGGCTTGGGCTGACCAGTAGCAAGCAACATTCGCACCACACAAGTGCCAGGCTATGACCATCACCAATAAGATTTGATTTGATTTAATTTATTGTCGTCATGTGTACCTGAGGTCAGTGAAAAGCTTTGTTTTGCGAGCAGTACAGGTGGATCATAGCAAGTAAGGACATACAGATCATAGGGAGCTCAGACAGAGTGAGACGTACATGGTTACACTGCACGGGAGGTGCATGGAGCAAGATCAACATTATTTGAAGTTAGGGATGACCATTCATCAGTCTAACAACAACAGGGAAGAAGCTGTTCCTGAACCTGTTGGTGCCTGTGTTCAAGCTTCTGTCCCTTCTGCCTGATGGAAGAGGTTGTAGAAGAGCATTACTGGGGTGGGAGGGGTCTTTGATGATGTTGGCAGCCTTTCCGTGGCACCAAGCCATGCAAATGGAGTCCATGGATGGAAGGTTCCCTTCTGTGATGGTCTGGGCTGTGCTCACAACCTTCCGCTCTGATGAAGAGTCATCTAGACTCTAAATGTTAGCTTACTTTCTCTCCATAAATAGTGTCAGAGAATGGGCCACAGATCATTGGCAAACCATTTGGAGACATGCGCACTCCATGTGGAGTGACCCATATTATATCATTACCCCAATATCCATACTCAAACAGTATGACAGAACATTTGGTATAGTCCATCAAATCCATGATCATTAAGCAATGAGGCAAAATGTATGAATAGGAAAGGTTTGGAGGGATATGGGCCGGTGGCAGGTTGGACTAGATTGAGTTGGGATATCTGGTCGGCATGGACAGGTTGGACCAAAGGGTCTGTTTCCATGCTGTACATCTCTATGACTCTATGACTCTATGTTTGCAATACATTACTGAATTTTCACTCGGCACTAATGGAGAAGGGATCATCAGCATAATCATAACTTACATGAAGAAGGTCTGCATGAATGAGCTTACCCAACAATCATCTAACCATTTCAAGACAAGGATATTCTTTCTCAAAGGCAAAGGAGAAAGACACATTGATGAGCAGGTAGAGAACAACTAAAGCCTGCGCATTGGGCAGAAAGTACGTGTTAGAGATCTAAGTGCAGATACTTGGAAACCCGCAAAAGTTTTCTGAAAACGCAACTAGACCAGATCAAACAAAATCATTACTGATCCTAAGAAAGGTTCAGGAACCAGCTCAAACCCATGTCGTACACACCAACTGTATATGAAGAAAACTTGAAAGAACACTTTTCCCATGCTGACTGTGAGGGTGCTGTTGAGTAATATCAATCAATAGCAGGGTAACCAAGTTGTCAAACAAGTACAACAGAGGAAAATGCATTAAAGGGTCTTGGGGAGAGACTTTAATTGAACAAAATAGTATCAAGTGAATACACAGAAATTTCCCAAAAAGGAAACTGATTACACAGTTTGCGTGGAGGTAGTTGGTTTGGTTTTTGGCAGATTTCTGTATGTTCATGCATTGCTATTTTCATTCACTTAATATCTCTTCCCAAGACTTTAAAGAAGTTGTTAATTCAGTTTGAGCTGTAACTGCTGCTCAGCAAGGGATCCATAACATCATATCAAGGACAACTTTGGAAGTTTACTTTTGCTCTGATCTCTCCACATCTGTCTTTTCTTTCATTTACTCATAGGACATGTGTGTCACTGGCTGAGTCAGCATCTCTTGCCCATCCCTAGTGCGCCTTGGGAAGGTGGTGGGGAGCTTTCCTCTTGAACTGTTGCAATACATTTGGCAAAGGTAGGCCCACAAGGTCATTAGGAAGGGAGTTCCAGGATTTTGACCCAGCCACACAGTGCTGATAATATGACTTTAAGAGATATACTTTGTCCTGGATTTTTGTATGAAAAGAGACTGAGACAGAGCTGTCGAGTGGGCTGTTTCAAGCCAATAAAATAAACAGCTTGTGAGGCCTTGGGGTTTTCTTTTTTAAAGTTGAAACAATAGAAGCAGCCTGAATGGGTGGGGTCAAGCTCCCATAGAACCAGGATTTTTAGTTGAGCTGTCAGTAGCTGTTGGGTGTTGGGAAGAGCAGTTGCCATACCAAGCTGTGATTCATCTCCCTCTCTCTCTCCCCTCCTCTCTGTTACAGCTAAAAGCTTGGATTTTCTTCCTGCTACTGGAATTGCATGAGAAACAATCTGTTTTCCTGACATTGCCTTTGCCAAGGGTGTGTTTATGAGATATTACTATATCAGGCCATCTAATGAGTAAATTATTATTTTATTGAGTCTTTCGATAGAGTTACAGTTAAGCCAATTTTTATTTATTTTGTCTATATTTTAACGATAGTCTATGAATAAGTATGTTTTGCTTCAAACCTAGTACTTTGACCAATTGAATTGCATTCAGAACACAACACCGTAGCAGTTTCTTATAAAATCAGAAAAAGTTAGGGTCTAGGCTATCTCCTTGACATGTTTTGAAGGGTTTGGTCTGATTCATAACAGACACAGAAGTAACAGTGATGTATTACCAAGTCAGGATGGGGTCGCTTGGAGGGAACTCATAGGTGGTGGTGTCCCATGTACCTGCTGTCCTTGTCCTTCTGAATGCTATTGATCATGAGTTGAAAGGTTCTGCCGTACAATCTCCGGTGAATTTCTCCAGTACATCTGGCACACTGCTGCTAATGAGCATAAGTGGTAGAGAGACTGAATGTTTGCTATTTAGATGCCAATCAAGTGAGCCGTTTTGTCCTGGGTGGTGTCAAGCTTCTTGAGTGTTGTTGGAGTTTCACCCATACAGACAAGTGGGAAGTAGTTGATCGCATTGCTGACTGATTGATTGCTTGATTGATTGTTGTCACATGTACCGAGATACAATGAAAAGTTTTGTTTTGCTTGTTATACAGGCAGATCGTACCATACAAAGTGCATCTGGGTAGCAGAACAGAGTGCAGAGTACAGTGTTACAGCCACAGAGAAGGTGCAGAGAATTACCACTTGAGAGGTCTGTTCAAAAGTTTCATAACAGCAGGGAAGCTTTTCTTGAATGTGCGCTTACATGTGTGTAAACGCTTATACCTCTTGCCTGGTAGGAGAGGGTGGAAGAGAGTACAATCAGGCTGAGGTGCCTTTGGTTATGTTGGTTGCTTTCCCAAGGCAGTGGGAAGTATAGATGGAGTTAATGGATGGAAGGCTGGTTAGTGTGATGGACTGGGCTGTGTTCACAACTCTCTACAGTTTCTCACTGTCTTGAGAAGAGCCATTGCCTTTCTATGGTGCATCTATAAAAATTGTTAAGAGTCCTTGTGGATACGTTGAATTTCTTTAGCTTCTTGAAGGAGTAGAGACTTGTTGTGCTTTCTTGAACATCTTGTTGATGTGGGTGGACCAGGACAGATTGTTGGTGATCATCGCTCCCAGGAACTTGACCCTCTTGTTGATCTCCACCTCAGCTCCAATGATGTAGGCGTGCCCTCCACTCCACTTCCTGAAGTCAATGACCGGCTCTTTCATTTTGTTGATGTTGATGGAGGATTGTTGTCTTTTCACCATACTGCTAAGAACTCAATCTCTTTCGTGTATTGTGGCTCAGTGTTGTTTGAGGTCCAACCTACAATGGTTGTGTCATCAACAGAATTTGGCCACACAGTCATGTGTGAATAAGGAGTATAGTAGGGGGATGAGTATGCAGCTTTGTGGGGCAGCACTGTTGAGGATTATGGTGGAGGAGGTAGAGTAAGCTATCCTGACTTATTGTGATCATTGGGTCAGGAGTGTGGTTGATATGGTTTATGAATTGAACATCTAGTCACAGAGTGGGGAGCCGAGATCTAGGTTTCAGAGTTTAGAAATAGCTTATGCCTTGTAGATTATGGACAGCCTTTGGAGAATCATAAGGTGAGTCACTCAGTGCAGTATTCTTAGACTCTGGGCTGCTCTTGTTGCCACTATTTATATAAGAAGTCCTGTTCAGTTTCTGATCCAAGTCAACCCCAAGAATATTGATAGTTGGGATTTCAGTGATGATAACACTATAGAATGTCAGAGGGTGATCTGTTTGTGGAGATGGTCATTGCCTGGCATTTGTGTGGCAGGAATCTCATTTGTCACTTATTAGCACAAACCTGGACATTGCCCAGACCTTGTAACATTTGAACATGGACTGCCTCAGTATCTGAGGAGTCACAAATGGTGCTTAACATTGTGCAATCATTGGCAAATATCCCACTTCGGACCTTATGGTGGTAGGGTGGTCATTGGTGAAGCAGCTGAAGATGATTGGGCACAGGACACTCTCCTGAGGAACTCCTGCAGAGATGTCCTGGAGCTGAGATAACTGACCTCCAGTAACCATGACCACTTTCCTACGTATCAAGTATGACTCTAACCAGTGAAGAGTTTGTCTCCTGATACCCGTTGATTCTAGTTCTACCAGGGCTCCGTGATGCCACACTTTGTCGAATACAGCCTTGATGTTCAGGGCTGTCACTTTCACCTGCCCTCGGGAATTCAGCTCTTTGGTCCATGTTTAAACCAAGGCTATAATGGGGTCAGGAGCTGAGTGGCCCTGGTGAGATGGATCACCTACTCAGCACTTCTGGCTGAAGATTGCTGTGAAAGCTTCAGCCTTATGTTTTGCACTGACTTACTGTGTTCTTCAATCATCCAGGATGGGGATATTTGTGGAGTCTCCTCCTCCAGTGACTTGTTTAATTGTCCACTACTATTCATGCCTGAATGTAGCAGGACTGCAGAGCTGAGATCTGATCCGTTGGTTGTGGGATCGCTTAGCGCTGTCTATCACTTGCTGATTATGCTGTTTGGTATGCAAAGAGTCCTGTTTGGTAGCTTCATCAGATTAACACCTCATCTTCAGGTCTGCCTGGTGCTGCTCCTGGCATGCCCTCTTGCAGTCTTCATTCAGTCTTTGTTAATCCCCTGGCTTGATATTAATGGTTGAGTGAGGGATATGCCAGGCCATGAGGTTACAGATTGTGCTGGAGTACAATTCTGCTGCTGTTAATGGCCCACAGTGCCTCATGGGTGCCCAGTGTTGAGTTGCTAGATTTGTTCAAAGTCTGCCCCATTTAACACGATGATCGTACCACACTACACAATGGAGCTCATTCTCAACGTGAAGGCGGGACTTCAACTCCACATGGACTGAGCGGTGGTCACTCTTACCGACACTGTTATGGACAGATGCATCTGCAGCCAGAGGATTATAGAGTCATAGAGATGTACAGCATGGAAACAGACCCTTTGGTCCAACTGGTCCATGCTGACCAGATATCCCAACCCAAACTAGTCCCACCTGCCAGCACCCGGCTCATATCCCTCCAAACCCTTCCTATTCATATACCCCTCCAAATGCCTTTTAAATGTTGCAATTGTACCAGCCTCTACCACTTCCTCTGGCAGCTCATTCCATACATGTACCACCCTCTGTGTGAAAACGTTGCTCCTTAGATCTTTTTTATAGCTTTGCCCTCTCACCCTAAACCTATGCCCTCTAGTACTGGACTCCTCCACCCCAGTGAAGAGACTTTGTCTATTTATCCTAGCCATGCTCCTCATGATTTTATAAACCTGTATAATGTTACCCCTCAGCCTCCGACGTTCCAGGAAGAACTGCCCCAGCCTGTTCAGCCTCTCCCTGTAGCTCAAATCCTCCAACCCTGGCAACATCCTTGTAAATCTATCCTGAACCCTTTCAAATTTCACAACATCAGAACTGCATGCAATATTCCAACAGTGGCCTAACTAATGCCCTGTACAGCCGCAACATGACCTCCTAACTCCTGTACTCAATACTCTGACCAATAAAAGAAAGCATACCAAATGCCTTCTTCACTATCCTATCTACCTGCGACACCACTTTCAAGGAGCTATGAACCTGCTCTCCAAGGTCTCTTTGTTCAGCAACACTCCCTAGGACATTACCGTTAAGTGTATAAGTCCTGCCAAGATTTGCTTTCCCAAAATGCAGCACCTCGCACATATCTGAATTAAACTCCATCTGCCAATTCTCAGCCCATTGGCCCATCTGGTCCAGATCGTGTTGTAATCCGAGGTAACCCTCTTCACTGTCCACTACATCTCCAATCTTGGTGTCATCTGCAAACTTACTAATTGTACCTCTTATGCTCACATCCAAATCATTTATGTAAATGACAAAAAGCAGTGGACCCAACATCAATACTTGTGGCACTCCACTGGTCACAGGCCTCCAGTCTGAAAAACAACCCTCCACCATCACCCTCTGTCTTCTGCCTTTGAGCCAGTTCTGTATCCAAATGGCTAGTTCCACTGTATTCCATGAGATCTAACCTTACTAATCAGTCTCCCATGAGGAACCTTGTCGAACGCCTTACTGAAGTCCATATAGATCACATCCACCGCTCTGCCCTCATCAATCCTTTTTGTTACTTTTTCAAAAAACTCAATCAAGTTTGTGAGACATGATTTCCCACGCGCAAAGCCAGGTTGACTATCCCTCATCAGTCCTTGCCTTTCCCTCCAACAACTTGCCCACCACCGAGGTCAGGCTCACCGGTCTATAGTTCCCTGGCTTGTCCTTACCGTCCTTCTTAAACAGTGGCACCACGTTAGCCAACCACCAGTCTTCCGGCACCTCACCTATTGATGATAAAATATCTCAGCAAGGGGCCCAGCAATCACTTCCCTATCTTCCTGCAGAGTTCTAGGGTACACCTGATCAGGGGATTTATCCACTTTTATGTGTTTCACGACATCCAGCACTTCCTCCTCTGTAATATGGACATTGTTCAAGAAGTCACCATCTATTTCCCGACAGTCTATATCTTCCATGTCCTTTTCCACAGTAAATACTGTTGAAAAATATGCATTTAATATCTCCCCCACCACCTGTGGCTCCACACAAAGGCCGCCTTGCTGATCTTTAAGGGGCCCTATTCTTTCCCTAGTTACCCTTTTGTCCTTAATGTATTTGTAAAAACCCTTTGGATTCTCCTTAATTGTATTTGCCAAAGCTATCTCATGTCCCCTTTTTGCCCTCCTGATTTCCCTCTTAAGTATGCGCCTACTGCCTTTATACTCCTCTCAGGATTCACTCGATCTATCCTGTCTGTACCTGACATATGTTTCTTTTTCTTAACCAAGCACTCACTTTCTTTAGTCATCCAGCATTCCCTATACCTACCAGCCTTTCCTTTCACCCTGACAGGAATACATTTTCTCTGGACTTTCATTATCTCATTTCTAAAAGCTTCCCATTTTCCAGCTGTCCCTTTACCCATGAACACCTGCCGCCAATCAGCTTTTGAAAGTTCTTGCCTAATACCATCAAAATTGGCCTTTCTCCAATTTAGACCTTCAACTTTTAGATATGGTAAATCCTTTTCCATCACTATTTTAAAACTAATAGAATTATGGTCGCTGGCCCCAAAGTGCTCCCCCGTTGACATCTCAGTCACCTGCTTAGTCTTATTTCCCAAAAGTAGGTTTTGTACCTACTCTAGTAGGTACATCCACATACTGAGTCAGAACATTTTCCAGTACACACTTAACAAATTCCTCTCCATCTAAACCCTTAACACTATGGCAGTGTAAGGATGAGATTTGTCGTTCCCTCACTACCTGCTGCAGACTAAGTCTAGCAGCAATGTCATTAATTGCTGACCAGCTCTATCAGTGGTATGGCTGCCAAGCCACTCTTGGTGGTGGACATTGAAATCCAATCCCCAGAGTACATCTTGCACCCTTGCCACTCTCAGTGCTTCTTCTCAGTCTTGTTCAACATGGAAGAGTACCGATTCATCAGCTGAGGGAGGTTTCCTTGTCCATGTTTAACTTGAAGCCATGAGACTTCATGGGGTCTTGGGTCAAAGTTGAAGACTCCCAGGGCAACCCCTTCCTGACTGTGTACCACAGTGCTGCCACCTCTGCTGGGTCTGACCTGCCGGTGGGACAAGATGTGTCCAAGGATGGTGATGGGGTTGCGGTCTGGGATTTTGTCTGTAAGGTATGATTACGTGAGTATGACTATATCACCCTGTTGCTTGACTCGTCTGTGAGACAGCTCTCCCAATTTTGGGACTAGTTCCCAGATGTTAGTGAGGCGGACCCTGCCGGTTCAGCAGGGAAGTTGTCATTTCTGGTGCCTCGGTCGATCCCAGGTGGTCTGTCCAGTTTCATTTCTTTTTTGAGACTTCATAGTGTTTGATACAATAAATGACTGGCCATTTCAGAAGGCGGTTAGAAGGCAACCCCATTGCTGTGGGTCTGGAGTTTCATGTCGGCCAGACAGGGCAAGGATGTTCTGAAGGACATTAGTGAGCCAGATGAGTTCCATGGCAATGGACGTGGTTTCATGGTCACCATTAGATCATTTATTCCAGGTACGCACTGAATTCAAATTTCTTCTGCTTCCGGAGATTTTTTCTAGCAAGTCAGGACTTCTCAGACCTGCCCTGACTGGTTTTAAAGATCGGTATAAACAACAAATCTGGAGCCATGGACCTTTTCTGTCTGAATAAACCTGTTTCTGACAAATCAGTAACACCTTCGCAATGACCTCCTTCAGTGACATGCCCGTTATTCAGTGATAATCGAATGATTCCGCAAAAATGCATTCTAGCTCACTGTTCAAGAATGACTTTCTGACCATTCTTAAAACATACAGATCTTCACAAAATTAAAAACTAAAATCCATTTTTCCTCCACTTTTGAGCTTAAATGTCCAAGTATTAAAAATATACCCTGAGCCTCCATCACACAACAAAGTCATACATACCATTGGCCTTTCCTATTCCTTCCTGTAGATGTATGCTCACACTGTGAATTTCTTGTATTCGAACATCTGCATTTCTCTGAACAGCAACATTTACAAATTTCATTATATTTCATACATATCAGCTTTCTATTCTTATGACCAAAGTGGATAGCTGCACACGCCCCCACACCCACCATTTTGTTACCTGCTCACTTAACCTGTTTAATATCTCTGCAACTTCCGTCTTCCCCACAATTTACCTTTCCCCAGGGTTTGTGCTGTCCGAAAATGTAAATACATTACTCTTGTTTCTGTGTACAAGTCACAAATAGAAATTGTAAATAGCTGAGAGTCATGCACTGACCTTTGCAGCATTCCATTAATCACAGCCTATCAACTTAAAAATACCCCGTTCTTCTTCATTAGCTGATTCCTGTCCATTAATCAATTCTCTATCTATCATAAGATATTACCTCAACTCCATGAGCCCTGATTTTGCTTATTAACTTTTGAGTAGTATCGTATTGAATGCGAGTAAAAAATGAGGTCTGCAGATGCTGGAGATCACAGCTGCAAATGTGTTGCTGGTCAAAGCACAGCAGGTTAGGCAGCATCTCAGGAATAGAGAATTCGACGTTTCGAGCATAAGCCCTTGCATCTCGCAAATCTAAATACAGAAGATCTACTGGTTCCCTTTTATCTATCTCTCTTGTTTCATCATTTAAAAAGTTTCATAAAATGGGCATCTTAGATTTCGGGTGTAGGACCATTCAGCACAGCCACTTTGGCACGAGCGTTTCGGTGCAGCCGGTTTTGCGCGACCCATTTCGACGAAGACGTATTTCGGCGCGAGCAATTCGGTGCAGCTCTTATTTATTCCTTTTCAGGCTTACTTACAAGCATTAATGAAAACAATAAAAAGAAAAATAATGTTTATCCACTTCAGTAAAAATGTTAAAAAGAAAATAAAAATGAAAGAAATAAGGCAAATACAAAATTGTCGATGGCATTTTAATGGGTTTTATTTTATTTTAATAATTTGTGTATTAATATGTTTTATTTTAATATATTTTAGTAATTTTAATAATAGTAGTTTAATAACTACTACTGAATAACTACAAAATAGTTCTGCATCGAAATGGGTGGTGCCAAACCGGCCACGCCGAATCACTCGTGCCAAAGTGTCTGCGCTGAGTGGTCCCACTCCATTAGATTTCCCATTTCTACATCAGGTTACCTTGCCCTGATCATTGAATACTGTTCAAATTGCATTGTTAAGACCTCCTTAATCGGAGATTCCAGTTCGGACCTATTGACTGATGTCAGTTTAACTGGCCTGTACTTCCCTGTTTTTGCTCTCTTTTCCTACTTGAAAAGCCTTGGCACATTTACCAATCTGAAGGGACCCTTCCCAAAGCTAAGGAATTTTGGAAAATCATAGCACACCTGCTGGCTCTGTTGTTGTGTCTTTAACAATCCCAGGATATCGCCCATCAGATCCTGGGGATTTATCAGATTTTAGTTTCTTAGGTTCCCTCCAGTCTCAGTCTATGAAATGCCATAACAATCAGGGCTCCCTACAAACATTCATTGTGTTAAGTCACCACAACAGATTGTCAAGCCTGTTGCTGTGTTTCAGTAGAATTATCTTGGGGTTCAGTATGTCAAGGAGCTCTGGCCTGTATCAAGAAGAGGTCATTTGATATTCTCAGTTCAGGCCAGGTTATTTTCCTATGTTCTGAATGGTTAACTTGGAAATGAATATTCACAGAGCAGCAGTATGAAATTATTTCATGCTCAAGCGTTTGAGAAGATTATTTCACTGGTGTCAGACAAAATTTGAGTGTGTCACTAGTATTTACATGAACCTTGCATCTGTGAGTAGCTGGCAGCTGTGAAACCAGGCTTGAGCACCTTCTGGAAATAAAGGTGGCCTCTGCTCTCTGTCTCACTCTCTCTCCTATTCGTCACATTGGCAGGAAAGTGGTTGCAAAGCCCTTCAGGCCTGTCATCAGAAAGCCGTTTTGAGAGAGCAGGTTCACGTGTATTTCAGACCACCTCCCCTGCTCTTTCCAGCAGCATTTCCTTCCCTGTTCTTGTTCTCAGTCATGTTTGCCTTGGTTTCCACCACTCCCTCAATTTCTGCATCTACCACCTAATTCCTCTGGTTCCAATCCCTATGCCACAGTTATAAACCCTTGCTCAACCACTCTCTACCACCCCCCCCACCCTACCCCCAGGACATCAGTCCCAGTCTTGCCCATTTGTAACCTGTCCAGTGTGTAAAGGCCCCACTTCCCCAGAACGAGTCCTAATGCCCCATGAATCTGAAACGCTCCCCCTCACACTATCTTTTCAGCTATATGTTCATCCTTTATATCCCGCTGTTTCTACTCTGACTAGCTCGTGGCATAGTAATAATCCTGAGATATCTACCTTTGAGGTCCTACATTTCAACTTTTTCCTAGCTCTCTATGTACAAAAGGTAAAAAATGAGGTCTGCAGATGCTGGAGATCACAGCTGAAAATGTGTTGCTGGTTAAAGCACAGCAGGTTAGGCAGCATCCAAGGAATAGGAAATTCGACGTTTCGGGCATAAGCCTGATGAAGGGCTTATGCCCGAAACGTCAAATTTCCTATTCCTTGGATGCTGCCTAACCTGCTGTGCTTTAACCAGCAACACATGTACAAAAGGTATACAAGGGACAATCAAAGGTATATTAACACACAGCAAAAGTTCAATATGGAAGAACAGATTGATAGGGAAGTGAACCATGAAGGAGTAAGAGCTGTGTCCAGGTAGTTAAATAAACATTCTACGTTATCAATGTGGATTGACATGTTGAGGCAATCTGAGACATTTTCCTGTAATTGGGATTGTATGTCTGCAGAAGAGTGGTAAGCATTGTTTAGAGTTAAAATTGACACAGAAGCAAGTGTTAATATCTTACCTTTCTGTACATTGAAGGCAATGTATGCAGAGCAATGGGAACTGGTGGTCCAACCCACCATGTTCTTGACTGCCTACAATGGTTCATTATCCAAATGCGATGAAACAGCAACCTTGCGGCTCAGCAACACGAAATCGGAAAGGGTAACAGAAATGTTTTATGTAGTATAGACAGTTGCCCCACCTATAACAGGACTTTCAGTATACAAAGCCTTACATCAGCACCCTATGGAAAGCTATGGCGCGTTGTAGCTCACAGGTGCTTTGAGTTGGTTCGATATTTGAAGTTGCTTCATCCAGGACAGGTTTGACATCATTGATTCTGCAATATGGTTCAGGTTAGATTGCCACAGTCAAGAGTCTCCCAGCAGGAGTCTGCACTTGCAAATTGGAAAACCAAACACTATTATAGAATAATACAGGAATTATACAAATACTGTGTATTAATCAGCATGCAGATTTAAATAGTGCAGCTGCAGCAGCAGCAAGTGAGCAAATGTTCACTGTCAAGATCAAACTGGAGAGAAAGATAAAGGTCACTCTTCAGCTTAGCCAAGGTCAACACAGAAAACAATAAATTGGAACAGCAAGTCCAGTCCACTAAAGATTAGTGTAAGAGGCAGTTAAGAACTACCCTGCTCAGTCATCACCTTCTATGGGTTTTAACTGAGAATGAAATATTTCTTTCCAAACAAGGGAGATGGACAGATTGGAGTAAAAAGTGAGGTCTGCAGATGCTGGAGATCAGAGCTGAAAATGTGTTGCTGGTTAAAGCACAGCAGGTCAGGCAGCATCCAAGGAACAGGAAATTCGACGTTTCGGGCCAGAGCCCATTCCTGATGAAGGGCTCTGGCCCGAAACGTCGAATTTCCTGTTCCTTGGATGCTGCCTGACCTGCTGTGCTTTAACCAGCAACACATTTTCAGATGGACAGATTGTACAAGAAGAAAACTAACTTGATGTTGAGTGGGGCAGAAATTCAAAGCTCTCAATCGTTCATGAGCAAATTGGTATCATGCAAACGTTGCTAACTCTGCTCGTAGGAAGTCAAAAACAATAACAACAACTGCTGGAAAAACTCAGCGGATCTGGCAGCATCTGTGATGAGAATACAGAATTAACATTTCGGGTGCAGTGACCCTTCCTCAGAACCTTTCTTCCGGTCACCAGGCCCGAAACATTAACTCGCTTTCTCTCCAATGGTGGTGCTAGACCTGCTGGGTTTTTTCAGCAATTGCTGTCTTTGTTTCTGATTTCCAGCATCCGCAATTCTTTTAGTTTTTTTTTGTATGATGTCAAGATGCCCGATGTGGCAATGCTCAGATGGAACTTGAATGAACACAGAGTGAGATGAAGTTCCTGACCTGAACTGAAGTTGTGAAGATGATCACAGTTGAGATCAAAGGTTCAATAAAAGTCTGCACTTACCCTTCCAAGATTTTTAGCTTTGTGTAACTGTAAACTGATTGTCACATAATTAGTCTGAACCACAAGCTCATTCTACATGTTTCTGACCAATGTTATGACCTTTATAAAACCAGAAAAAGACTGAACTTAAAGAAGGAGTGGTGGTCCAAAAGCAATTGAAGATTGCAATTGACATCGTGTCTCACACAACTGGGAAGTTGTGGGTTTAGACTACGCGAGTGAGATCTGTATGGAACGTGTTCCTGTACACAGGCTGCACATATATGCTCCACTTCATGTTACAGTAAATAACTGACATATTTGTTGTGCAATACTTGTATTCCTGCAAAATACAAAATGTGGACAGCAATTTAAGACAGAGATGAGGAGAAATGTTTTCGCACAGAGGGTTATCAGTCTTTGGAATTCTTTCCCTCAAAAGCCAATAGGAATAGAGCCCTTGAATTCTGTAGATAGATGAGCAACTGGGCAGAACCTTACTGGGGAAGTCATCAGATCAGCAAGGATGTGACTGAATGTTAGAGCAGGCTCTAGGGACTGAGTGGCCTACACTTGCTCCAAAGCTGTATGTTTGTGCATTCATATGTGATTGGTGGATGTGGTTGGAAGATCAGTAAACGAGGCTTGAAAGGATCAACAAAGTAGTCGGAAGGACAGAGACTGTGGGGGTGGGGGGGGTGGTGGTGAGGGAAGAGAAAACAGAACACATTGTCTGAGGTGTTCAGAGAAAGAAGGAAGTGAAAGGTTTTGCAAAAGTGTCCTTCAACTAATGGGCTGTCTTGGTGGAACTTGGCAAGGACTGAAGGATGTGTAGGGCTCTGTATGAGAGAGCATTTGGATTGCAGAGCTCACAATTAATAAATCCTCAGGAGACTCGTTTCCAATTTTGAGAGATCTGATTTGCTCAGCATGGTGTTTTATTTATGAGAGTTCAACTTCCCATTTTATAATTAATTACCCACATCAATACACACTGTCTGCATCTGCACCAATTCAAGAAGGCAGGCAACTTGCGTCTCCTCCACACACCCCACTCCCCTGCCACCCCCCTCCCCCATCCCCTGAACCAGCTGCTCGAACGCACAAAGGAACACACAAGATTTAGCAAAAATGAAGCTCTGAGGAAGCCACAGACCAAATCCACCAATCCACCCCCTGGTGTGAGATGTCTGTTACAGCAGACTTCTAACTGCTTCCCTTCCTGCATTTCTAAACCTACAGCCTTGAGTATCCCATTAAGTATTTGAGGGATTGGCAAGTTTAAATCTGGGATCGTTGGCAGTGGAATTGTTTGGAACCGTATTCTGTTTGGCTCAGCAGTGGTGATCCCAGCTCCAACAAAAGAGGCTTTGGATCCATCTCCAGAGATCGAGAGGAAATGGCTGCTGTTTCAGTGTTGCCAGGCCAGTGAAACACTGAACCGATAGACTGCTCCAGTGGCTGCAGTGGACGTCAAAGAACTGATGGATTGCAGTGCTCAGCGGAAAGGATAGCGCTGGAATCTTTCTTAAACAGAAGCTCATTCTCACACATTTGTTTTGAAAAGTAAAGCAAGTGGAATTGCCGAATTGACTAAGTGATAGCTATCCATCCTAGAGTAACTGATATTTGCAGGTCTCAAGGTTACTTTGTGCGGTTGAATAATGGATTGAATCTTTGTCTGCTGTTTTGAGGCTTGGGGCTTTTTAAATGTAGATGACTGCCTCTTGGCAAAACAGATTCCTAAATAGTCCAATCCCAGGGGGATGCAGAGGCCATTTGGGTGGGAGAATGGTCTGGAATTCAGGGTATGTTAGAAATTAAAAGCCAAAGCATTAACTATCTGACCAGTCACTCCATCTCCAACCAGCACTGAACTGACCTGCCTAAGAGTCGACTATATTGCTCTGTGGAATCACATGTAGGCCAGACCAGGTAAGGATGGCAGATTTCCTTCACTAAAAGATATTAGTGAACCAGATGAGTTTTTTTTACAATTAATGACAGTGCCATGATCATTATTATTGAGATTGGCTTTCAGGGGATTTCCAATGGCCAGACCATAGTTTTTCCAGCTTAGATCAGAGTTACGCAAGGGGACTCTGCGGCATTCCCATTGTAGCACACTCCAAAGGAATTGCTGGGAAATTGAAACTTTTCACTGGGCAATCCCACTGTGCCTGGAAACCTCCGTTTAAATTGGAGACTTTGAATGTCTCCAATGAAATTAAGTAATGTAATTACTCAGGAAAATTGAAACTATTAAAGACAAAGTTTAACTTTGAGTAATGATTAAGCAGACCCCAAACTTACCTCAGACATCCTTAATTACACCTCCCAGATCCCTTGCAGCTCAGACCCTCTACAGTACCTGACACCCTTCTCCCCCAACCCCCCATTCCCCCTTCTGGGCCTGATTTCTCCCACCGACCCTAATGTATGTTAAACACTGCAGCACTAACTATTCCATTTTGCATTCTAGCACTCTGCCCACTTAGCTGCCTATCCCCTACCCATCTGAAACTTTGCTTATCTGACACCCTAATCCTATCCATCTCGCATCCAATAGTGGCATCTTCCTCCAAGTTGGAATCCTAAATAGTTGGCACAATACTTACTTGTTGTGCTACCTACATGGCACCCTAACCATTCTTCAGCTAGCATCCTGCCCCTGGCAACCTATCCCCCATCTCCAGCTGGCACCCTATCCACCTGGCACCTGACCTTACAAGCTCCCTAACAATCACACTTACCTAACCATCACCTTTGAAAGCTTGCCCTTTCCCTTCTGGCAGTTGCCTGCTGCGAAAAGGAATGGGCAGTCTGCTTGAGCTGACCACTTCACGGAGAATCCATTGCAATTCCACCTGCTGCTGTGGCAGGGTTTTATCCCATGATTCTCGAGCATTAGGCGGGGTCTTTGGTTTACCATGTCAGAGAGGCCACCACTCCGCCCATGATGAACATTTTGATCCATGATGTAGTGTCTCATTTTAGTACCATCCAATCCCTGTGGTGTGGGAGCAGGCCATTTGTCCCATCAAATGCACCTTTTGAAGAACGACCCACCCGGACCCACTCATCCCTGTAAGCCTGCATTTCGCATGGCCCATCCTCCTAACCTACAGATCCCTGAACACTATGAGGCAACTTACCACACACTAACCTGCACATCTTTGGACTGTGAGACGAAATCAGAACACCCAGAGGAAACCCACATAGACCCAGGAGAACGTGCAAACTCCACACAGACAGTCACCCAAAGCTGGAATCGAACCTGGGTCCCTGGTGCTGTGTGGCAGTCGTGTTAACCACTGAACCAAGATGCTGCCAATGGTGAAGGTGGTTTGATGGATATTCTGGCATTGTTTGTTCTGTCAGGTTGCTACTTAGCTGCTGGGCAGATTGGCTGATATGCTTTGCCTATACATGTGTGTGTATATATTTATATACAAACCTAAAGATACTTGCTTTAAAACAGACTCGTGATAAAGGATCCATCTTTTGCTTCTTGCATTCTTGTACTGCAATGAGCAATGTCTTAGTTCACAGCAGTAACATCGTGGTTACAAGCTGAGGAACCATGATATAAACTTCCACGGCTTCACTCGCGGAAACTGACCTATAATTGCCAGTGACCTCCTGGACTGTAAGGTCAATTCTTCCTGCTCCTGCATCAGCCCACACTGCTGCATTTTCTGCACACACCAGCTGATGCTTGCAGCTTTTTTTTTGACACCTAAAAGGTTTCCGGAATAAAATAATGCAAAAGGACCGCAGCACAGAGGCAGCTGGTAAACAATTACCACATCTGTAGCAAAGCCTGCACCTATATTTTCATTATTTTAACATCCAACTCTGAGCTTCACAATAAATATTTAAGTGTGCAATACGTGCACTCCCATCACTAGAGCCAGGCGGCTGCTCCCTAGGTAACAGCATGTCACATTCAGCAGCAAAGCTATGATGATCTACGTTGCTAACTGCGGAATCTGCCAGGTAAGCAACAAACCAAACTCGATAATTCATGCTATTAACACACAATTATTCCAATTGCCATTTCCTTCGCACTGTTTCCTTTTATTATAAAATTCCTGGAGTGAAATCAGAGGAGATCTCAGTGGCTCTGAAGGGTAGGAAAATGCCAAGTGCTGTGAAAATTATAATTTTAACCAACTTCACTGGACCTTGTAAACCCATACAGGATTGGATAGACAACAATAGAAATGTCAACAAAATGAAACGTGGCTTATCCTTTCATCAAAAACTAGTATTTTTTTTTGTTCTCATTTCAGATAGCCAGAATCTGCTGTATTTTGCCTTTGGATCTGATAAAGTGCTGGTTGACAGATGGTGTGAATGTACAGTTATATTATTACATATTTTGTAAAGAATGCTAATGAGGCTTTAAAATGGCACAAATAAACGTACAATATGGCCTCTGAAAGATCCCATGACTATTCTTGTAGCTGTAGCTGTTACTGGGACCAGACTCTACCTTGTTTCAACAGGAAATCATAAGAGAGCTTTTGAAATTCAACACAGCTTTCTAACAGTGAGCGTAAGCCCTTGACAATGGTTTCCCTGGAGATGCGCATAGTTTTTTTTTAGATTTAGATTACTTACAGTGTGGAAACAGGCCCTTCGGCCCAACAAGTCCACACCGACCCGCCGAAGCGCAACCCACCCATACCCCTACATTATCCCTTACCACTATGGGCAATTTAGCATGGCCAATTCACCTGACCCGCACATCTTTGGACTGTGGGAGGAAACCGGAGCACCCGGAGGAAACCCACGCAGACACGGGGAGAACGTGCAAACTCCACACAGTCAGTCGCCTGAGTCGGGAATTGAACCCGGGTCTCCAGGCGCTGTGAGGCAGCAGTGCTAACCACTGTGCCACCGTTCCTCCTATCTTACCAACATCTTGACAAAATGAGAGCCATTCAAGTGAATGGCTGAGAAAGTTAAAAAGGTAATAAAAACAGAAAGAGCTGGCGAAACTCAGCAGGTCTGGCAGAAACTGTAGAAAGAGAGACAGTGTTAATGGTTCGAGTTTTTTATGACTCTTCTTTGGAACTGAATGTTGCTGGAAAATGATACTTTTTATGTTGTTGGTAAAGGGAAGAACAAGTAGAACTTTTGAAAAGCAACAGGAAAAAGGGAGTGCTCATGGTGATAAAGGAATGATATAGATGAAATCTAGGTGTTAATGATGGGTGTGAACAGCAGAATGTAGGTTGGTTCTGCTGAGGGCAAATCCATCACCTCGCTGGGGTTTGGGGGAGGATGCTAATTGGGTGTAGGTTCAATCAAAACGAAGGATATGCCCTGAAGTTACCAAATCCAACATTTGGTTCTGAAAGCTATGGAAGTGTCCAACAAACAAATGAGGTGTTATTCCTTTCACTTACATTGAGCTTGGCTGGAATGTCAGCATGAGAACAAAACAGTGCATTGAAAGTCAAGGGCATTCTTATAGATAGAGCAGAGGTGTTCCACAATGTGGTCATCCAGCCTACAGTCAGTCTCATCATTGGAGAGGAGACACATTTTGAGCAGTGAATGCAGTAGATTGAAGGCAGTAGACAATGGATGGGTCTGTGTCCTAGCCCTATGCTAACTTAATGCCTGATGTAGAAGTCTGATTTGACAACTTTGGGATAGCAGACCCTTTCAGTTTTCAATTGGATAAATGTCTGGCTTCTGTGCTGAAGCCGTGACAGAAACATCTGGAAGCACTTGCGATTTTTCAACAGGGAGACAAGAGGACGGTATCCAGGACTGCTGTACTGAGCCAGATTACCAAAGGCCACAACCTCCCATAATATCCCAACAAAGGAGGCCTTTGCTCACTTCCAGGGACCATTCTGCTCAGTCTACCTGTTGGAGCAACCTCCAACTGTTTGAGTGCAGAAGCCATCACAGTTGCTGATTCTGACTTTGAGTTTTCAACCCCTTTCATTTCAGAAGGAAAATCTTTAAAGAAGCCAGGTGATCAACAATAGCAGAGATTGACCATAACAGAATGAGACAAAGGAGCATGAGTAAACCACTCAACCCATTGAGATTGCTCTGCTATTCAATGTTCTGCTAATGTGATGACCCTCAACTCCTCTTTCCTGCCTTTCTCTACAATCCTTAATTCCCTTACTAATTAAAAATCTCTCTATCTGAATCTTGAATATATTTAATGACCCAACCTCAACCACCCTCTGTGGTAGAGAGTTCCACAGATTCATTGCCATCTGAGGGAATAAATACTGCCTTATCTTTATCTTCAATGGGTGACTTCTTACAGCCAAATGGGAAACCAACCTTTCTGCATCCACTCTGAAAAGTCCCCGAGGAATCTTATAACTCTGCCTTGCCTGTGTCTTAATGATTGCATTTTCATCTTTATTCAGTGTGTTATCTGAATAGAGAAGCCTTCAGCCCAAGCACTGTCTGTTCAAGTAGCTGTGTAAACAATGCTTGCCATGAGGACCGGGTGACTTCAATTTCACACCATGCAAAGGTTTTCTCATTTCAGTCCATAATTCTAAACAGCAAAAATACAAAGAAAAAGACTCAGCCCTTACAATTGAATTAAAGAGTTGGTAAAATTGGATAATTTAGTGATTTTGACATTTATGAAAACCTAGGGATTAATGGGTTTTGATCTATAATGTGCTCCTCTCATTGGGTTTATCATTTAGAGGTTACTTACTTTTCGTAGAATCCCTACAGTGTGAAAACAGGCCACTCAGCCCATTGAATTCACACTGACCCTCTGAGGAGTATGCCACCCAGATCCACCCCCCCCCCCCCATGCTATCCATGTAACTCTGCATTTCCCATGGCTAATCCACCTAGGCTGCACATTGTTGGACTGTGGGTTGAAACCAGAGCAAACATGGGGAGAATGTGCAAACTCCACACTGACAGTCGCCCGGGGGTGGAACCAAATCTGGGCCCCTGGCGCTGTGACACAGCAGTGCTAACCACTGGGCCACCATGCCACCCCTAAATCCTATACACTGCCCAGGTATTGCTGCATGTGGGCATGGACTGCTTCATTATTTGAGGAACTGCAAATGTACCCTGCTCAATCATCAATGACCATATCACTATCCCCAATCTCAAAGCAGCAGGCTGTTTATATCATTAGTGCTTACTAGGAGCGGCTAAAGACACAGCAGCAAGTAAAAGTCTCAGTTTTTTTTATTTGTTTAATTTCAGACACACCTTGAAACATTAATAAGCAGAGTTGAAGAATATCTGCAGAATGATCCTGAAAATGTTCCTGGCATAGATATTTTCTGATCAACCCTATTTGGAGATCACACAACTCTGGATCAGACAGGGGCTTGAGCTCCCGGTTCAGAGGTAATGACACCAGCACTGTACCACAAGAACCCCAAATGATCCTGGTATAAGCAGGGCTGATCAGTGAGAGGGCATCATATTCAGGAGGGCAAGAAGAGGCCACAGATAGCAGCCCTGGTACAGGCCTTGGCACTCACCTGCTGTCTACAGAGGGTTAGCTCAGGATTTGTCTGGCTGACCCAAACTTGGCTGTCCTCTGGACCAGCTGACTGGGATTAAAGGACATTTGGAAATTGAGTAGCTCACATGTGGAAATGCACTTCACCCTGACTGAACCTAGCCAGGCAATTGGGACTTTAATGGGTAAAGATTGCCACTGCTTTGCTCCACCTGCAATTTCATTTATTTCTCAAAGACAGCTCTTAGAAACGCTCAGAAATGGCCAAGACCCGCTTCAGTTTGTTTTTGAATAAGTTCTGGAATTACAGGATTTTGCAGACAACGTTTTGAGTAAAAATAAATGACAATTCTTCTGAAGCATTTGGAATGCATTGAGTGT
This sequence comes from Hemiscyllium ocellatum, assembly GCF_020745735.1. Taxonomy (NCBI): domain Eukaryota; kingdom Metazoa; phylum Chordata; class Chondrichthyes; order Orectolobiformes; family Hemiscylliidae; genus Hemiscyllium; species Hemiscyllium ocellatum. The sequence goes on along the minus strand of NC_083403.1, from coordinate 18,865,130 downwards.
CAGTGAGTGCAGCAGCTAAGATGTTATCATTATGAGTTGGTGGGAGCGCCTCTATAGAGAGAGCTAGAAATCACAAAACTTAATAAAAGATTAAATTAATTTACAATATTCTTTACCTTGTTCTTTATCTCTGCGAAATTAGCATTGCTGAAAGAAACTGCCTTCTTAAATAATGCATTTCAGTTCAGGACTCTAATTTAGAATTCACCTTCCATATGTGATCAAGGTCCTTCTGGGAGTTTTGTCTTGAGATTAACTCCTTCTCTGCTGTCTGTTTCTGCATTCTCTCTCCAGTACATAAGTCCTCCAGGAGATGGGATAGGAGAGCTCGAAAGTAAACACAAGGATAGCAAAACTTCAAAGTGCTTTGCCCATTCATCTATCGAAAAGAAAATCCTTTCAAAGGGAATCTGATATAAAGCTAGGAATAGGAGGAGGTGAAGGCTGTGTGTCCATCCAAGGCCAATCCTACCATTCACTAGGATCGGGACTGATCTTTGACCTCAGCTGTGCTTCCCTGTTTGTTCCCCATAGCTATTGAGTATCTTAGAGTTCAAAACGACATCTTGAATTTGCTCAGTGTCTGAGTACTACGGCTTCTGGGAGTAGAAAACTTGAAAGACATACAATCCTCAGAGACAAGAAATGTTTTCTTATCTCAAAGCTTATGGCTGACCCATTGTGTTGAAACTACAATTCTAAACTCTTCATCAGGGGAAGCAGCCTCTCAGTATAAGGACATTAGACCTAAAGGACTGAAGAACAGGTCTTCTGCATTCAGCATCTTCTGCTGTGCCAATCAATCATGCCAGTAACCCGTCTTTCCCTTATAACCCTTCACCACCTAGTACATCAAAAATCTACCCGAGTCTGCTTTGAATAAATTCAATTACCATATCTCCATTGCGGTTTGTAGAAGAGAATTCCACAGATTAATGAGGGACAAACTCAGATAAACCAAAATCAGAGGTAGGAAGAGCTCTCGTTGGTAGCAGGGCTGACAACTACAGGACATGACTTTGAGGAGAATGGCTAAAGTTCCAAAGAACAATAAGCCAAGTGGTGAGAATGCAGTGGGAGCAGATGGCATGAGTCTTGTGCCAAAGACCTGAATGCAGTCCAGCATGTGGTTTGATGATCCTGGATGCATCTCTCCAGGCCAAATCTCCTTAATTCAGGATTCCTCGTAGCATCAGGTCAAACATGGGCAAGGAAACTTCTTACTGATTACTATGTACTGCCCTCACCAACATGCCAATTTCTGTCAATTTCTGATGAAGGGCTTATGTCCGAAACGTCGGATTTCCTATTCCTTGGATGCTGCCTAACCTGCTGTGCTTTAACCAGCAACACATTTTCAGTTCTTATGTCAATGTCCATCACAAAGAGAGGCTCCAGCAGCATCACCATTGACTGAGCAGCTAATTCTGAAATTTCAGAATTGGCTGCTAGACTGCTCTGGGTTAGGGAGGGAGAGAAGCAACAAGAGGGAAACTATTGCTAGACCTCGTCCTTGCCAATGTACATATCACAGCTGATCTGTCCATGAAAGTATTGGTAGGAGTAACTACCACACAGTCCTAGTGGAAACAAAGTCAGGCCTTTGCCAATGAGGAGCGACATCCAGCATATCTAAAAATGCTATATAGTGGAAACAGTGTGTGACAGAGAGAGCTCAGTGATCCCACAAAACAATTGTGCCACCCCACCACATCCAGTTATAAATGGTGGTGGACAATTACAACTCACTGGAGGAGGATCCATAACCAGCCCTATTAGTAATGATAGGGGAACACAGCACTTCAGTGCATGAGATAAAGTTGAAGCATTTGTAAAATGATTGTCAGACAGAAATGCCAAATGAATGATCCATTTTGGCCTCTTTAGTGGTCCCCAGCATCAGAGATATCACTCTTCAGACAATTTGATTCAGTCCATTTAAAATCAAAAAACAGTGATAGCACTAGATTCTTAAAGGTTGTGAGCCCTGATAACATCCCAGCAATAGTAGGGAAGACTTGTGCACAAGAGTTGCCGCACACCCCTAGCTAAGCTGCCCCAGCATTACTACAATATAGACTTGGGCCTGACAATGTGGAAAATTGCCTAGCTATGTCCTCTTCTCAAAAGGCAGGACTAATTCAAGCCAGCTAATTACTGCCCCATCAATTTACTTTTATTTATCAATGAAGTAATCAAAGCAGTAACTGACAGTGCAATCGAGCAGCACTTGCTCAGCAATAATCTGCTCAGTGATGCCCAGTTTGAGTCCCACCAGGGCCACTCAGCTCCTGACCTCATTACAGCCTTGGTTCAAACATGGACAAAAGAGCGGAATTCCAGAGGGCAATTGAGAGTGACAGCTCTTGCCATCAAATCTGCACTTGATCAAGGTGGCAACAAGGAGCTCTGGAAAAACTATATTTAATGGAGATCGTAGAAAAAACCCTCAACCAATTGGAGTCATACCTGACACGTAGGACAATGGTTGTGGCTGTTGGAGGTCAGTCATCCCAACTCCAGGACATCTCTGCAGGAGTTCCTCAGGGCGGTGTCTTGTGCCCAACCATCTTCAGCTGCTTCATCAATGACCTTCCCTCCATCATGAGGTCAGAAGTGGGGATGTTTGCCAATGATTGCACAGTGTTCAGCACCATTGATGATTCCTCAGATACTGAAGCAGTCCACATTCAAATGTAACAAGATCTGGACAATATCCAGACTTGGGCTGACAAGTGGCAAGTAACATTCACATCACACACAAAATGCCAGGCTATGACCATCTCCAACAACAGAGAGTCCAATCATCATCCCTAGGCATTCAATGGTGTGACCATAACTGAATCCTGCACTATGAACATTCTAGGGCTTATCAGTTATCAGAAACCGAACTGGATTAGCCATAGAAACGTAAGAGCTGACAGAGCAGGTCAGATATTCGGAATCTGGCAATGAGTAATTCACTTCCTGCCTCCCTAATTCTACATAGCATCTGCAAGGCACGAGTCAGGAGTCTGACGTAATACTCCCTACTTCCCTGGATGGTTGCAGCTCCAACAAAACTCAAGAAGTTTGATGCCATCCAGGACAAAGCAGCCCATTTGACTGGCACCATATCCACAAACATTCACACCTTCCACCACCGACACTCAACAGTAGCAGCGTGTACCATCTACAAGATGCACGGCAGAAATTGGTCAAAGCTCCTTAGACAGCACATTCCAAACCCTCGACCACTCCAATCTAGAAAGATAAGGGCAGTTGACACATGGGAACATCACCACTTCCAAGTTCCTCTCCAAGCCACTCACCAACCTGACTTGGCAATATATCACCGTTCCTTTGCTGTGGCTGGGTCAAGATCATGGAATTCCCTCCCTAAGGTCAGTGAGGATCTGCCCACAGCAAATGGACAACAATGGTTCAAGAAGCCAGCTCACCACCACCTTCTCAAAGGCAGCGAGGGATGGGGAATAAATACTGATCCAGACAGTGACACTAATGTGAATGAATAAATTAGCTTTATTGTCACATATGCTCAATGGGTACAGATAAAATTTCATATCCCATGAGCAAATTAAAAAAAAAGAGCAAGAAAATGATTTATCACCATACACTTCTTGGAAGATACACACAAGAGGACCTTTGAACAGACTGAATAATATACAAGGGGGGTGGGGACATTCAACCGGCCTGTAATAATACACACAGGGAGACATTCGTCCAGCCTGTAATAATACACACAGGGGAATATTGGCCCAGCCTGTAATAATGCACACAGAGGGACATCACCCAACCTGTAATAATACACTAAGGGAGACATTCGCCCAGCCTGAATAATACAGACAGGGGGACATGAGCCCAGCCTGAATAATACACACAGGGGGACATTCGTCCAGCCTGTAATAATACACACAGGGGGACATTCGCCCAGCCTTTAATAATACACACAGGGTGGCATTTGCCCAGCCTTTAATAATACACACAGGGTGGCATTTGCCCAGCCTGTAATTATACACACAAGGGGATATTCGCCCAGCCTGTAATAATACACACAGGGGGACATTCGCCCAGCCTGTAATAATACACACAGGGGGACATTCGCCCAGCCTGAATAATACACACAGGGGGGCATTCGCCCATCCTTTAATAATACTCACAAGGGGGCATTCTCCCAGCTGGTAATAGTACACACAGGGCGACATTCGCCCACCCTGTAATAATACACACAGGGGAATATTCGCCCAGCCTGAATAATACACACAGGGGGGCATTCGCCCAGCTTGTAGTAATACACACAGAGGAACATTCGCCCAGCCTGAATAATACACACAGAGGGACATTTGCCCAGCCTTTAATAATACACACAGGGGACATTCGCCCAGCCTGTAATAATACACACAGGGAGCCATTCCTCCAACCAGAATAATACACACAGGGGGTCATTCGCTCAGCCTGTATAATAAACACAGGAGGACATTCGCCCAGCCTGAAAAAAACATACAGTGGTGCATTCGCCCAGCCTTTAATAAGACTCACTGTTTATTATACAGGCTGAGCGAATGTCCCCCTGTGTGTATTATTCAGCTGGGCGAATGCCCCCGTGTGTGTATTATTACAGTCGAGGAATAGGGAGAGAGAACAGTTAAATGCGTGGCTACAAGGATGGTGCAGGAGGGAGGGATTCCGATTTCTGGACAACAGGGGTTCTTTCTGGGGAAGGTGGGACCTCTATAAACAGGATGGTCTACACCTGAACCTGAGGGGCACCAGTATCCTTGGGGGGGAGGTTTGCTAGTGCTCTTTCGAGGGGTTTAAACTAACTCTGCAGGGGCATGGGAACCTGGACTGTAGCTTTAGGGTACAGGACCTGGAGAGTAGGGAGGTTAGGAACATGGCATCAATCTCGAAGGAGGGTGCTTGTAAGCAGGAAGGTGGCTTGATGTGTGCATACTTCAATGCAAGAAGTATAAGAAATAAGGTAGGTGAACTTGCAGCGTGGGTTGGTACCTGGGACTTTGATGTTGTGGCCATTACAGAGACGTGGGTAGAACAGGGGCAGGAATGGCTGTTGCAGGTTCCAGGGTTTAAATGTTTTAGTAGGGTCAGAGATGGGGGTAAAAGAGGGGGAGGTGTGGCATTGCTTGTCAAGGATAGTATTACAGCGATGGAAAGGACGATGGAGGAAGACTTGCCATCTGAGGTAGTTTGGGCTGAGGTTAGAAATAGGAAAGGTGAGGTCACCCCGTTAGGAGTTTTCTACAGGCCTCCTAATAGTCCGAGAGAAGTAGAGGAAAGTATTGCGAGGATGATTCAGGAGAAGAGTGAAAGTAGCAGGGTGGTTGTTATGGGGGACTTTAACTTCCCAGATATTGACTGGGAAAGCTCTCGCTCGAGTTCGTTAGATGGGTCGGTGTTTGTCCAATGTGTGCAGGAGGGTTTCCTGACACAATATGTAGACAGGCCAACAAGAGGTGACGCTATACTGGATTTGGTTCTAGGTAATGAACCAGGCCAGGTGTTAGACTTGGAGGTAGGTGAGCACTTCGGGGACAGTGACCACAACTCGGTGACTTTTACTGTAGTGATGGAGAGGGATAAGTGTGCACTGCAGGTCAAGAGTTATAGCTGGGGGCAGGGAAATTATGATGTGGTGAGTCATGACTTAGGATGCGTGGATTGGAAAAATAGGCTTCAAGGGAAGAACACAAATGATATGTGGAGATTGTTCAAGGAACAGCTAATGGGTGTCCTTGATAAGTATGTACCAGTCAGGCAGGGAGTAAAGGGTCTTGTGAGGGAGCCGTGGTTTAATAAGGAATTGGAATCCCTTGTGAAAGGGAAGAGGGCGGCCTATGTAAAGATGAGGCGTGAAGGTTCAGTTGGGGCGATTGAGAGTTATAACGTAGCCAGGAAGGATCTAAAGAGAGAGCTAAGAGCAGCGAGAAAGGGACATGAAAAGTCTTTAGTTGGTAGGATTAGGGAAAATCCAAAGGCCTTCTATAGGTATGTCAGGAATAAAAGGATGACTAGGGTAGGTATCGGTCCAGTCAAGGGTAGTAGTGGGAAGTTGTGCCTGGAGGCAGAGGAGATTGGAGAGATACCAAATTAATACTTTTCATCAGTATTCACTCAGGAATAGGACACTGTTGCTGATGTGACTATTGAGTCACAAGTGATTAGAATGGATGGCCTTGAGGTGTGTAGGGAAGAGGTCTGGGGAATACTGGAAAGGATGAAAATAGATAAGTCCCCTGGGCCTGATGGCATTTATCCTAGGATCCTCTGGGAAGCTAGGGAGGAGATAGTGGAGCCATTGGCCTTGATTTTTATGTCGTCATTGTCTACGGGAATAGTGCCAGAAGACTGGAGGATAGTGAATGTGGTCCCCTTGTTCAAGAAGGGGAGTAGAGATAGCACGAGTAACTATAGGCCAGTGAGTCTCACTTCTGTTGTGGGCAAAGTCTTAGAGAGAATTGTAAGGGATAGGATTTATGAACATCTGGATAGGAATAATGTGATCAAGGATAGTCAGCATGGTTTTGTGAAGGGCAGGTCGTGCCTCACAAACCTTATTGAGTTCTTTGAGAAGGTGACCAAGGAAGTGGACGAGGGTAAAGCAGTAGATGTGGTGTATATGGATGTTAGCAAGGCGTTCGATAAGGTACCCCATGGCAGGCTAATGCAAAAACTGCGGAGGTATTGCATTGAGGGTGAATTAGAAGTTTGGATTAGGAACTGGCTGGCTGGAAGGAGACAGAAGGTAGTGGTTGATGGTATAGGTTCATCTTGGAGTGCAGTTACTAGCGGTGTTCCACAAGGATCAGTTTTGGGACCATTGCTGTTTGTCATTTTTATAAATGACTTAGAGGAGGGGCTTGAAGGCTGGGTGAGCAAGTTTGCGGATGACACGAAAGTCGGTGGAGTTGTGGACAGCGAAGAAGGATGTGGCAGGTTACAGCGGGATATAGATAAGTTACAGAGCTGGGCAGAAAGGTGGCAAGTGGAGTTCAATGTAGTTAAGTGTGAAGTCATTCATTTTGGTAGGACTAACAAGAAGATGGATTACTGGGCTAATGGTAGGCTACTTGGTAGTGTGGATGAGCAGAGGGATCTTGGTGTCCATGTACACAGATCTCTGAAAGTTGCCACCCAGGTAAATAGTGCTGTGAAGAAGGCATATGGTGTACTGGGCTTTATTGGTAGAGGAATTGAGTTCCGGAGTCCTGAGGTCATGTTGCAGTTGTATAAGACTCTGGTGCGGCCTCATCTGGAGTATTGTGTGCAGTTTTGGTCGCCATACTATAGGAAGGATGTGGAGGCATTGGAACGAGTGCAGAGGAGGTTTACCAGGATGTTGCCTGTCATGGTAGGAAGATCGTATGAGGAAAGGCTGAGGCACTTGGGGCTGTTCTCATTGGAGAAAAGAAGGTGTAGGGGAGATTTGATAGAGGTGTACAAGATGATTAGGGGTTTAGATAGGGTAGACACTGAGAACCTTTTTCCGCTAATGGAGTCAGCTGTTACTAGGGGGCATAGCTTTAAATTAAGGGGTGGTAGGTATAGGACAGATGTTAGGGGTAGATTCTTTACTCAGCGGGTTGTGAGTTCATGGAATGCCCTGCCAGTAGCAGTGGTGGACTCTCCCTCTTTATGGTCGTTTAAGCGGGCATTGGATAAGCATATGGAGGTTCTTGGGCTAGTATAGGTTAGGTAGGCTTCGGTCGGTGCAACATCGAGGGCCGAAGGGCCTGTACTGCACTGTATTTTTCTATGTTCTATGTTCTGTGTTCTATACAGGCTGGGCAAATGTACCCCTGTGTTTAATATACAGGCTGAGCGAATGTCCCCCTGTGAGCATTATTACAGGCTGGGCGAATTCCCCCTGTGTGTATTATTGCAGGCTGGGCGAATGTCCCCCTGTGTGTATTATTACAGGCTGGGCGAATGTCCCCTGTGTGTAGTATTCAGGCTGGGCGAATGTCCCCCTCTGTGTATTATTATTCGCCCAGCCTGCAATAATACACACAGGGGGGCATTCGCCCAGCCTGTAATAATACACACAGGGGGGCATTCGCCCAGCCTGTAATAATACACACTGGAGGACATTGGCCCAGCCTGTAATAATACACACAGGGGGCATTCACCCAACCTGACTAATACACACAGGGGGACATTCGCCCACCCTGTAATAATACACACAGGGGGACATTCGCCCACCCTGTAATAATACACACAGAGGGACATTCGCCCAGACTGAATAATACACACAGAGGGACATTTGCCCAGCCTGAATAATACACACAGGGGGACATTCGCCCAGCCTGAATAATACACACAGGGGACATTCGCCCAGCTTGTAATAATACACACAGGGGGACATTCGCACAGCCTGAATAGTACACACATAGGGGCATTTACCCAGCCTGTAATAATACAGACAGGGGGGCATTCACCCAGCCTGTAATAATATACACAGGGGTCATTTGCCCAGCCTGAATAATACCCACAGAGGGACATTCGCCCGGCCTGTAATAATACCCACAGAGGGACATTCAGACAGCCTGTAATAATACACAGAGGGGGACATTCTCCCGGCCTGTAATAATACACACAGGGGGACATTCTCCCAGCCTGTAATAATACACACAGGGGGACATTCGCCTAGCCTGTAATAATACACGCAGGGGGGATTTCGCCCAACCAGTAATAATACACACAGGGGGGAATTCGCCCAGCCTGTCAAAATACATACAGTGGGGAATTCGCCCAGCCAGTAATAATACACACAGGGGTGCATTTGCCTAGCCTGTAATAATACACACAGGGGGGCATTCACCCAGCCTGTAATAATACACACAGGGGGGAATTCGCCCAGCCTGTAATAATATACACAGAGGGGCATTCGCCCAGCCTATAATTATACACGCAGGGGGACATTTACCCAGCCTGTAATAATACACACAGGGGGGTATTCGCCCATCCTGTAATAGTACTCACAGGGGGGATTTCGCCCAGCCTGTAATAATACACACAAGGGGACCTTCAAGCAGCCTGAATAATAAGCAGTCAGTCAGCTTCTATCAAATGGCTGCCTCCCGTTGAAGGGGTAAATTATCTGCCAGTGTACCAAAGCTGGGCACCTTCTATAACACATTCGACTACACCCACCTATGTGGGTGTGTCGTCCCTTTAACTGTTGACCATATATATCTTGCAGTGTGCTGTGGCTCAGTTTGCTCATTTTGTACTGAGTGCATTCCATTTCTCATAAGAATGAAATGCAGCAGTTTATCTTTTGCCTGAAATTCTATGTTTTAAACTATACAGTTAGCTGCTCATTCACGCACTGGGGTGCACTGTTTGAATTGTTCCTCAGACCTTGCTAACAGTGCAGAACTTGACCAGCTGAAAACGTGTTGCTAGTTGAAGCACAGCAGGTCAGGCAGCATCCAAGGAACAGGAAATTCGACGTTTCGGGCCAGAGCCCTTCATTAGGAATGAGGAGAGTGTGTCCAGCAGGCTAAGATAAAAGGTAGGGAGGAGGGACTTGGGGGAGGGGCGATGGAGATGTGATAGGTAGAAGGAGGTCAAGGTGAGGGTGATAGGCCAGAGTGGGGTGGGGGCGGAGAGGTCAGGAAGAGGAATGCAGGTTAGGAGGGCGGTGCTGAGTTCAAGGGAATCGGCTGAGACAAGGTGGGGGGAGGGGAAATGAGGAAACTGGAGAAATCTGAGTTCATCCCTCGTGGCTGGAGGGTTCCCAGGCGGAAGATGAGGTGCTCTTCCTCCAACCGTCGTGTTGCTATGGTCTGGCGATGGAGGAGTCCAAGGACCTGCATGTCTTCGATGGAGTGGGAGGGAGAGTTAAAGTGTTGAGCCACGGGATGGTTGGGTTGGTTGGTCCGGGCGTCCCAGAGGTGTTCCCTGAAGCGTTCTGCAAGTAGGCGGCCTGTCTCCCCAATATAGAGGAGGCCACATCGGGTGCAGCGGATGCAATAGATGATGTGTGTGGAGGTGCAGGTGAATTTGTGGCGGATATGGAAGGATCCCTTGGGGCCTTGGAGAGAAGTAAGGGAGGAGGTGTCCCCCCACCTTGTCTCAGTCGATTCCCTTGAACTCAGCACCGCCCTCCTAACCTGCAATCCTCTTCCTGACCTCTCCGCCCCCACCCCACTCCAGCCTATCACCCTCACCTTGACCTCCTTCCACCTATCACATCTCCATCGCCCCTCCCCCAAGTCCCTCCTCCCTACTTTTTATCTTAACCTACCTGGCACCCTCTCCTCATTCCTAATGAAGGGCTCTGGCCCGAAACGTCGAGTTTCCTGTTCCTTGGATGCTGCCTAACCTGCTGTGCTTTAACCAGCAACACATTTTCAGCTCTGATCTCCAGCATCTGCAGACCTCACTTTTTACCAGAACTTGACCAGACCAATGTGTTCAAAAGACCTAAAACAAAATACCGCCAGTCAGTGACCCTCAGTGATTCTGATCTCCCCATCCCTACAGTAAAGTCTTCCTAGATCCCTCAGTGATCACAAGATCACCACTCCCAAGTGAGCAATCCCTTCTTTCCCATATCCCTCAGTAATCACTGTATCAATATTCCTTTCACTGAATGACAAATTCAGTTTGATTTGTGGACTGACTTTTGCCAGGGCAGGATAGATTCATGAAAACGCCTGATTGCTGATTCCTTGCCATGAGCTGCTCATTAGGCATGGAGCTGCAAGGCCAGAATGGATTTCAGATTGGAATATAAAGAATTTGACATTGATCCTTCTCCACTTCGGGATGAAGAATGCTGATGATTGGGAAAAGAAGAGAGTGTGGTCCGAGTTAATTTACTGGACGAGTTCAACCAGATAGGGTGAAGTAAACCAGCAATGTTGGTTTACCTCCAGCCTTTCTCTGTACTTTGTAAGGAACCAAGAAAAATATTGTGACAATCTTCAGAGATGTGGTGACAGGAAAGCTAGAGGCAGCATCTTGAACTGGAAGTAGCTATCACCATCTTTAACATTTCTCTCACCATCAACAGTGTGTCCATTTACAAAAGGCAGAACAGCATCTCCTTTGATGTCAGCTGCCCTTGGTTCATAACAGTCCTCCTGCTCAACACTACTCTCTCCTCCTCCTCTGATAATTACAGCACTCCCATGATCCCTCCTGGTGGTCTCCATACCCACACACCCCCTCTCCTACCCCCAGCATCACTACTATCTCCACACCAATGCCTAATACTATCCTTCCTTCCTGACTGCCATAATCTCCTCAGCCTGAATAACTCCAAGAACAAAGCCCTTTACTTCCCATGCCAGCACCTCCCTCAAAATCTCCTTTAGCCACTTCTCTGAGGGCTGCTATTGGTGCTAATATTTGTGGGCCACACAGTTTCTCAAAAGAAACTTGTCCCATGGTTACCTAAGAACTTACTAACAGGAGTAGGCCATTCAAACATATCAGCCTGTTCCACCATTCCTGGCTGATCTAATGCCATATCCCTGCCTTTGGCCCATATCTTTTTAATATCTTTGCTTAGCAAACATGGCAGAACTGCACTGGCCCAGTAGGGTCTCTTATTGTCAGTGACAACTCATCATTTAATACAACTTGGCAAATGAGACTTGCCTCGCTAGCCTTATGAAGCATGTCCTCATGGACATGTTGGGCTGAATGGCCTTCTGCCATGTCATATCCATTCTGTGGGCAGGATTTATTTGGTTGGCGGGTTTCCTGTTGTACCACTGAGAATGCCATCAGGTACCGCAGCCTTGGCATTGCCAGCTGCCCTGGTGCCATTGAATGCTCTGAGGACCAGGAATTGGCCGGAACTGGGGCTTCCACTCCTGACTCAGGAAGAGATCCCATGTTGGAGAGCTGCCAGACAACCTGCTGTGCTAGCAGCTCTGTCAATGCTGCAGCACCACCCGGACTGGTGGTCACTGCTGGAACTGCAGGCAATCTCACTTGCCATCTAAATATCAGAGTGACAGGACCAGGTAAATGTCATGGCAAGAACAAGCTTGTTCATAGAATCCCTACGGTGTGGAAACAGGCCATTTGGCCCAGCAAGTCTACACCAACCCTCCGAAGAGTAACCTACCCACACCCATTCCCTAGGGTAAAAAGTGAGGTCTGCAGATGCTGGAGATCACAGTTGAAAATGTGTTGCTGGTTAAAGCACAGCAGGTTAGGCAGCATCCAAGGAATAGGAAATTCAATGTTTCGGGCATAAGCCCTTCATTCCCTACTCTAGCATCCTATATTTACCCCTGACTAATGCACCTAATCTACACAACGCTGAATACTGTGGACAATTTAGCATGGCCATTTCTCCTAACCTGCACAGCTTTGGATTGTGGGAGGAAACCAGAGCAACTGGAGGAAACCCACGCAGACACGGGGAGAATGTGCAATCTCCGAGGCGGGAATCAAACCCGGGTCCCTGGTGCTGTGAGGCAACCGGGCTAACCACTGAGCCACCATGCGATATTACAAAAAAACACTTTTCCAAAATGGATGCAACAGCTTTTAGGATGGTTGGAAATATATCATTTGACTTTGGCATTATCAGCTACAGACAAACCTGAATTCAAACAATAGGAATAATCCCATCCACCTGAGAAGTTAACAAGCCGTTTTGTTACAGAAGAATTGTAAACATGTAGGGCTATGATACCTCAGCCAAGTTGTCTTCTTGTCTCAACATGGACTCAATGAATGTGACAAATGTATGAAGTGAGTCTCATTGACCTTTCATTTTATTGTGATGGTTTGTTATTTGAAACACAAAGACCTTGGCAGTCTCAAAACCTTAGAAGGTTGTGAAAGGCTACAAAACAGAACATGTGTATACTCTGTAGAACTCTGTATGTGTGAGTATCACAGTTTGGGACAGCTATGTTTGCACCTGCTTTTCAAAAATGACAACAGAGCTATTCTGTTAGAAATAGTGTGAGAGATATCAGCTGAAACATCCTTCATAAAAGCAGTGAAGCCAACCTCAGAACCGAGCTAAGATAATTATATTAGAAAACTGGGAGAACTCTTCCCCCAATTTGTTCCAACTCCATATTCACCTGAGAACTGACCCCGACTGATCCAACATGCAGCTTAGTGAGAATTCTCCAACAAATGCATCTACTTTTCTAAGAAACTAAGTTTGTGTGTATGTGTGTATGTATATTTGCATGATTGTTTGTGTGTGTCTTTGTGTGTGTGTTTTGTGTGGTACATGCGTTTATGTTGTGTGTGTCTCTGTGCTGTGTGTGTGTTGTGTGGTATGCGTATATGTTGTGTGCGTCTCTCTGTGTATGCGCATGCCTTTGCGAGTGTGTGCGTGTGTGTGTATTTGTATGTGTGTGTGTTTGTATGTGTCTGTGTGTGTGTATGTGTCTGTGTGCTATCTGGTGTGTGTGTGTGTGTGTGTATGTGTGTGCAGAATGTGATTTTTAATCTCTGTTTTAGCCACCGTACTATCTGCTGGTGCTCAGTCTTAGAATTCATTGTGAGGTTATTGAAAAGGTCATTTCAGTTTGGGGAAGATGGAATTCTGATGGGACAGTCCATGCTGGGTCCAGCGCCGTATCTTTCCTCTCTCTGATTGGTCACCGTATCTTTCCTCTCTCTGATTGGTCACTGTGTTCCAGCTCCTAACCTGCTCTCACTGGCAATGCACTGGCACTTTGCCAATATGCCAGCTGGTGCCTGGCAGCAGAAGGCACCTTGACACCACTTATTGGATGCCAACCTTTCCCCTTTGCCCAAATGGGGCATTTGCATTTTCAAAAATAGAGTCACAACAATGAGACAGCTCAGATGCAAAATCAGGACCCAGAACTCATTCAAGTGTTGTATTCCCAACCCTGTCTCGAAAATCTTTACCAATGTTTCACATTAATGACCTGCTTCTGCCTAGATTTTCTGATAACCGATTGGTCATTTTATTGCGGTAACGGTGCTATCGAAATGTAGGTTGCAGCCACAGTATTTGCTGCACGCTACTCTCTCTGTCCATTGCTCTTTACTCTTTTACAGGGCCCAGTCTGTTTTCATCTCCATCTCTTCATTCTCCTTCTCATCCATATCCATTGTTACACTCAGCAATCAGACCCAAGAGGCTAGGTCACATTGACCAGGGTCACCTTCTAAAATGCAAAAGGCATTGAAGGTTTTTTAACCATCTAAAAGAGAAACACTGGTGGGCACTTAGCGATGAACCTTCCTTGTTCCTGCCACAATCGCTCTTGAATACCTTAGCATCACGCAGTCAGATTTCAACAGCAGCATTTGTTTCCCGTGAGCTATTCCCTACAGTTATCCAGAGCAGGATTCCCAGGCGGACACAGATGAGAAATTCTTCGAAGTGTCTGATCACTGGGATTTCCAGTAACCATGGAAACAAAATAAGCAGCTGGCAAGATGCTTAGTCTTCGGTGACCCATGTTTTCTGCAAGGATACCATTTCCTTTAATCGCTCGGCAATTAATCGCTGCCCTCAGATGAAACCAACTCGAACATTTCTCTGAATTCAGTCTTGTGATGCCTACACAGGGAGTGGTGGGCTTATCAAGCTTTAGCCTGATGAAGGTTCAGCAGTCAAAGCTTCATAATTCATCCCACTCTGTCCCGAGGAAGGGGCTTGGTGAAAGGAGACAGCCTTTACAGGGTGGGTATGTGGTTGTGGAAACCCACTCTATTTGAATTCCATTTCCCTTCTATAGTCAGGGCTTGAAGGGTCCACAGGCTCAAAGGTACCATCCTGCGCTTACTCAGGTTTACTTGAAGGCATTCTGGCAAAGTCATGCATGAGGAAATAATGAGTGCATTAGGACAGTGCAGCTACTATACAGTGCAAACTAGCACTTACTGCACCCACTCACAGATAGACGTGGTTATAGAATCATATAGTCATAAAGCACAGAAACAGACCCTTCGGTCCAACACGTCCACGCTGACCAGACATCCCAATCTGAGCTAGACTCATTTGCCAGCACTTTGCCCATATCCCTCTCAACATTTCCTATTCATATACCCATCCAGATGCCTTTTAAATGTTGTAGTTGTACCAGCCTCCACCAGTTCCTCTGGCAGCCAGTTCTAGATACATACCACTCCCTGCATGAAAAAGTTGCTCCTCAGGCCCTTTTTAAATCTTTCTCCTCTCACCTCAAGCCTATGCCCTATTGTTTTAGTTTCCACCCCAGGAAAAAGACATTGTTCATTCACCCTTTCCATGCCCCTCATGATTTTATAAACCTCTCTAAGGTCACTCCTCAGTCTCCGACACTGTGGGAAAATAGTCTATTGAGCCTTTCTCGATAGCTCAAACCCTCCAACCCAGTTAACATCCTTGTAAATCTTTTCTGCACTCTCTCAAGTTTAACAACATCCTTCCTATAGAAGGGTGACAGAATTGAGTGCAGTATTCCAAAAGTGGTCTAACCAATGCCCCGTACAGCCGCAACATGACATCGCAACTCTTATACGCCGTGTTCTGACCAATAGAAGCGAGTGTGCCAAATGCCATCTTCACCACCCTGTCTACCCGCGACTCCACTTACAAGGAACTTTGAACCTGCACTCTCAAGGTCTCGTTGTTCAGCAACACTCCCCAGGACCCTACCATTAACAGCATAGCAAGGTTTGGATGGTCATGTCAGCTGAATTCTGCCTGGCAACAGGTTGGGGTGCTTTGGTCGTTAGAGCTTGAAGAGGGGCTCTGGCTTTCCTACCTGGAAGAAGATTGGTATATTCATACCCGTACACAATGGGTCAGGTGGCTACACTGACAGTGAAGAAACATTCAGTCATTTTGGGTAGAAAAGGGAGAGATAGAAAAAGAAGGGCTTGAGAGTGGTCAGCAGTGATTAATGAGCTGTAATCTCCAATGAAGCAGGACACAAGGTGGGAAGGTGATCTCCCCTTGCGGAGATGTATCCAATAGCTGGTTAAGGAACCCAGGGAGAGTCAGCTGACTGAGCTGGGAGATGGCTGAAGAATCATGGAAACAGCCTCTACTGCAGAGAGTCAACCTGGAATTTCTCTGAAACTTGGAGGCAGGGTCTTCATTGAAATAGATGGAGAACTGGTTGGCAGACAAGAAACAATGAGTCGGAATAATCCAGTCCTTTTCCGAATGGAGGGATTGATGAGGGGGGCTGCCATTCGTTCTTGGACCTCAGCTGTTCACAGAATGTACGAGTTGATGACGGAACCTCGAGGTAATATGTCCAGACTTGGGAATGGAACAAAACTGAGTGGGAGGGTAAACCGTGTGAAGGATGTCGAGATGTTTCAGTACGGGTTGGACAAGCTGAGTGAGTGGGCAAATGCATGGTAGATACTGTATAACGCGGGTCAATGTGAGGTCACCCACTTTGGTAGCACAAACAGCAGGGTAGAGATGATAATCTGAATGGTGTTAGATTGGGAAAGGTGGAGGCACAATGAGACTTAGGTGTCACTATGTACCAATCACCAAAAATAAGCATTGCAGGTGCAGCAGGCAAATGGTATTGGCCTTCATAGCAAGCGAATCCTAGTGCGGGATGTCTTGCTGCAATTGGACAAGGTCTTGGTGAGACAATGTCTGCAGTATTGTGTATAATATTGGCCTCCTTATCTGAGAACAGATGGTCTGATTATGGAGGGAGTGCAACAAAGGTTTACCTGACTCATTCCTGGGATGGCAGGACTGATGTATGACATGCAGTTGGATCAATTGGGACCATATTCACTGGTGTTTAGAAGAATGAGGGGGATCTCATAAAAAAACCTACAGAATTCACACAGGTCCAGGCAGCAAAAAAAAGGAAGGATTTTTCCGATGACCAGTGAGTTCAGAACCAGAGGTCACAGTGTAAGGATATGGGCTAGGCTGTTTTGGACTAAGCCTAGGAGAAAGTTCTTCACCCAGAGAGTGGTGAGGCGGTCAAATTCTCTGCTTCAGAAAGAGGTTGAGGTCGAAACATTGAATGTTTTCAAGAAGGAGTTAGACATCAATCTTAGGGCTAAAGTGATCAAAGGATATGGGGATAAGTGGGAAGAGGAGACTGAGTTAGATGATCAACTAGGTTCATTATGAGTGGCTGAACTGGTCTGAAAGGGCCAAATGGCCTACTCCTGCTCCTATTTTCTATGTTGCTATCCTTTGAGGAAAGAGAGAAGCAGGAATCCTTTGGAAGCTGGGAGGATGGTAATTCTGCAGAGCACATGGTGTAATGACTCCTGAGGCATTGTTACTGTCCTTAAAGCATTAAGAAGGACTGACTTCTTTGTAATTTATTGGTCACCTAGGAAGAAGTGTTTGATGTGTTTTTTTATTAGTATTTTTGTTATGATCAATGCTTCAAAAACTTGAAGCTTAAAGTGTTTCACTGGGGGGTCCATATGTCTAAACAAGTTACTGGACTCTGCAGGGATCATAGCAATGTGTTTTACAAAGCTGCACCAACAATGAGAATGGGTTTTCTAGGCTGCATTCCGGAAATGGATTGAAGACTTTGAAGGATGGGTGCTGTCTCGGAGGGATTGATCATGCGAAGAGTCTGTTTTGATGAACATGAGCAATCTCCAGAGCTAGATCCACTCTCTGTCCTGAGATTAGGTTCCTTACAGTGTGGAAACAGGCCCTTCGGCCCAACCAGTCCACACCAACAAGTAACCCACTTCCCTCTGACGAATGGACCTATCACAATGGACAATTTAGCATGGCCAATTTACCTGACCTGCACATCTTTGGACTGTGGGAAGAAACTGTAGCACCTGGAGGAAACCCACACAGACACAGGGAGAATGTGGAAACTTGACACAGACAGTTGCCTGAGGCTGGAATTGAACCTGGGACCCTGCTGCTGTGAGGCAGCAGTACTAACCACTGAGCCACCATGCCACCCCAAAGGAGTGAAACATTTCAGGCCAAGATCAGGAGGAAGTTTAAAGAGATCAACTTTGAAACCTTGAACACAGTACTCGCAGCCTTTTGTACTTGGAAGATGATGTAGTATTAGCTGAGATACTGCTGACTCATGAATGTACAGAAACCTGCA
This sequence comes from Hemiscyllium ocellatum, assembly GCF_020745735.1. Lineage (NCBI taxonomy): Eukaryota > Metazoa > Chordata > Chondrichthyes > Orectolobiformes > Hemiscylliidae > Hemiscyllium > Hemiscyllium ocellatum. The sequence goes on along the minus strand of NC_083403.1, from coordinate 18,847,077 downwards.
CAGATGTACCAGGGAGTGAAAACTCACAGATACAATTTCAAAAAAAAAAGATAGCAGTGTACCAACAGTGTCGCCCAATTCCCTTTGTAAATTAATAAATCAGATACCTGCTTTTATCTAGTTTCAGGGATTAAATGGGCCATGGCAATATCATGTATTGTTAATTAAAGAGTGTCAAGAAAAGTATCTCATGAGTTCTGGTTCATTTAATTTTACCAGGGCGATTAGCAGAAGCCTAACATTGCCAGTGACCCACACACTACCTGTTCAAATGTTGCTTCACGCTGTTACTTAATATGGAAAGAGAGGATGCTTACCCTTCAGCTCTACTATCCATCAACATAATGAGCACAGTGAAAAGCAGTTGACCTTACTCCTGACACTCAATAAATTAAAACCCAGAGCAAACTGCGGGCTCGAGTTGAATTATTGGAACCCGCTTACAATCGGTCTTCCAGGTAGAGTGTTCTACTTCATGTAGAAGCTCATTCAGGTGTGAACGAGACTGTCAGGAAAGAACTTCACACAACAGACAGCATGGAGGAATTAACCTGCACAGCCTTACGGTTGGCCACCATTTCCACTACCTCTTGTTTCGGAAGATCGCTCCTCGTTAGAGACTACAGCTAATTTCCTCGGAGGATCCTCACCCCACTCCCAGCCTCCCCTAACTCCCAGAATCTGAGACCATTCTTTTTCACTGTGAAGTTGAGTGTGAGTTGGAAACGTGGCTCCCTGCCATCGTGGAGCCCAGCACTGCCTGATCCACGAGAGGAGCCATCACCAAGTAGTAATGAATGGTGTGAGTGCGTGGGTCAGTCAGACCCCAAACATAGACTGCTTCAGTATCTGAGGGGACGCGAATGGTGCTGAACATCATACAATCATCGGCGAATATT